>NC_083731.1:84899895-85216259 GCF_028564815.1 Eubalaena glacialis | reverse complement strand
CGCTGCAAAGGCCAGCAGCGCCCCTGCCGACAGATCTAAGGGGCAGGAAGGAGAGAAAATGTGCCTCTAACCTCCAGCTACTTTGTCTCTGGGGTTGGTGGCACTCCCCCCAGACAGGAAGCAGGTCACGCACCTGTCTTAACCTACCCTTCTTAGCCCAGACGTTCTGCACACGCTTCAACGATGAACAATTGCTGCAATCAGGTACTGCAGATGGAAGGCTACACGGGGCCCTGCACTCATTCTGTTATAAAAGGATTATTACCAAAGAGTGGTGCAAAGGAGTGAGCCCGCCTGCTCGGCTTGCTGCACGTGACCGATGCACAGTATCAAATAAAATTCTATAAACCTGTGTGTTCTCTTGAGGAGAAACTTTAGGGCTGACGGCCTATCCGCGGAGGGTGGGCTGCTGTGAGCATAGACCCCGCAGCTGGTGAAAGCCGCGCTCGGGGCCCACGGGATGCTCTGAGGAGGGCCAGCCCTCTGCGGGGCCTTGTCAGCGTGGCCCTGGGTTTGTAGGTCTCTCAGCACCTCGTCTGCAGAGCTAAGGAAACTCACCCGAGGCAGAACACAGCAGCAGCACCGGCTGGAAAAAGAGGCCGCCCGCGAAACCGTGAAGTAGCAGCGCCCCCTGCCCGCACGTGGCCGCAATAGCTAGGAAGCTTCTGGAGCAGGGCCGCCCAGGCCTGGGGGAAGGACCGCTCACAGGCTGCAAGGGGCAGCTCTGCTCCCGCGGGAATCTGGGACTCATCTGAAAGGTCGGGGCGCCGGCTCTGTCCTTCCTCCTCCCCTCCCCCAACTGCCCAAAGGGGACCCAGGAGGCAGCAAAGGACATAGCGGGGTCCCCCTAGTGTTCTGCAGGGTGGCCTGACCCCACAGCCCCTCCTCAGCCCCTGCTTATTTTGTGATAGTCCTTGGCTGACTGGCTGCTGGGTGCATCACCATTATTATTATAAGCATCTCAATTATATTATGCTCGCCTCAAATTGTGAGCATCTCAGTTACTACTCAGAGGTTAGAACAAGATGTCAGGGCTCCTGGGCTTCTGGTTATTCTCACTTCAGGGCCCTAGCAGTCCTGAAGTAAACAGTAACAAAAGCACTGCACTGACATCAAAGTATGAGGCAGTGTCACTTGATTCAAATTCCAAAAGACTGCAAAGAATCTGGTCCAATTCCTTCCCTTCTTCCCAGCCCCACCCACTATGTCTTTCCTAGGTCCTGTTTTCACTTTAGCCCTCTGCCAGAGTTAAATGCATGTTTACCCTATCTTCACAATTCAAAACAAAATTTACAAAATTCAGTTTACAAAATTGAATTTACAATTCAATTCAAAATTGAAATTTGAACGTGTCACATTAAAACACACATCTCAACTTTCTTTCCTTTATATCCTAAATATCAAAACAATAACAATAGGGCTTCCCTGGTGGCGCAGTGGTTGAGAATCCGCCTGCCAATGCAGGGCACACGGGTTCGAGCCCTGGTCTGGGAAGATCCCACATGCCGCGGAGCAACTAGGCCCACGAGCCACAACTACTGAGCCTGCGCGTCTGGAGCCTGTGCTCCGCAACAAGAGAGGCCGCGATAGTGAGAGGCCCGCGCATCGCGATGAAGAGTGGCCCCTGCTTGCCGCAACTAGAGAAAGCCCTCGCACAGAAACGAAGACCCAACACAGCCAAAAATAAATAAATAATAAATAAAAAAATTTTTTAAACCCAATAACAATAACAAATCACACCCCCCCCCCAAAAAAAACCCTCAATAAATAGCCTCATCAGGAGCTGTTAATACACAAGTTTGGTACCAAATGTGCCTTCCTGGAGGGCAACGATCCCGAGTACATTTCTCAACAGCCCCGCTAAGATGCGGCTTCAACTGCTCCCCATGGCGTCCTCCTGCCGTAGCCAGAGACCCAGATGCCGCCCATGGCCACCCCCTTCCCCAGCCCCACCCCCGCGCCTTCGGGACACGCTCCACCTCTGCTTCCTCTCACCAGCCCAGTGCCCCGCGGAACTCCCTACGAGGCCCCTGCCCTAACTCCCGCCTCCCTCCCCTCCATCATCCTGGCACGGAGCAAGCCTTCCAAAACCTACATCACATCGCACACGCATTCAGTGGTTTCCACTGCTTTCCAGGATTTCACCCATATGCTTGGCTTGGCCTTCAAGGCTTTGTGTCTCCGCCTCCCGGCCGTCCTCTGACCCTCGTCCTCCTCATTCCTGATGACTCAGCCACACGGCCTCTCCCGGAATTTATGACACCCCCTCCTCTCAGAGTCTTTGTCCAACATTTTCCACCTGAGTTAGTCTTATTTATCCCTCAGGCTCAGCTTGCATGCCCCGGCTGTGAGCTCTCAACCTAAATTATTCTTTCTCGTTTGTCACCTTCTTTACACGGACACACTTAGAACCATTTGTGTTTTTATTAGTTTTCAGCCCGGGCTCCCGCCTGGGGTGATTAAGTTTCCTGAGAGTAAAGAAAGCATCTGTCTTGTTCACTGACGTCTCCCCAGCGCCAAGCCCCGGGCCCAGCTGAGGTAGGAGCTCAGCTGATGTGAATACACGAGTGGGCTTGGGGAGCTTGATGTTATTACCTCCGGGACGTTTAGTGATTTCCTGCTGCTATACATCTAGCGGTGGACGCGCGGTCCTAGGTGAGCGCGCCCCCGGGAGATGGAAGGGCAGTGGGAAGTGCGGGAGGGGGTGGGGGGAGGCAGGTGAGAAGATTTTAGAAGAGTGACTCTCAGATGCAGAGTCCCCCTCGAGTGGGGCTGTGCACGAACACATGAGAAGCACGTTCAATGTTTACACTTGTGGCGGAAAATAGTTTTGCTTTCGTCACTTAGAGTGCGGAAAGGCAAGGTCTCCCTACAAGACCGCCCCCCCGCCCCCCGTCTGGGGAGGATAACAGACAATATAGGACTTCTCCTCTGAGGGCAGATTTTGGGGTTTGTAGGAAGCACGCGGGTTTAAAAGGCTACTGGGACACGGCACGAGGCCTCTGTGTTCCCCGGAGCAGAGCTCCAGGCTGCGGGTCGTGGTGGACCCAGCGGCCCGAAAGCTGCCCTCGGCGCCGGCGAGGCGGGCGCGCCCGGGGACCGCACGGCAGAGGGCGCCCGAGAGCCGGGCCGCGTCCGTGCGCGCGGGGCGGGCGCGCCTCCGCCACCTGGTTAACCAGCGGGACGCAGGGAGCGCGCCGCGCCTCCGCCTTCGCCACCCGGACGGCTCCTGCTTCCCGCCCTCCTCTGCCCCGCCGGGATTTCGCTATGCTTCTGTGTGAGAACACGCTGAGTGACCCTGTGGCCATCCGGAAAATAACCGCTGGCGATTATTGTCACTGTTATTATTATTACTGTTCCGGCGTAGAGGTGACACGTGGTCTTAAGAAAGACGCCAAGAGTCTTTGGGATCAAGGCAGGAGTGTGGGATGTGTTTGGGCAGTTGGTTTTTGTTTGCGGAGTGTGCTGTTTCCGTGGGTAGTGGGTTTTGCGTGTTGGTCGTTCTTTTTTGTTTGTTTTTGTTTTTATATATATATATATAGGTTAAAATTTGTCATTCTAGAAAAAGGTACTTTTTTCCCAGAGTAATTTGACACATCTCTGGGGAAATGCATTAAATTTCCCTTCTCAAAGGACTGATGGGAAGAGAACGATGGGAACCACCTCTTCACACATCAAAGAAAATAGAAAATGTTCCAAGAGAACGTTTATCAACCTTTAAAGCGCCCCTTCCCCCTGCCCCCCCTGCACACCTCCACTGGGAATAAGATTCATTAAGTCAAAGAATGTAGAACTGGAAGAAAGTTTTGAAATTAAACCACCTTCTTATGGTTAGGTAGATGGAACAGGAGGCCCAGAGGGGATATGAGACTTGTCCAAGGTCACTGTGTCCTTGAGCGTGGTGGGGCAGATTTCCAGTCTGGAGCTCAGAGGAAAGCTGTCTCAGAGAAAGGGCCGTGGTGTGCGTGAAGCATTCATTCTACTCTTTATGACATGATCATTTCAGGAAAAGAAGGGAAAACGAAATGATTTTAATATCCTGGAATCCTGCCACGTCAAGATGGTCAATGTTAGTATTTTTGCTGTATAATTTTCCAGACTTTTAAACTCATATCAATACTTATTTCAAAACTTATATCAGTTTCCTAAAACTGCATCACACCATCCATGCTGCTTTGTAACCTTGTTGTGTGTGTGTGTGTGTCAACATATCTGGAACACTTTGTCATGTCACTTAGGAAACATCTACATCATAATTCCTAACAGATGTCTAACCATTCCATTGAATGGATGTACCATCATTACTTTAATCAAATTCTTGTTGAGAGACATATAATAGTTTTCAAATGTTAAACTCTTATAAATGACACTGTACTAAACATTCCTATTCGTACATATTTTTTGCACATTGGTATTTACCCACTGATCAATGTGACTTTTTGTAGGAATGCAGTATACAAATCCCTACCTTTCCAAGCCCCAATTTTCCCCATCTTTAAGTGGAAGCAACCAGTACTGATCTCCTAGGGGTGCTGGGAGAATTAAATGAGGTCATAGATGAAAAGTAATTAGTGCTGTGCACACATCAAGTCCTAAATAAATATTAACTATTACAATATGATTATTATTACCACAACCCCTGAAGAAGGTTGCCGCCTCAGAATAACCCTCATGGTTTTCTTACTCTTTGAGCAAGAGTTACTGGAATTTTGTAAAGGAGTTTTACGTACTAAACTTTAGTCGCTAAAAGATATTCCCCTTTTTTCTAACTTAATTGAGCCACTGACTATCTGGTTACATAGTTTAATGCCAGTCAAAAGAGAAAAGCACCTGGTTCTACATTTTTCATTGAAGGTTCTTAAGTAACTTCAATGGACCAAGTCCTTTGTGATAAATAAAGTCCTTCTCTGATCCTTCCCCCTTTGGAAATGCTGAAAGCATAGGCTCTGGGTCCCAGTGCCTTCAAACTAAACTCTGCGCTCGCTCTCTCTCTCTGTCTCTCTCTGTCTCTCTCTCTCTGTCTCTCTCTCCATATATCCAGGAGCCTCCACTATTTCATAGTCCTGATAGGTGAGAGGGAGAACACAGAAGCAGAAGCTGTTTTCTCCAAACGTTTGGTTTTAATCTAGGAGGATATCCAGAGGTCACACTGGGACAGATTTCAGGTTCATAATCTCATCTGAAGCTTTGGAAACCAATGCCCATTCCAACCAGTTCTTATACAAGTAACCCAATGTATGTGTCACCCACATTTCTCCAAGGGTTGTCAAAATAGGGAAGCTTGACCTTCTTTGAAAAGCTGGATGGAAGGTTCAGTGGTGTAGGATCCACTGAGGAGGTCAGAAGTCAGTGACCGAAGTTCAAAGTGACCAGAGCTTCCCAAACTACTGTGAATGCCCGTTTCTCCATGCCTACTGCACCCTCCTCCCCTGCTCCACGGAACACGGGCGCTCCGAAGACCACTGCGGTGGATGTGGCTGGTACACAGGTCCTTCCCAGCCACAGAGGTCACAGCACCAAACCCTGGGGGCCCCTGGTCTGTAACTGATGCACAGAATGACCCTCAAGTGCCTTTCGCGATGGTGTGCATCCTTCCTTTCAGTGGGGACCAGTGACATTGTACTATAATGTCTCACGTCCAATGTGGTGGCTTTGTCAACTCAGCTAGGCTAGTGCCATGTTTCCCAGGATCTCCTTCCCTGCAAGGGTCTGAGTCAGAATTGGAAACAAGAAAAATGTGTGCAGGACTGAGAGGTGGAGGTGAAGCCCAGCCATGATGTCCTGAAGATTGGCGTGGGACCTGGTGTCATTGCCACCTGCCCACACTGGCACCGCGGGCCGCAGGTGTGCTGGCGTGGGCGGCACTGGGGCCCGCGGTTGCTCCAGCTCATACCAGGTCTCCTTCTAGAACACCTCCATGTTGGGCCAGGGGTGTGTGCAGCTCCAGGCCCACGGCACCAGTGTCTTGTCCGGCGGAGGCAGTGAGACACAGATGCAGGGTCCAGCTTGGCCTCACGGGTTTCAGTTGGTCCTGTGGGTTCTGGTTAATCCTTCCAGGTTCCAGTTTGTCCCTGTTCTCACCCACTTCACATCCAGCTCTTCATCCCAACTGCCAGCCCTGAGTGTCGACGGTGACGTCAGGCCACCAGCAAATACAAAAGCCTCAGCCTTCTATGGACTTCCTCACCAGCTCCCACCCTTGCATAAAGTCTGATCCCTATAATAAATCCCTTTTTCCTTTTAACCCTGCTCTTCTACTTCTGGGTATTTATCTACAGGAAATAAAACTAGCATCTCAAAGAGGTATCTGCACTCCCATGATCATTGCAGCATTATCCACAACAGCCAAGACATGGAAACAACCTAAGTGTCTGCTGAGAGATGAGTGGATAAAGAAGATGTGGCGTCTATGTACAATGGGATACTACTCAGCCATAAAAGAGAATGAAATTCTGCCATTTGCAGCAACATGGATGAACCTGGAGGACATTATGCTCAGTGAAATAAGCCAGACAGAGAAAGAAACAAATTTGCTATGGTATCACTCATATGTAGGATCTAAAAAAGTCAAACTCATAGAACCAGAGAGTGGAACAGTGGTTGCCAGGGGCTGGGGAGGGGGGGGAAGAAGTGGGGAGATGTTGGTCAAAGGGCACAAACCTTCAGTTTTAAGATCGGTAAGTTCTGGGGATCTAATGTACAGCCTGGTGACTACAGTTAATAATACTGTCTTATATACTTGAAACTTGCTAAGAGGGTGCATCTTAAGCGTTCTCACCACACACACAGAAAAAGGCAACTATGGGAGGTGATGGAGGGGTTAACTAGTTTGACTGTGGTATTCATTTCACAATGTATACGTATATAAAATCATCACACTGTACACCTTAAAGGTATACAATTCTTTTGTCAATTACACCTCAATAAACCTGGAAGTTTTGTTCTTTAATTTAAAAATATTACAGCAAATATCCCACTCTGGTGGGAGATGTTGACTTTCGGGGAGGCTATGCATGAGTGGGGGCAGGGACAGTATGGAAAATCTCTGTGCCTTCTGCTTAATTTCGCTGTGAACCTAAAAATAAAGTCTATTTTTACAGCAAAGAAAAAGAGAAGTTTTCAAGTGCCTCGAAAATGCGATGTGACCACTACAATTGGGGTACAAGGGAAAGTGAACAGTCCAGTACAGTCCTTGCAGCAGGGGTTCTGCTCAGATCACGGCTGCTCCGCACTCAGCTGTGTGGCCTGCGGTGGCTGCTAACACCTGCGGCCCCAGTGAGCTGTCCCACGGAGGGGAGAGGAGGACCGTGTGACGCTGAGGGATGCACAGAGTAACATACGCAAAGCGCTTAGAACACCGCCTGACACACAGTAGGGGCTCAGTGTTTGCTATTATTATAATTCTGCATTTTAACCCAACAAATAGCACCTGAGTAATTAACCATCTCCCGTCTGAGAAAATGATCATAAAAGGGCCTATTTGCCAAGAGCACCTTGGGAGAGAGCTACAAGGTTGAACTCAAACGTCGCCTCCTTTGTGGGGCTCTTCCTTGACTACAGGCTGAGTTTCTCATCCTTTCTTCTCTGCTGCAGCTTTTCTTTTCTTTATACATTTTATTTTTGTTTAAATAGATACAACTTATTTAATCTACTAAGTTTTTTATTTTTTAAAGTATTTATTTTAATTTATTTAATTAATTAATTAATTTATTTGGCTGCATCAGGTCTTAGTTGCCGTGCGCAGGCTTCTCTCTAGTTGTGGCACACAGGCTCCAGGGTGCGTGGGCTCTGTAGTTCGCAGCATGCGGGCTCTCCAGTTGAGGTGCGGGCTCGGTAGTTGTGGCCCTCGGGCTTAGTTGCCCTGCAGCATGTGGGATCTTATTTCCCCGACCAGGGATCGAACCCGTGTCCCCTGCATTGTAAGGCAGATTCTTTACCACTGGACCACGAGGGAAGTCCCAATCTACTAAGTTTTCTAAATAAAACATTTTATTTTATTTATTTTATTTTTTAATTTAATTTAATTTTATATTATAGTTGACTCACAATGTTGTGTTAGTGAAACATTTTATTTTGAGGCAATTGGAGACTCACATGAACTTATAAGGGAAGATATACACAGAGAGATTCAATGTACTCTCTTCACTCAGATTCTCCCAATGGAAACATTTTGCAAAACTATAGTGTATTATCACAACCAGAATATTGACTTTGACACACTGGACACACAGGATGGTTTCCATCACCATAGAGATCCCTCCTGCCTGGTGCCCTGATTAGCCACACCCACCTCCCTCCTTCCTCCCCTACCAGGTTCCTAAGTCCCGCCAACCACTAATCTGTTCTTCATTGCTAGAATATTGTCATTTCAAGAATGTTATATAAATGGAATCATGTAGTATGTAACTTTTGAGATTGTTTTTTTTCTTTTAGCATAATTCCACAAGCTTCATCCCAGATTTTGCATGTATCAATAGTTTGTTCCTCTTTGTTACTGACTGGTATTCCACAGTATAGATGCACCATGGTGAATGGTGAATGTTTATTCACCCATTGAAGGACATCCAGCTTGTTTCCAGTTTGGGGTTTTAACAAATAAAACTGCTATAAACATCTGGGTACAGATTTTTGTGTGAACATAAATTTTTCATTTCTCTGGGGTAAATGCCCAAGAGGGCAGTTGCTGCTTTCTATGGTAGATATATATTTACTATTTGTAAAAAGCTGCCAAACCATTTTCCAGAGTGATGGTACCATTCTGTATTCCCACCATCAACGTATGAGAGACTCAGTTTCTCTTCATCCTCACCAGCATTTGGTATCATCATCATTTATTTTAGCCATTCTGATAGGTATGTAGTGATATCTCCTTGTGGTTTTAATTTGTGTTTCCCTAGTGGCTAATGATGTTGAACATCTTTTCATGTGCTTATTCACCATCTGTATATCTTCTTCAATGATATGTCTACTTATTTCTTTTGCCCATTTTCTAACTGGATGGCTTTCTTTTTTTTAACTGTTAAGTTTTGAGAGTTCTTGCTATATTCTAGATTTTTGTCCTTTGTCAGATATTTGGTTTACAAATATTCTCTCCAGGCTATAGTTTGTCTTTTCATCCTCCTAATGGGGTCCTTCACAGAGCAAAAGTTTTAAATTTTGATTAAGGTCCAATTTATCAATCATTTCCTTTTATGAATCATGCCTTTGGAATCAAGTCTAAGAACTCCGTGTAGCCCTAGGTCCCAAAGATTTTCTCCTATTTTTTCTTAAGAGTTTAATAGACATACCTTTTACACTTAAGACTATTGAGTTAATGTTTTGAACATGGAGGTCCAATTGCTCCAGCACTATTTGTTGAAAGGGCAGTCCTTCCTCCACTGAATTGCTTTTGCACTTTTGTCGAAAATCAGTTGTATTGTGTGGTTTGATTACTGAAGCTACATAGTAGGACTTAATGTGAGGTAGAGTGACTCCTCCCAGTTTTTTTTGTGTCTTTTTTTTTCAATATCATTTTAGCTATTCTAGGGCTTGTGCCTTTCTATATACATTTTTTAAATTAATTAATTAATTAATTTATTTTATTTTATTTATGGCTGTGTTGGGTCTTCGTTGCTGTGCGTGGGCTTTCTCTAGTTGCAGCAAGCGGGGGCTACTCTTCGTTGCGGTGCATGGGCTTCTCATTGTGGTGGCTTCTCTTGTTGTGGAACACGGGCTCTAGGCACGCGGGCTTCAGTAGTTGTGGCCCGTGGGCTTCAGTAGTTGTGGCTCGTGGGCTCTAGAGTGCAGGCTCAGTAGTTGTGGTGCACGGGCTTAGGTGCTCCGCGGCTTGTGGGATCTTCCTGGACCAGGGCTCGAACCCATGTCCCCTGCATTGGCAGGTGGATTCTTAACCACTGTGCCACCAGGGAAGCCCTCCATATACATTTTAACATGTGTGTCTGTATCTACAAAAAATCTTGTTGGGTTGCTCTAGAATTTTTTTTGCTTCCAGATAACATCCAAAGTGTGATTTGATCCAGGACATCTCCACGGTGTCCTCACTTGAACAAGAACATCTTCAAGGCAGAAACTGCATCTTATTCATCTTTGTAACTACCAGAACACCTAGCACAATGCCCAGCATATAGTAGGTTCTGAATAAATATCTGTGGGGTGAGAGCACGCGTGGGTGGATCAAAACACATGCCTTTGGGTAAAGACAGACAATTTTACAATAGACAGACTCCAGTGTTTTATATTGCTATTAGGTCCATTTATACTTTCAGTTCATCTTATTCATTTCTTCTAGGTTTCCTTCTTAAAACCCAGAGCTGGCCTGGACTATTTTGGTCATATATGAGCTGAATGTGCCACTTCTGTGTACAACACCCTCGAAAACTCATTATTCTATACACTGAATAAAATCCAAATTCCTCTATACCTCTCCCATACACACATAGAGACAACCTATGTCATCCACCAGTAAGAAAATATTTATTGGGATCTTAGGCTGTGTTAGGGACTATAAGAAATGAAAATAAAATTTAAATGGAACTCAAAAAAATGTTCAAAATAATCCATAAGAAAACACAAAAGAACAGAAAGAAAAATAAAGACAGAGAGAAAACAAATAATAAAAAGGTAGACCCACATCCAACTATATCAATAATTACTTGAAATATTAGTGAAGTAAATATTTTAATTAAAAGGCAGAGATGATCACAAAGTATGTAATAGCAAGTTTAAATATGTGTATCTCAAGCCATGCATTTTAAATATAAAGATACAGATAAACTAAAAGTGGATAAAAATAAAGTGGATAGAAAATGGTATACCATGCAAACGGTAAGCATAAGAAGGCTGGAGTAACTATATTAATATCAGATAAAACAGACTTTGGGAAAAAACAATGTGAGCAATGGAGAAAAATATTTCATAAGGCTAAAGGGATTGATACAACAAGAAGAAAGAACAATCCTGTGGATGTATGTGCTTAATAACAGAACTTCAATATCCCTCAAGAAAAAGTTGACAGAAATAATCCACAATCACAATTGAACATGAATATGAATATCTCAAGCACTGATAGAACCACTAGAAAGAATTCAATAAGGAGATAGATGAACTGAGCAACAATATTAACCACTTTAAGTTAATTGATATTTACAGAACAGCACAACCACAGAACACTACATGATACAACTGCTCTTCAAGTGCATGCAGTTACTGGACCACAATAGACTATATGCTGGACCATGAAACAAGACTCAATAAATTTAAGAGAACTTAAATCATATGGAGTATATACTCTGATCAGAACAGAATTAAATTAGAAATTAATAACAACAATACATCTAGGAAGACCCCAAATATTTGGAAATTAAACAATTCACTTCTAAATAATCAATGAATCAAAGAAGAAATCAAAAAGGCAATTAGAAAATACTTTTATCTAAATGATAATGAGAAAAGGTCAAAATTTGGGAGGTGTAAATAGACAGTGCTTAGAGAGAAAGTTATAGCGTTAAATGCTTGTACTAGGAAAGCAGGAAGTTTTAAAAACAGAGACCTAAAGTTCCACCATAAGGAGCTAGAAAAGAAGACTTACCCAAAGTAACTGGAAGAAGGAGAATAATTAAGATAAGAGCCGAAACAAATATACACGGTTGAGAAAATTAACAAAGATTATTAAGTTTGACAAGAGTGCCAAGACAATTCAATGGGAAAGGAGTGGTCCTGTCAATAAGTGATGCTGGAACAACCTGCAAAAGAATCAAGTTGAGTCACTGCCTCACACCATATACACAAATTGACTCAAAACGGAGCAGATACCTACAAAATTCTTGAAAGAAAACACAGACATAAATCCTCATGAACTTGGGCAATGGTTTCTTAGATATGACACACAATCACAAGCGATAAAAGAAAGAAATAGATAAATTGGACCTCATCAAAATTTAAGACTTTTGTGCTTCTGAAGATACTATCAAGAAAGTGAAAAGACAACCTGAAGAAGAGATTTGCAAATTATATATCTGATAAGAAATTTGTATCCAGCATATATAAAGAACTCTTGCAATGCAACAATAATAAGACAAGGAATCCAATTTTTTAAAGGGCAAAGATTTAAAAAAGATAACAGGGACTTCCCTGGTGGCGCAGTGGTTAAGCATCCGCCTGCCAATGCAGGGGACATGGGTTCGAGCCCTGGTCCAGGAAGATCCCACGCGCCACGGAGCAACTAAGCCCGTGCGCCACAACTACTGAGCCTGCGCTCTACAGCCCACGAGCCACAATTACTGAGCCCACGCGCCACAACTACTGAAGCCCGCGTGCCTAGAGCCTGTGCTCTGCAACAAGAGAAGCCACCGCAATGAGAAGCTCGCGCACCGCAACGAAGAGTAGCCCCCGCTCGCGGAACTGGAGAAAGCCCGCGTGCAGCAGTGAAGACCCGACGCAGCCAAATTAAGAAAAAATTAAAAAAAGAAAAAAGAAAACAAATGAGCACCAAACTCATGAAAAGATGCTCAATATCATTAGTTATTAGGGAAATGCAAACCAAAACCACAATGAGATATTACTTCATACCCACTAGGAAGGCTACAATCAAAAAGTTATATAAGGAATTCCCTGGTGGTCCAGTGGTTAGGACTCAGCGCTATCACCACTGAGGGCCTGGGTTCAATCCCTGATCAGGGAACTAAGATCCCGCAAGCCACGTGGCACCGCCAGATAAAAAGAGTTATATAATAACAAGAGTTGGCAAGGATGTGGGGAAACTGGAACCCTCATACATTGCTGGTGGGAGTGTAAAATGATGCAGCTATTTGGACAACAGTTTGGAAGATCTTCAAAAGGTCAAACATATGACTCAGCAATTCTACTCCCAGATATATACCCAAAAGAATTGAAAATGTATGTCCTCACAAAACTTGTACTCAAATATTTATAGCAGTATTTTTCCTAACAGTCAAAATGTGGAAACAACCCAAATATCCATTAACTGATAATGAATAGGCAAAATGTGGAATGTCCATCCAATGGAATTAGTATTTGGCTTTAAAAAGGAATGAAGTGCTGATACATGCTACAACATGAAAGAACCTTTAAAACATTATGGTAAGTGAAGTCAGACACAAAAGACCACATATTTGTGATTACGTTTACTAAAATGTCCAAAAGAAGCAAATCTCTAGAGATAGAAAGTATTTTAGTAGTTCTCAGGCACTGGGGAAGGGGAAAGTGGGGAGTGACTGCTAACGGCATGGATTTTGGTGGGAAGAAGATAAAATGTTTTGGAATTAGTGGTGATGGTTGCACAAGTCTGTGAATATACTGAAAACCACTAAATTCTACACTTCAAGAGGATGAACTTTTTGATATGTGAATTCTATCTCAATAAAGATGTTATTAAAATAATATCATCCACAATCTGAAAAAGGAAAAACAAAAATAAAGGAGACTATTATGAACAACTTTATGCCAAAAAACTCAGTACTTAGATGAAATTGAGAAAATTCTTGCAAACTACTTCCCAAAATTGATTAAATTAAATAGAGAACCAAAGTAACCCTATCTTGATTAAGTAAGTTGAATTGTTATCAAAACTCTTTGCACAAAGAAAACTTCAAGCCCAGATGGTTTCACTGATAACTTCTAGAAAACATTCAAGGAAGAAATAATAGAAATCTTACAAAAACTCTTGAAATATAGAGGCGGAGGCAATACATCCCAACTCATTTTACGAGGCCAGCATGCCCTGATACAAAAGCCTAATAAAGGCATTACAAAATAAGAAAATTATAAAATTGTAAAAGTCCTTAAAATAAATATTAGCAAATCAAATCCAACTATCTATCTACAACTGTAGCTATAACTATGTAGAAAGTACCATGACAAAGCTGAGCGCATCAGCTCCTACCTGGACTAGGGCAATAGCCTCTCATTCTGATCCCAGCTTCTCCTCACCACTGTCCCAGTGATCTCTGAAATGCAGATCTAATCACATCACTTCCCTGCTTGCAAGCAACCCTTCAGTGGCTCCCATTACTCTTAGAATCAAGACCAAAATCATTAATCTTTCTTGGAGGCAACTCTGATATTCAGCCAAGGCATACTGATATGGATATACCAATTATTAAGATATTGAAAGGCTTTTGTATTATTAGCAAACAGTCACAGAAAGGAGGACTCACACCATATTGGCCTGAGTACTCTACCTTGCTCAAGCCAGGTGACTGCAAAGGACTGAAACCCAGCAGGATTTTGCAGGGCCTTCCAAGAGACAGACCGCCCTCGCTGTGTCCCCCACCTCTTGTTTGTAGAAAAGCTTTAGACTCCTAAGCCTTCCCTGAGTTCCAAAGAGCAAATTTAATCAGAGAAGTGAGAAAATGTGAAAACAAAGGAAAGCAGTCAAGCAAGACAAAATAATAATAGCTTAGCCATATAACAAAGACCTTTAGTTCTTCCTCAAGGGCTATAGACAATACCCTGAGCTATATCCTTGAGTCGTTTTGCAGATACTAAAACCCCCACCAGGTGGAAGAAGTTAACTGCCTGCTCACCACCACAGACCCCAGACCAGTTGGAGCTAGAAGGTTGATGACTGAGATTCCTGAAACATCATCCTTTTACTTCACCATCAACCAATCAGACACACTCCATGACCCTCTCCCTCACACTGTCTTTAAAAACTCTTCCCTGAAAGCCTTCAGGGCACTCAGGTCTTTTGAGCACGAGCTGCCCATTCTCCTTGCTTGGCGCCTTGCAATAAATGCTGTACTTTCCTTCACCACAACCTGGTGTCACTAGATTGGCTCTGTTGCGTGTCAGGAGAGAGGACCCAATTTGTTTTGGTAATAGGACAAACCACCTTATGACTTCTGATGTCACTCTGTACCTGGTCTGCCTTATGAAATGATGAGTCCCAGCATCAGCCTCCAAGCTGAGCCAAGAGTAGGGCTGGGAAAGAAGCAAAAGAGGATGGGTCTCTAGATCTGGAGAATTGGAGAAAAGGGGACCATACATATGCCAAGGATTGGCCACTGTCTCAGTGCACTGATGCTGGGCCAGCGAGATTTATATTCAGTGGAGTGAGTTTTCTGAAGGTAAGGCTCATGAAACCCTAGTAAGCTAAGGAGATTGCATAATTCCTCTCCAAAGACTTAAAAATAGGAAGCCAGAGGAGGGATTGTTTTTTATCCCAAATAATCTTCCCTAATATAAAGTCTCTCCTTATATCTTTTTTTTTTTTCTTATTTATACCTTCTATTTCCTTGCTGAGATTTCCTGCTCTTTTATTTGTTTTAAGCATATTTGTAATTGCCCATGGAAGCATTTTTTAAAATGATAAGTGTTTTAAAATCTGTGTCAGGTAATTCCAACATCTGTGTAATGGACATATTGGCATTTGTTGAACGTGTTTTCTCATTCAGGTTGAGTTTTTCCTGGGTCTTGGTATGATGGGTGATTTTCAATTGTATCCTGGACATTTGGGGTATATTATGCCATGTGACTCTGGATCTTATTTATAATCTCTATTTTAGCAAGTCTACACTGACACCACCATGGTAGGGCAAGAGGGGACGTCCTTACATTTATTCAGTCTCTTTCTATTTCATTTTCTTTCACAAAATTTATCATGGAAAGGGAAGAAATCACATAGTAATATTTTAGTGTCCTGTTCACCATGCATGCCAAAACATAGCAATTAAAATAAATAAGGTTCTTATGCACAGCATGGGGACAATTTTTTCATTCACTTAAAAATGTCTGGACCAGATGACAGCTGTTTTCTCTTTGATAATTCTGTGTCCACTATATTTTCCCGCACACATATATTTTCAAAGTACTCAATGATTTCATTTTTCCTGGAAATCCTGGTGCTCCTTGCTGTGAAATGACCTTTTTGTGTGTATGTGCCTGGCTTCTCCTACTACGCCATAAATTCCTCAAAAGTGGAAACTATTATTTTATCTCCAAAACCTAGCATAAGATTTGACTCACAGTAATCTCTTAAAACATTTCTGCTGAACTTAACTCTGGGATATTCTGTACAATAACTTCTTAAAATTCAAGATTCAAAACAGAAATTTCAGAGTGATACAAAAAAGTCTCTCAAGATCATTAATACTCAAAGAGACAATAATGTACAACAAGAAGCTATCATTTTTCTCCTCTCATTTTGCCAAAGATTAAAAAAATCAGTTATACTAGAGCTGATATTCAGCATATAAATGTTCATCCAACTGGTGTCCGTCTGATGGGTGGGGTGTGTGTCTGTCCCATGTGGTTGAGCTTCTGTTTCCATTGATCGGTACTCCTTCTACACAGTGGTATTTTACCATGCAAGTGGATATTTTGGAAGTCATGCCTGGGCTTTACTCTGCGTTAGTAAAGGTAAGGTAAAATGTTGGTGGCAATGTGAATTAATAAACCATTTTTGGAAAACAAACAATATCTATCAAGGTGTCTGTACCCTCTGATCCAGGAATTCAACCCCTGAAGATAAAGTCACATAAACGCACAAAGATAGATGTACAGGGATTTCCATGCGATGTCATGGCAACATGCTAGAAATGTCATAAAAGCTCATCAGTAGGGATCGACGCCCAGTCAGCAGCTTCATGGGTGGCTGGCAGAGGCGTTCTCCTCCCTGGGTTGCCGCCGTGAGCTCAGCAATCCCCATGGCAGTTCCTGCTTCCCCACCTCACTGACCACGGCAGGGGGAGCGGTTTTTCTGGAAAGCACCTGTGGCAGGGAAGTTCTTGGGGGCCCAGCCTAGAGCCCACTCCTCCGGTCTATCCAGCGACTTCTAGAACACACTACCACAGCTGAGACCATGCTGAGGAAGATGCTACTACAAGTACTGCAAATGCCTCCCAACCCCCATCACCCAGGATGTTGGCGCTGGACCCACAAAAGGGTAGGGCAGCAGCAGCCTCACCGCCTGCAGAGATTATCCAAGAGCAGCCCCAGGGACCTCTGTCTCACTTCTGTTTTCCACATTCGTGCAAGCACGTGTGGAATGTAGCCTAATTCATATCTGGCTGCAAGGGAGCAGGGCAAAGAGGGTTTTCAGCTTTGCAGGCTCTGAGGTCAGAATGGCAATACGGGAAGAAGATGGAACTCGATGGCGAGTGCCAATGGACAAACCCAACATAAACCCTAGTCAGCGTTTCTTATCCTCTAATAGACTAGGAACCTCAAAAACTGGAAATGGCCAAGCGGCCTTGAGTAGCGCTATCTGTGGTAGGATTGAGCAAGACCAGCATTTTATTTTTAATTTGTTTTCAGATTCTCCTAGGTTTTGGTTAAGTTCTTGAATATTGTCTGCCTCCCCCAATGCCAAACCTGCCTCTTATGGATACTCCTGAGGTCTCAGCCTCATTGTGCAGGCATCCGAATGTTTTTCAGGAAGGGTTTTAAAAATCAGCTTCTCAAAGGTGCACAAGACCCCAAAAAGGTTGAGAAACACTGTGCTGAGGAAAGTGGGGTTCAATTATGACACATCTGATCCTGAGTGGAGGTGGGGACAGTGTGCTGGTGGCCAAAAGGGTCTGGCCCTGCGGGGGTCCCCAGCCCCCTCCACCCCAAGTGTCCTCCCAGGGTCCCTTATTTATTGACCCTTGTCAGCTAAATCTGGTTGTGCATCACGGTCACCGGCAGAATTTGTTAACATACAGAATTCTGGTCCCCACCCTAACCCAGACTTGCTGGATCAAAATTTTCAAAGACAGAAACCAGTTTGACCAGAAATCCAAATTTTTTAAATACTTGATGGTTGATTTAGATACAGCACCAAGTTTGGGAACCAAGGCACAGAGCACTCCGTGCTTTGTTTCTTCCAGGTCCTGGTTTCCTCTCCTGGTGCTCCCTGCCCCATGCTGGCTGCTGCCCCGGTGACTCAGGACAGTCAGGGCACATGCCGGGGACAGGTAAGCACTCCTCAGTCACTCAGTGACCCTGGGGGGCCATTGCCCGGCATGCGCTCAGGCTCCCTGTCTGGAGAAATGAACACTACCGCTCCTAGGAGGCACCGGGGAGGAATGACTCATGTCGAGAACTTTGAAATCTGCAGATAAAAGGCACTGCCGATCCCACGCTGGAACTGCTGTCACAGAGACCGCTCTCCTGGGAGGGCCCGAGGGCCCTCGCAGACCACCTGTGCGTGAAAACGTCCGCCGCTCCACAGCCAACACGGCCCGTCCTCCATCGTGAAAGTTACCACCCCCGCACCATGCTGCAAAAACACGTTGCTGCATGAGGACCACGCTGCAGGGTGTTTCTTCCCAAGTTTGACTCCAAAAGTTTCTGCCTGGGATCAACCCCAGCTGTGGGATCTACTGGTTGAATTTAACCCTATCATCATGTCCCCGTGGACCTTAAACACTTTATTGTATCGGACGGTAGTCAGCACGGGGTGAAGGGCACTGGATGACGTCTTTACAAGGCGGCCAGATGTCGCCACGGGGCCAGCAGCTTTTATCCTGCGGCTGCTGAATTTCATGTATATCATATTTATCAGCGGGAATACTGTCAGTTTTATAAACAGAAACTGAACGACCATAAATCATTCTGTGGGGAGCTAACTGGGGGGGGGACAGGGGCAGGTCTGTTTGTAAGGCTGCCAGCCAGGTGTGTTCATCCACCCAGTAAGCAAGCCTGCAGAGTGTGGAGCCCCTCCCCGACTGCTGGGCCCGGCTAGTGCCCACCGTTCGTTCTGCTGGGCAACACACCCTGGCAGACAGGGCAGAAGAAATTCACCAGCCTTGAAATCTTCCTTGGCTTGTTTATAAGATATTCTCATATTTCCCTGTTCTTTCCACAACGTCAAGGTCATAGGATCAGAGTAACTCCTGTCTCAGAGCCCAAACACATACAGTTAAGTATTACTGTTTGGTTTCCTACCCCACCTCCCACCCACACCCACCACTACAAGCCTACAGTTTGATTTCCTTGAGTTCTAGTCTAACTTCTTCAAGTTTAGGTGACATTGCATGACTGATGGATTACGTCCACCTCTGAGCACTTACTGTGTGTACACAGCACGGGGACCTCTAGGAAAACCCTAGTCTGGTGAGCACTATTACGAGCCCCATTTTACAGATGGCAAAACTGAGGATCAGAGAGGTCAAGTAACCTGCTCAGGTTCCCACAGCCAGTAAGTGGCAAAGCCAGGGTTAGAAATCGTATTCAGTGTGTTTTCAAAACCAGGACTAACATGATAGGATGGCAAGGACTTGAGCAGACTGGGCCAGGGGTAAGGATACCCAGAAAACATTCCAAATTCACGAGCTTCAATCCAGCACCACTTTGTTTTGATATCTTTTCCAAGGACAGGAATGCTGGGGGGTAAAAGAGAGTTAGTCAAGAAAATAGCCCTTCCCTTGGAGGCTCTCAGGCTTGGGCATGCGTCCGTGTCATATGGAGGGCTTGTTCAAGCAAGATTGCGGGCCCCCTCACAATTTTCTGATTGAGTAGATCTGGGCTGGAGCCTGAGAACATGCATTTCTAATAAGGTCCAGCTGGCGATGATGCTCTGGCCCAGGGACCCCACCTTGAGAACCAGTGCTGCGGCCCGTAACACTCAGCTGGACACCAGGTCATGGTTGTTCAGGGTTGTCCCTCAACAAACCTGGGTCCCAGCCCCTGCTCTTCCCACTCCCTCCCTCACACCCCGTCCCTCATCCATGCTCCCCGGCGGGCTGTCCTCCCACATCCGGTCCTGCATGCAGGGAGTTCAGACAGTCACTGCCACCTTCAGCCATCATCTGTCCCAGGGGTCACGGACATAGAACACAGGAGGGAGGGGACAGTTCCTAACCCCATGGAATACGTTAGGGACGGCGGTTCATGTGTCAGGTCTGTCTCTGGGCTGTCTGGATTTTCCCGGTCCCTTGGGTCACACTCCATGGGATCCACATTTCTTCCACCTTCACATCGGACTAAGCTCTGCTCCTGATACTTGAGGCTACAGACCCAGATTCTCCTAGGACACAGAATGTGTACATACTTTCAAGAAAAAGGCACATGTCAGAAAAAATGGCAAGTACGAGAAAAAGCTTCCGGGAGGTAGGGTGCCATCAGTGCAGCTAAAAGGAACGGCAAATTACACGCCGCTTCTGCCCGCTTCACCCTCAGTTCTTTGCGTTGGCAGCAACAGCAGAGGTGGCCTTTCTCCCTTTATTTTCGCTCCGTTCAAGTCCTGCGTTGCCTTCCAGTTACTCCTTGGGAAGGACCCTGGACCTCTCTCAATCCACACCCTCCTTTCATCTGCCCCGTCCGTCACCACACCTACCTCTGCCTCACAGTGACCTTTCCTCACACAGACTCCGTTCCGGTCCTTTGCTGGCAGCTGGCCACGTAGGCAGGATGCACGGTCCCCATCCCCCCGCACCTCCTCCAGGCGGGGGTGCTCCCCTACCCACCCCCCCAACCCCCACACACTCCCCCAAGTAGTGATGCCCCCCAGCCCCAGCCCCAGGTGGTAGCTGTGCCTTGTGGCACAGAGTTCGGACTCCTCCGAGCTTTATTAATGAGTACGTGAATGACCTCTTAGGTCTCACTCAGGACAAGTAGAAACACCGCAAGTTAGCCTCTAGAACAGACTCTGTGTGGTAACCCTCACTGACCAGGAACATCATTCTAAATAACCAGATACTTTTGCTTGGCCTGGTCAAAACCCAAAGGCTACTTGCAAGAAGGAAACTCTGTACTCCCTCTGCCACAACTCAACTCCTTCCGTCCGTCTGTCATTCCCTCCCTCCCTTTCTTCCTTCCACCTACTGAGGTTCATTGAGTATCACCACGTGTCCAGCTTTCGGCTGGTCGGTGTGGATACAGTGGTGAATGAGGCCAGCACTCCAATCGCCGACCCCAGAAACCAGTGTTCCTGGGGGCCTCATTTCCTGGCCGGGGCCTGAGGTCCTTTCCCTGCAGGGCGGGGAGGGAATTGCTGTTGTTCCTGGGGCCTGGGATGAAGCTGTGTACGACAGGAATGTTCTAGGCATAGGGATGACTTGGCAAACGTGGCCTAAATGTTTTACTCAAGCACAATGTACACACGGAGAAGTACATCACTCATAACCTCGACCCATGTCCACACTCGTGTAACCAGCAACCAGATCAGGAAAGAGAACCTGACTAGCACCCAGAGAAGTCACTGTTTCAGCCGCTTCCCCTCTCCAACCAACAGTCACCGCTGTCCTACCTCGGAGCGATGTGAAACTTCATATTCATGGAACCACATTTATACACTTTGTCTCTGGCTTCCTCTGCTCTGCGTGAGCTTTGTGAGGTTCGTCGTGCCTCGTCCACGTCACGTGGCTGTAGGCACTCCACGTGGGAGAGCGCTCCAGGCTCCGTTTATCCCTTCTACGTGGATGGGTGCCTGGGTCGTTTCCGCTTCGGTGCTGTCACAAACAGCGCAGCGATGAACCGTCTCGTACTCGTCTTGGATGAGCCAGGCACCCGTGTCCGCTGAGAATGTGCCCAAGGGTGGGGTTGCTGAGGTGTAGGGTCTGCAGAAGTCTAGCTTTAGAGGATGCCGCCAACGAGTTTTCAAAGTGGTTCTATTAATTCACATCCCATTTCGCCAACGCTCGGTATCATTTGTCTTCCTCATTGTGCCATCCCGATCGGTGTCTAACATCCTGGCTTTCATTTGTGTTTCTCTGAAGATGATAGATGTTGAACATCTTTCCAGAAGTTTAACGGCTATTTGAATCTCCTCTCTTGTTGACAGTTTTCTTCCCTAATTTCTTTCTTCTGGGAGGATTTTGCTTTATTTTTTATTTGCCTTATTTTTTGTCAATGTGAGTGAAAATTAGTGTTCATTTAGTATATATCTGGCTTATGTTTATGTTCATGGTCAATTGTCAGAGAAAACAATAACTATATTGATAACTATGAGAGATGGTATTTCTGAGTGCTTACTGTCTTATTTCACCTTCACAAAGACGCTGAGAGGTAAGATACAATCATCTCCCCTTTTACAGAAGAGTAAACTGAGGCACAAAAAGGTTAAGGAACTTACACAAGAGCACACAGCTAGGACTTCCCTGGTGGCGCAGTGGTTAAGAATTCACATGCCAATGCAGGGGACATGGGTTCAAGCCCTGGTCCGGGAAGATCCCACATGCTGCGGAGCAACTAAGCCCGTGTGCCACAATTACTGAGCCTGCACTCTAGAGCCCGTGAGCCACAATTACTGAGCCTGTGAGCCACAACTACTGAGCCTGCTCTCTAGAGCCTGCGAGCCACAACTACTGAGCCTGCGAGCCACAACTCCTGAAGCCCATGCGCCTAGAGCCCATGCTCTGCAACAACAGAAGCCACCGCAATGAGAAACCCGTGCACCGCAACGAAGAGTAGCCCCCGCTCGCCGCAACTAGAGAAAGCCTGTGTGCTGCAATGAAAACCCAATGCAGCCAAAAATAAACAAATAAATAAATTTATTAAAAAAAAAAAAAAAGAGCACACAGTTAAGTGCGTGCCCGAGTCGGGATCGAGACCCAGGCAGACAGCCCCACTCTGGGGCTTCTGCTGTTCATCTCTATCCTGGTTGGCTTCCAGGCCCTGTCACCCTCGACACTGCACACACAACAGAGACCGTCCACCTCGCCACCCAGTTAGGACTCTCACTGTCAGCTGCACAGCCTCAGCTGGTCTGTTCTCCAGCCTCCACTGCTCCTGGGACGCGGTTTTGCGGGTCGTGGGAACGTGGTCTCCATGTGTCCTGTATTTTCAAGGCGGTCAGCACGCCCTCTGCGTCTTCGGTTTGGAAGATACAGGCCTGATAACTGCCACTCCATGTTCGAGATGGAACTTTGAGGCTGGTGACTCCTTCCTGAGCCCCCGCCCCTGCCGCCCTCTTTTTGTTTATGCCCTCACGCCATCCAAGTTCCCTCTGTTTCCTCTGCAGAGTCACATCTCCTTTAAGGGGAGAAGCTGTTGTCTATTCATCTTGATATCTTATTAAAGGAATAGAGGGAGGGAAATGATTGTCTCATAGAAGGTTTAATTACCACCGGGATCAAAACTATTTATCATTAACGTATTTCATAATTTCCATCAAGAGCATCTACATGGGACGAAAACGGACTGAAAATGCCAGAAAGTATCGCAGTGGAAAATACAGGTCCTGCTATGCCCCTTAGCCCCTACCTTTGGGCTAAAACTATGGTGAAAAATAATAATAACATTTTAAAAATAATGATAATGATAAATAAACATGGCAATGATAATGATGATTATAACAACAACAATAATAATAATGGAGTGTCTTCAAGAAGCTCATAATCCGTTCTAGGCCACCATTTGCGTAAACAGAGGGGCCTTGTACCTTGGTCCAAAGACCAATCACCTTGAACTCCACTGAGAAAAAAAGGAAAAATGTAAAGCCAAGAGCTAACCAGCATCAGCTCCTGTGACTCTAATCATCCCCCGCCCTGACCGCTGCAGAGCAGGTTTAGGGCTGTGTCCTCAGGGGATGACAGCGAAGTCCTGCCAATCCAACCCTGTCCTCTCTGCTGCTCTTCCCTGGTTCAGGTTCAGTTCTGAACCATTACAGTAGCCTCACCTTTGCTGACTGGTCCCCTGGCCACCTCTGTCCCTGCCACTGCAGTCCCAGCCCCTGCCTCTCCCACTGTTACCAGAATACAAAATCTAAGAGGCGCTTCCTTGAGTCCAGCATGGAAGGACAGGGGCTTCTGCACCAGCCCCAGCTCCCTGGCCGCCTGCAGCTCAGACACCCCTGCTGTTGCACTCTCCATGCCTGAGCCCCGCCCGCTCCCCTCCCACCTCATCCCGGTCTCTGTCTCCCAACTCACAGACTTTCTTCTTGGCTCTGATGGAAGCTTCCAGTGCTGCTCCGGGCTGGCCTAGCACCCCACCCCCTGGCCCCCAGCCCCCTGACTCTGTCCACATGGAGCACACGTGATAATATTCGAGGTCATCTGTCTCCTCCCCTCCTGTGGTCCTGATTCCCCAAGAGCACAGACTGGGTCCTGTTTCTCACCCGCGACTCCTCTGAGCCCAGCCTGGTGTTGGGCTCAGGAAAGGTGCCCAGGAAGTTGACCCTGCTGTCAGAAGCCTCCTCAACAATTAGGGCCCCTGAGAGTCTCAGCTCCTATAGCCCATGACAGTGAATCAGGCTGGAAGACGAATCCAACCACTCGTTTCATGGACAGAGCAGAGATGAGAGCACGGTGTGGGCACACAGCAGGAAACGAGGTCACTGAGACACTGCCCTCCCGTGCTGATCCCATTGGGACCAGCTGTAGGGTAGAGCACACGAGCAGGTTTATAGCAGGGACAGCAGGCTTCTGGGCTACTTCTTGTTCTCCCCAGACCCGTGCGAAAGAGCAGAACTGGAATCCAAGCCAAAGAGGGGAGTGAGGAGTGGCTATTTCTCCCTCCCAGGGTTCCACCACCCAGCCACGGAGAATGGGCAGGCGTTGGCCGGTCAGACATGGGTCTTTTCTGGGCAGGTCACAGAAGGCGCAGGCCCTGCCCACGCAAGCAGCAGCATCGCTCCCAGGCTGGCACGCCTGTCACCTTCAGGCCACCCCGTGGAGAGGCCGCCGGCCCTCCCCTACCTGGTTAAGGGCAGGCTGGTGTGGGCTGACCGTTATCAGGCAAAGTCAGGGAAGCAGGGGCCTGGCAGCTTAAACCCAGTGGGGGTGAGCAGGCATCCAGGGACTGAGTCCTTGAAAGCACACTGCTCAGAGCCAGCCACCCACGTACACACATTCCAAACACAGCACGGGGCCCAAATTCAAGCGGCTGCATTTCAGTCTGGCAGTCAGCATTGTAGGCCAACAGGCTTCCACCACCTCGGAGGACAGTCTGGGGTCCAAGGGAAATCTCAGTACAGTGGTTTTTGCCTGGAAGGGCCCAGGCCCTGTCTAGGATGGGGTGTCTCACTCCAGGACCCTGGCTCTTTGCACCCCACCTGCTGCAGACCCCCTGTGTCCTTTCGGAGGGCTGACCATGCCCAGACCAGGCACCTAGATTCTGCCCTGACTGCTACTAGCTGAGTGACCACAGGCAATTCCATGACCCTGAGCCAGACTCAGCACAACCCAGTCCACCAGAGTAAAACCCACAGGACTTGCCCAGCGTCAGGGGATGAGTTAGTAAACGTAAGTGTATCCACACCATGGAACCCTACACTCCCATTAGAAAAAAACTACTGATGCGAAATGAACTCCAAAATGCGCTGTTACGTGAAAAGAGCAGGGTACACACACACACACTGTATTTTATTTTTACAAGAGATAAATAGACTGACACCAAGCATTGTAAATGGATGACCACAACAAAAGCAACAATGATTGCAATTACCAAACACGAAACACACTCATACTATGTCATAATATTGACATTCAGTCCAGTAAGGAGCAGGGTACAGAACGACGTAATGTATATAGTGCTGGTCATGTGAAAAGGAGGAAGAGAATATTTACATGTATTTCCATATTATCTCTGAAAGAGTTTACAAGAAACTGATAACATGGGCTGTCTCCTAGATGGGGATCTAGATGCACAGGGAAAAGGTAGGAAGAAACTCTTTCAATCTTTACCCTTTTGAATGTCAACTATGTGAATATATTAGCTCTTCACTAAAAAACTTTGAAGTTAAAAAAGTCGGGGAGGGATAAATTAGGAGTTTGGGATTAGCAGATACAAACTACTATATATAAAATAGATAAACAACAAGGTCCTACTGTATAGCACAAGGAACTATACTCAATATCTTGTAATAAATATAATGGAAAAGAATCTGAAAAAGAATAGATATATAATGTATAGCTGATTCACTTTGTTATAAAGCAGAAACTAACACACCATTGTAAAGCAATTATACTCCAATAAAGATGTTAAGAAAAAAAATAGAAGAGATATACATATATACGAAACTGAATCACTTTGCTGTACTCCAGAAACTAACACAACACTGTAAATCAACTATACTTCAATTTGAAAAAAAAAAAAAAAAGATGGCTCTGAGATGTTAGTCTGGATGACCAGATTGACTAAAATATGGACCCAAGGAAGAAAGGGAAGGTTTGGGGAAAAGAAAATAAATTTAAACTTGCACTGTTGAGGTGGAAATGCAAGAAATGTCCAAATTAAGATGTTTAGCAGGAAACTGAAGACGTGGCAAGAGAGCGCATGAGACATGGTATTGATGATGGAGATCTGGGGCCATGATTTCAGAAGGGACATTTAAAGACATGGGAATGGATAACAGGCTAGTCTTCAGGTGAGAGGTGAAACCTAACTCCACCTGCTTTAAAAAATAAAGGGGGGGGGGGTTTCCCTGGTGGCGCAGTGGTTGAGAGTCTGCCTGCCAATGCAGGGACACGGGTTCGAGCCCTGGTCTGGGAAGATCCCACATGCCGCGGAGCAAATGGGCCCGTGAGCCACAACTACTGAGCCTGCGCGTCTGGAGCCTGTGCTCCGCAACAAGAGAGGCCGCGATAGTGAGAGGCCCATGCACCGTGATGAAGAGTGGCCCCCACTTGCCGCAACTAGAGAAAGCCCTCGCACAGAAATGAAGACCCAACACAGCCAAAAATAAATTTTTTTAAAAAATTAAAAAAAATAAATCAATAAATAAATGTTTCCTTCACTGAGCACTGTTTGCTTGCAGAAGTTTATAAAAAAAATAATAAATAAATAAATAAATAAATAAAGGGGGAGGGAATCTATTAGAATAAATTACTGTGAAATCCAAGGAGAAGCACAGATATGGCTGAATCTAGGTACTGAAAAAACATCATCAGGATACTGAGGGGGAAAAGTTCCTACTATGTAAGTTCAAGAAAGAAAACGGAGATTGTTATTTAGCCCTAGTCCCCAGCCATGAGCACACAGCCACACAGAAAGTGTTTCAAAGCCATCCCTATCGCTTGGTGCAAGTCTCATGCCAACGTCACACCTCCCCTCTGGAAACCAGCCACAGCTGACAGCACAAACCAGCGGATCCTGAAATCCAAGCGTCCCACAGCTCTACATGAGGACAGCCCTCGCTTGGCTCAGACAGTGCGACACAGTTCTCCCAGCTGAGCGAGTAATCAAGTCGGCACGTGCACAGAATGAGGGTGACGTGCTCTCTCCCTACCGTGCCTCTGCTGTTCTCTGTCCAACTTCCAGCTCACCTCTGCTCGCCTTGATTCACACACCGGTCCCAGCCACTTGTCCACAAGTTGTTCCCTGGCAGCTCCAGGCTCCCATGGTCTGTAGAGCTCTACTCCCAGAATTCCTGACAATGTAAGGAAAGACACAGGGAGGGGTCTATTAGCTCAGTTTAGATCACACACCCAGCACGGTGGAAAAGAGGACAGGGTACCCTGCTTGGCCAAACCCAGGTCAAGTGCTGGGCTAGTTACCCTCCACTGCCCAGCCCCCTGGACCAGTTCTCCATCCTTCTCTGTCCTGCTCAGTGTGGCAGACGCTGACTCCAATGACTGCATCCCCCAGACGCCCTCCCCAACTGGCTTGTAGCTGGGTTTAGCCAGTAGGAGGCACCGGTAGGCACTTATAGGGCAGGGTACAGTAAGTCCCCTACATACGAATGAGTTCCATTCCAAGAGTGCATTCGTAAGTCCAATTTGTTCGTAAGTCCAACAAAGTTAGCCTAGGTACCCAACCAACATAATCAGCTATATAGTACTGTACTGTAATAGGTTTATAATACTTTTCACACAACTAATACATAAGAAGCAAACAAACACAAAAAATAAAGAAAACACTTTTAATCTTATAGTACAGTACCTTAAAAAGTACAGTAGTACGGTACAACAGCTGGCATCCAGGGGCTGGCATCGAGTGAACAGGCAGGAAGAGTTACTGACTGGAGGAGGGAGAGGAGGTGGGAGATGGTAGAACTGAAGGACTGTCAGCCATAGGAGACAGAGGGCAAGCTGCGATGTCACCCACGCCTGACGTTGATGGAATGCACATTCACATCTTTGAAAGTTCGCAACTTGAAGGTTCGTATGTAGGGGACTTACTGTATTTCTTCCCTGGACCCTCCTTGCTTTGGGTTGCAAATTGTCAGTGGATGCATTGCCCTACAGCTACTACCGAGGAGCTCCTTCTACAAAGCTGGGCTCTCACTGGGTGCTGGTAACAAGATTTCTTCCTCTTTCCCCTTCAGATTGAGGGATGAGAGTGGCTTCTGGCTGTTGGTTCTCTTAGCCCTGACAGCACCTCTACAAATAATTCCTTCTTTAATTTCTTCAGTTGACCTGTATGAATGGAATTCTGTTTCTACCCACGACCCTGCCTGATACAGGTGTCCAGCACGAGG
Organism: Eubalaena glacialis; assembly: GCF_028564815.1. Lineage (NCBI taxonomy): Eukaryota > Metazoa > Chordata > Mammalia > Artiodactyla > Balaenidae > Eubalaena > Eubalaena glacialis. The sequence goes on along the minus strand of NC_083731.1, from coordinate 85,187,959 downwards.
GTGAAAGGTACTCATTTCTCTTCAAAGAAAGGGGTGCTGAGCAGACACAAATATACCTCCACAACGAGAGGACCTACCTGAGAGGGTGGGAGGGGACACCAGCTGAGGACAGAGCTTTGGAGATGGCTGCGTCTAAGGGGCAAGAGAAAGGAGACAGTCTGATAGGGGAGGCTCTGGAATTCAAGGGAGTTATGGGAATGTTTTGAAGAAAATGTTATGGAAATACCCTGAGAGAGAGGAGTACATTTCAAGAAAGTTACAAGTGCCACTGAAGTTCAATAGTATGAGAACTAGGAAGAGGTTCCTGGATTTATGGATTTAGAAAGTATTGCTACATCACTAATCATTAGAGAAATGTAAATCAAAACCACAATAAGATATCACCTCACACCTGTCAGAAAGGCTATCATCAAAAAGTCTACAAATCACAAATGTTGGCAAGGATGTGGAAAAAAGGGAACCCTCATACACTGTTGGTGCAATCACTGTGGAAAACAGTACAGAGGTTCCTCAGAAAACTAAAAATAGAACAACCATATAATCCAGCAATTCCACTCCTGGGTATATATCCAGAAAAGACAAAAACGCTAATTCGAAAAGATACATGCACCACAATGTTCATAGGAGCATTATTTACAATAACTAAGACATGGAAGCAACCTAAGTGACAATCAACAGATGAATGGATAAAGAAGATGTGGCACATATATACAATGGAATATTACTCAGCCATGAAAAAGAATGAAATAATGCCATTTGCAGCAACATGGATGGACCTGGAGGGTATTTTGCTTAGTGAAACAAGTCAGAGAAAGACAAATAGTGTATATTATCACTTACTTGTGGAATCTAAAAGTAAAATAAATAAATGAACATAATGAAACAGAAACAGACTCATAGATATAGAGAACAAACTAGTGATTACCAGTGTGGAGAGGGAAGTGGGGAGGGGCAAGATAGGGGTAGAGGATTAAGAGGTACAAACCACTATGTATAAAATAAATAAGCTACAAGGATATACTGTACAGCACAGGGAATACAGCCAATAGTTTACAATGACTTTAAATGGAGTATAATCTATAAAAATATTGAATCACTATGCTGTACTCCTGAAACTAATAGAATATTATAAATCAACTATACTTCAATTAATTAATTACCTAATTAAATAAAAACAACAAAAAAAGAAAGTTATTGCTAACCTTTGAACAAACAGTTTCAGTAGAATAGTGTGACGGTTTTATATTTATATTATTTATTTCTTTCCATTATTTATATTCTTCCCATGAGGGGTGGTGCCTATAACCCTTCCCCTTGAATCTGGGCTGGTTTATGACTGTTCTAACCAACAGAGTACAGCAAAGGAGGCATTGTGTAGCTTTTGAGGCCAGGTGAGAAATTGCACGAAACTGGAGGCTGGTCTTGAGATGCTCACTTTGGGCGAAACTGGACACCAGGTCAAAAGTCCGACTATGCTACGTCTGCCTTGCTGATGCCCCAGGTAACAGCCTAGGTGAACCCTCACCTGACGTCCGGTGTCCACTACCAGCCATATGAGTAAGCCACCTTGGACATCCAGCCTTCAGATGACAGCAATGCCAACAGATATCTGACTTAGACTACACGAGTCACCTTAAGCAAGAGCTTTCCCCCAGCCCTTCCCAAATTCTTACTCCGTAAAATCATGAGGAGAGTTAAATGGGTGGTGGTTTTTTTTTTTTAATGGAAGTACAGTTGATGTACAATACTATGTAAGTTACAGATGTACAATACAGTGATTCACAATTTTTAAATGTTATACCCCAAATATAATTATTATAAAATATTGGCTATATTCCCTGTGTTATACAATTTATCCTTGTAGCTAATTTTTTTTTCTAAATTTTTTTAAAATTTTATTTATTTTATTTATTTTTGTCTCTGTTGGGTCTTCGTTGCTGCACGCGAGCTTTCTCTAGTTGCGGCGAGCGGGGGCTACCCTTTGTTGCGGTGCGCAGGCTTCTCATTGCGGTGGCTTCTCTTGCTGCGGAGCACTGGCTCTAGGCGCACAGGCTTCCGTAGTTGTGGCATGCGGGCTCAGTAGTTGTGGCGCACTGGCTTAGTTGCTCCGTGGCATGTGCGATCTTCCCAGATCAGGGCTCGAACCCGTGTCCCCTGCATTGGCAGGCGGACTCTTAACCACTGCGCCACCAGGGAAGCCCTATCCTTGTAGCTTATTTTATACGTAATAGTTTGTACCTCTTAATCCCCTACCCCTGTATTGTCCCTCCCCACTTCCCTCTCCACACTGATAACCAATAGTTTCTTCTCTATATCTGTGTGTCTGCTTCTTTTTTGTTATATTGAGTAGTTTGTTGTATTTTGCCTTAAGTTGCTAAGTTTTAGGAGTGGTTTGTTACACAGCAATAGTAACAAACAGATTTTGGCACTGGAGGTGGGGTACTCCATAAGAAAACACGTTTTAGATGTGTGGGATTGGCTTTGGGAGTGAGCCCAACAAAGCTCAGAGGACTTTGAGGAGACTTTTAATAAAAGTCTGATGAACCCTAAAGAGGTTGTCAGTGATGGCTTAAAAGGAAAATGAGGGAAAGGCTATTGGAAAAAGGAGGAAAGCAGACCCTTGCTATAAAATGGCAGAAAGTTTAGCAAAATTTCACTTGTGGAAATGTGGAAAATCAAAAACATAACTAATGAACTGATGAATCTGGCTATGGATATTTTCGGGCAGAATGTCAAAAGTGACAGTTGACTTAAAAAAAAAAAAACTACGTTATCATAAGGTATGGCTAGAGAAAGGAAAGCTAAAAAAAATAAGAAGGAATGATTCCATTTTTAAGCAGAATTTAGAGAAAATATAAAAGAACCAGAACTTGCTGTTTCAAAAATAAAACTACCTTTCAGGGCTTCCCTGGTGGCGCAGTGGTTGAGAATCTGCCTGCCAATGCAGGGGACACGGGTTCGAGCCCTGGTCTGGGAAGATCCCACATGCCGCGGAGCAACTAGGCCCGTGAGCCACAACTACTGAGCCTGCGCGTCTGGAGCCTGTGCTCCGCAACAAGAGAGGCCACGACAGTGAGAGGCCCGCGCACCGCGGTGAAGAGTGGCCCCCACTTGCCACAACTACAGAAAGCCCTCGCACAGAAACGAAGACCCAACACAGCCATAAATAAATAAATAAATAAATAAATAAATAAATAAATAAATAAATAAACAAACCCAAAGTTTAAAAAAAAAAAACTACCTTTCGTCTCCATATCTCCTAGCAGAAGATTCTCAAAGTAAGAAAGGGCCTCACAGAAAATATCAAATCCAGGGCACTGACAGGAAAACATCGCAAGGTAAAAATGAGACCAAGTATGTTACTAGGGCACCCTTTGTTATAAGACCTCAGAAAGTTCTTAAGTGGTGCCTTCGTTGTATGTAAAACAATCTATTAAGGATCTTAAGGTCTTGCCTAGCAGACCCTGTCTTTTAAACAATAGAGCTTCTAAGGATAGTAAGGACATTATCTCAGACGGAAATCTTACAAAGAGCCCAACGTGGAGAGGGACTCAACTTGAAGAGATCTGCAGGCATGGCTTTTGTCTCATGCAGTGGACTATAAATTGATACACAGGAATCTCACACAGTTTTTAAAGGACTTGTACCACCTTTGAGTGAAAGGGACAGAAATGGTACAAAATGAAAAGGGGCTTTTAGACACCCTCCCCCAACTTTCTAAGGGCAGGAAGCAGATTGAGAAAGCTACTCAGTTGCAAACATGGGCCATTTTTATATGGAAAAGGAAGGATGACTTACGGCAAGGAATCAGGATCCCAAAGAGCCAAAGCCATGAAAACAACTTCCAGGAGCTCTAATGAAGGTATGAGAAACATGTGCCCAGATGGATTTCAGAATGGCTATATCCCAGTGACTAATATGTGTCTCCCATTTTCCATTTTTTTTAATAGGAGTATCTATAAGCAGTTATCCCATGCCCAACATTGTAGTTCAAGTGAATGGAAAGCATACCACATGATTCTTTAGTTCACAGATCTTCAGAGAGGAACTATACTCAAGAAACCTTATTCATAAAGCCTCTTCTGGGCTTCCCTGGTGGTGCAGTGGTTGAGAATCCGCCTGCCAATGCAGGGCACACGGGTTCGATCCCTGGTCCGGGAAGATCCCACATGCTGTGGAGCAACTAAGACCGTGCACCACAACTGCTGAGCCTGTGCTCTAGAGCCTGTGAGCCACAACTACTGAGCCCACGTGCCACAACTACTGAACCCCGTGCACCTAGAGCCCGTGCTCTGCAACAAGAGAAGCCACCGCAATGAGAAGCCTGCAACGAAAAGTAGCACCTGCTCGCCACAACTAGAGAAAGCCCGCGCACAGCAACAAAGACCCAACGCAGCCAAAAATAAATAAATTAAAATAAATAAATTTATTAAAAAAAAAAAAACATGGTCCCAAAATTCCTTGATACTCCTTCCAATGAGAAGTGGGGTCCATGTCCCCTCCCCTTGAATCTGGGCAGGCTGATGATGCTTCAACCAATATAGCAATGGAATCATGGAAGTGATGCTCTATGACTTCGGGTGTTAGGGTGAAAAGAACCACACAGCTTCTGCCTGGGACACTTTGGGGACACTTCCTCTGGATGAAGCCAGCTACCGTGACCACCCTGAGCCTGCCAGGTGGAGAGGTCATGAGGTATTCCAGTAGACAGACCCAACTGAGCTTTCAGACAAGTCAGCAGTAACTGCCAGCCAGGGGAGTGAACCATCTTGGATGCCAGCCCATTTGATCCTTCAGCCCTAGCCAACATCTGCCTGCTGCCATGAGAGAACCAAGGAAGAACTGTGCAGTAAGCCCTTCTCAAATTCCCCACCTACAAAATTGTGAGCAGAACAAAATGATTGCTGTTTTAAGCCACTGTGTTTGGCAGTAATTTTCAGGCAGCAGTGGTAACTGGAACACACGAGGACAGTGCAAACCAGATTACACAAGGTTGGGAATTAATGAATGGTGAAGATATTGCAGCAATATGAGAGATTCAGCAGAGAAGGAAAGGAAAGATACGACACAGTGGGTGGAGGCAAGTGGACTTGAGGGAAAAATTTCTTCTTAGGATGGGAGAGCTGAGCCAATGGAGAGAAAAAGAGTGAAGCTGTGAGAGCCGTCCTCAGAGAGGCCTGGCGTGATGAGCTCGGGTGTACAGAACCTTGGTCGGGGGAAGAGCAATTTCTGCTCCGACACTGGAGAGATGGAGGGGAGGATGGGTTTGGCTGTGAAGAGGATAGAGAACAGTGCCACCAGATGAAGTAAGAATTACTTCCTTAAAAATCAAACCTGGGACTTCATGTCAAGATGGACAGTGGGATCAAAAACAACCACATCCAAAAAAAACCTCTCTGCTCCAAACACTTAACAATATGCATAAGATATAAGGAGAAAAAAAAAATTTTTAAGTCATAGCTGGGCTCAAAATCAAGATAAACATTTCTTTTTATTAGAATTTCCAAGTAACATGAGGAAATGGCAGTGAGTAGTTAAATGGGGAAGCAATTAAGATAAAGACCATTCAAACTCTGTTTAAGAACAATCCAGTCCCCAAAATCCTCTCCCGGGTTTGACTTACAAGACAGTGAAGGGGACTGCAGCTAGTGGGTTCGTGGTCTGGAAGCAGAAGGGACAGCATCTGGGGGTTGCAGGTCTGCAGACTAACCAGGACCTAAACTGTTGTACACAGGAGGAAGGAGCAAGTACCATTGTTTAGAAACAGGTGTGGGATAGACCCACTCTGCTGCCAAAAGCTGCTGAGCTGACACTGTCCATGAAGAATTGCAGGCTTCAGAAAGGAGGGATACAGACCCAGACTGGTGGCCAGCAGCAGACCCCAAACTACTCACTGGATCTATGCACAGAGCATCAGGTAGCCAGCCTCTGGATTGAGGGCTAGAGGATCAGAGAGCACAGTCACAAAGCTTCTAGGTAGGGAGGGACCTTCTGGTCAGTTATCGCTATGCAACAATCCACCTTAAACCACAGGGGCTTAAAACAATACCAGTAAATATTTTTTATTCATTAATCTGCAATTTTTCAGGGTTCAGTGGGGATGGCTAGTGGTGTCAACTGGGGCAGCTCAACTGGGGCTAAAGGACCACTTGGAAGAAGGCTCATCTACAAGGCTGGCAAATCGTCCCTAGCTATTGGGTCCTTTCCATGTGGGTCTATTGATGCAGTGGCTTCTTCACAGCATAATGGCTGGGTTCTGAAAGCAATTATCCTAAGAAACAAAAGAGAAACAAAAACCTTTTTATTCCAAATAAGTCTGAAAATAAAAAGAGAAATGCATGAAGAAGTTAAAGACTAAGAAAGTGGCAAAGAGTTTAAGGTTCAAGGTAAAGATGGAGGATAGAACATAACCACCAGCTTTTCCTTCCTTCCAAACACCACTAACATAATACTCTAAGAACAAGGAAATCCAAAAGGATGAAGAGAATTGAAAAATAAGCTAGGAACAAAATTTCAGAATTTTTAAAGCAGAGAGATGAATGATAAAGAACTCAGACTTAAAAAATAAAACTGGGTCCTGAGCCAATAGTGGGGAAACCCCCAAACCAACATGATTTACACTACACACTTCAAAAAATCTAAGGAATTGGCTGCATTGGTAACTTGTGAAGTGGGAGTGAACATGAGAGAATACCTTAAATACAGTGGATTGGCTGAAAGTCTGTTAAAAAAAAGTCACCAAAATCCTCTCCTTTACTCTACAAAATTATTAGACTGCCTTTCCCACATCCCTCTCAAAACCATCACTGAGATTTATTCTCTGGAAAGAATAAAATAGATGGTCTTGAACTGAAAGACACTAAACAGAGTTGACAGTGGGGATACTGTATTAAAAATTGACAGATTAGTTGCTAAGAAAGTAGAGCTTTAAAATCCTCATCACAAAAAAAATATCTGTAATTATGTATGGTGACAAATGTTAACTAGACTTATCCTGGTGATTGTTTTGCAGTATATACAGATATAGAATCATTATTGTACACCTGTAACAAACATAATGTTATATGTCAATTATACCTCAAAAACAACAAAAACGAAAATAGGTATGTTAAATAAATAAGTGCATATTGGATGCTGAGATTCTGGGAGGAGATTGGAAGATTCTTTTCTGGAGAATACCTCCAGTGCAAGAAGCAAAATCTAAAGACATCAACATCAAATATCTGACAAATAAATGGCCCAGCCAGATCACCCTATGGTAAGCCATGGGCCACAACATCTAAGTGCTTGAAGTTTCCCATCACTATTAGCTTTTCACTCTTCGATATGGGTAGACAACCAAGGATTGCCAGTCATCAGAGGAAATCTTGTAATCTGAAATAAAGAGACCAAAACAAATAAACAGGAAAAAATCAACTTGGAGGAAACAGAGTTTGTGCAGGAAAAGGCAAGGTTTTAAAAAAAAATAGCATGAATATCCTTAGAGAGAAAAGATATTGCACTCATGAAATAAGAACAGATGCTATGTCTAAAGGAAAAGTCAGAGAATAATAAGAACTATCGGGAATTTTTTAAATATGACCATAGAAATGAAAAACTCAGTAGAAGGAATGGCTATAAAGTTGGGGAAATCTCCTCAAAAAACAGATCAAAAGTTAAAGATATAAAAACAAAGCAAAGATTTTTTTAAAAATTTGAGAACCAATCCAAGAGGTACCACATCTTAATAATGTATCTTCTGGTGGAAAAAAAAAAAAAAACAGAGGTGAAATACTCAACAATGAAGTAATTCAAGAAAATTTCCCAGAACTAAAGGACATGAGTTTCCTGATTGAAAATGCTTACTAGAAGTCAGAAAGAGAAAAACAAATACTGTATGCTAACACATATATATAGAATCTAAAAAAAAAAAAAGATGATTCTGAAGAACCTAGGGGCAGGACAGGAATAAACATGCAGACGTAGAGAATGGACTTGAGGACGTAGGGAGGGGGAGCGGTAAGCTGGGTCGAAGTGAGAGAGTGGCATGGACTTATATATACTACCAAATGTAAAATAGATAGCTAGTGGGAAGCAGCCACATAGCACAGGGAGATCAGCTCGGTGTTTTGTGACCACCTAGAGGGGTGGGATAGGGAGGGTGGGAGTGAGACGCAAGAGGGAGGAGATACAGGGATGTATGTGTATGTATAGCTGATTCACTTTGTTATAAAGCAGAAACTAACACACCATTGTAAAGCAGTTACACTCCAATAAAGATGTTAAAAAAAAAAAAAAAGAAAGAAAGAAAATGCTTACTGGATGCCTGACAAAATAGATGAAAATAGATCCACACCAAGTCACACTACTGTAAAATTTCAGAACAGTGGGGACAAAATGAAGATTTCACAAAGAAAAATAAATAAATATATCAAGCATAAAGGATCAGAAATCAGAATGGCTTTAGATTTCTCAAATACTGATAGAAGGCAATGAAACAATGCTTTCAAATTCTGAAATTTGCTCCCAACTGAGACTATTATACCCAGCCATATTAACAAAAAATCTTGGGGCTTAAAATAAGGTCATTTCAGACATGTTGTCTCAGCCAGCTTTTCCTGCATAATGAACAACGACAGCTCTCAAAGGCATACATGACATGTATTTTTATTCTTGCTTGTATGCCTAATAGATTAGCAGAAATGACTCTCCTTCAGGCTCTGAGTCTGCAGATCACCTGGCGAGGCTCTGATCCACATGTAAATACTGAATATTGATTTAAGCAAAACTGCCATATAACTGTATTTAGAGAATGAGGGGATGGAAAGGGTGAATATGTGTGGTGGGGCAGGACAGGAGAGAAAGCGAAATCCTTACTCTGGAGACAGAGTATCATAGTAGTTAAGAGCATGAGTTGTAGAGCCAAACGGCCTGGGTTTGAATCCCAACGCAGCCGCTTTTGAGACATACGACCTTGGGCAAGTTACTGAATCTCTCTGTTCCTCAGTTTCCTCATCTGTAAGATGGTATTAATAATAATACCCACTTCTCAGAGCTGTTATGACCATTAAATAAATTAACATATGGGAAATATCCCCAAAAAGTGCATAGCACATTCTAAGTGCTATATGAGTGAGTGCTATTATTACTTATCATGGTGGAAAACCAATAGAAAATGCCTAAACTGAAAAAAAAAGTAACCATTTAATTATGTTATTTATAGACATGGATGGAAATACCAAAATAATTATCTAGGAGGTAAAAATGGTTGCCTTTGAAGAAAAGGGAAAAAAGGAAGGAAAAAGAAACTACTGTTTTCCAACAAAATTGTAGAAGTGGTTGATTCTTATGTGCATTATAACTCTGAGAAAAATTAAAACTAAAAATAAAGAAATATGAAAAGTGAGAAGATGTCAAGCCATGGATAAGGAAAACAGCCAATATATTTCTTTTTTCTTTTTTATTTATTTATTTTTGGCTGCGTTGGGTCTTCGTTGCTGCGCACAGGCTTTCTCTAGTTGCGGCGAGCGGGGCTACTCTTTGTTGCGGTGCGCGGGCTTCTCATTGCGGTGGCTTCTCTTGCTGTAGAACACGGGCTCTAGGTGTGTGGGCTTCAGTAGGTGTGGCACACGGGTTCAGTAGTTGTGGCTCGCAGGCTCTAGAGTGCAGACTCAGTAGTTGTGGCACATGGGCTTAGTTGCTCCGCAGCATGTGGGATCTTCCCGGACCAGGGCTCGAACCCATGTCCCCTGCATTGGCAGGTGGATTCTTCACCACTGCACCACCAGGGAAGGTCCACCACTATATTTCTTGGATGGTTCAAAGCCAAATGGTTCTATGATTTTAGAAACGGAAGGTAGAGATGAAATATTGAGTTCCAACAGCACACGGAAGGCGTCCATAGAAGGAAAAACTTGCTGATTTTCACTTAATCCAAGAGACAGTATTATGTTTGTAATTAGAAAAAACATAACAGTTGGGATCAGTAACGTCCTAACTGCTGCAGCACAGTATTCACTATTATTTAGTGTAATGTCTTAACTGCTATAGTACAGTATTCATTATTATTTAATGCATTGCTCCAGCCCTCCCTCTCTTCTATTCATTTGTGGTACACTAAGTAACCTGTGAGTATTCATAGGCATAATGCATTTTTTGTTTTTCCAAATTAAGCCATTGAATATGAGAACATCAGATAAATTTGGGGGCTTAAATCAAACTTATTCTATTAAAAGTTCCCCTTTTGTCAATAGTGCCATTCTCTTACAACTTTTATTTTCTAGGTAGTTTTGTTCTTACCAGTTAAAACAAACAAATAATCAATCAATCCCTGAAAAACTTGTCTTAAAGAAAAAGAAAAAGAAACAAAAGCTAACAAAATCAGAATATGAAATCACTCCATATAAAACTAATATTATAAGATAGTCTGATAGAAACATATAAAAATATGTTTACGATTTTTAGAGAGGGAAATGAAGGCATAACTTCAATTGAAAATGAAAAAGAAAATATAAAACAAAAACAAGCAGAAATAAAACAAAATAGGTCTTTTTTTTTTAAAAAAGAAACCACTAGAAATCTTATAAATGAAAAATACAACCACTGAAATAAAACATGCAACAAGTGGGATATACTTTAGACCTGACATAGTCAAAGATAAAGTCAGTGAACTAAAAAATAATCGTGAGGAATTAACGAAGAATGTAGTACAGAGAGGCAATAAAAAAATTAATGAGAACTAAAGAGAGTTGGAGATAAGACTGAGAGGATCAAAGAAACATGTAACAGGAGAGCCAAAATAAATAAAAGAATGAAGGGCATGACAAAGAAGAAACTTTTGTAAATAACGCGGATGCTTTGTCAGAATTGAAGAAACATGTTCTTATGCATGTTGGGAAATAAGCAGGAATTTTTTTTTAAAATTAATTCCACACACAGAGACATTACAGTGAAATTTGAGAACATTAAGGATAAAGGGACAATCTTAGAAGCCATGATAGAAAAAAAGATACATTATCTACCAAGGAATTTCAACAGAATTCTTATCAGAACAGTAAATGCCAGAAGGTAATAAGGTAATATCTTTGAAAGTGCTGAAAGATGTGTCTGTATAGGTACTATTAATATCTCTTGAGGAGTAAACTGAGACACTGCTAGCTTAAGTAATTCTCTCAAGATTCCACAGGTGGGATTTAAACCCAGTCTTAGCTCCATAATCCAAATTCTTAGCAATGAACCTGCCCAGCATTTATAGGAATATAAGGAGAATTTGTATAATGAAAGAACAATTCACCAAACAACAGCTAGACTAAATATTTAACAACACGAAAATGAGAAAATTATGGTATGGTCACATAACAGAAGACTGAACAGCAATTAAAATGAATAAATTGTACCTACACCCATCCACAGGGATACACCTCAAAAATACAATGTACCCTCCACCAGAAACATGTGTCTAGACCTCTGAATCCTTCAACTGAAGAAGAATTGAAAGACTGATAAGAATCATTAATGGTGCGGTTCAATATTTTTCTTCTGAAAAATTTCCTCCTGGGAAATTTACCTATGTTACAGCTTTTCAACAATTTTGAGATTTGAAGGAGAGATGAGTAGAGTCTATTGTTTGGACTGAGAATGTTTAAGGCATCTGAAATTTGAATAGGCTAACAATCTGATCATACCTGTAGAGGTGATGTGAACAAATGAAACACAATTAATTCAAAATCCACGTGATCCTATTTATAATTGATCTCTTCTTAGCCTTTTGACTGGAATCACTTGTATATAATTTGTGATTGCTCCCCTTTGAGTCTTCTGTTGACTTATGATAGAGGTGCAACAGATCATCTTATAGTTGTCAGGAACAAGGAAAAGCAGAAATTGAGAGCCAATTTAAGTTTATTCCTAAGGAGTTATATTAGGAAACTAAAAATGCGTGACAACAACCATCCATAAGATGATCTCACATTGAGAGACAATCCTTAGAATCTCAAATATTTGTTTAAAATTAAGAATTTTGGTATGATATCCCCAACTCGCCTGGGGACAGGCAACCAATGTCAAATATGGTAGCTTTTCCCCAACTATGTAATGACTAGACAAATTAATCCTACTTTTGAATTTAGAAGGGGAATTTTAGGTTTGGATGGTTGAGGCTAGTTCATTACCAGCCTCCTAACTGGTCTTCCCATCTGGAGTATTGTCTCTCTCAAATTCATGCTGATACAAGGGCTAAAATGACACATGTATTTATGACACAGTCTCCTAGCACCACGCACCCCAAATAATGTCTGTCTTCTCAGCTAGACTGAAAGTTTAGTCGTGGCAAGGACTGTCTTATTCGTCTTCAGAGCTCTAATGTTTATGCTTGACTATACTGGATTTCAAAAAGTGTTTGCCAAATAAGCAAAACTCCAAGAACTGGTCATAATGTAATACTAGTGGGCGCTAGTAGGTGGCGCCAGGTTTTTTGAGCTGAATGTTTTAAATCTCAAAATATTTGAGAAAAGAAATTCAAGAGCACAGGGGCATTTAGACCACAAAAGCAACCTTACTAATTGACACACTCACACGGGGACCGGGAAGAGATACACCTGTAAAGGTGTATTACCCAAAGAGCCCCCTATGAAATCTAACTGTTAATAGAAAGTCCCTCTCTGAGAAATCCCTTTCTGCAAGATTTTAGGACCCAAAGTTGAATGTATGCCATTGTGTGGGGTCAGTAACTCTTTCCGTGGTGACTTCTAGAAATGTGAACCTGCCCTTTATAAAAAGTTGTGTCTAAATTGTCCCCTAGTTTACAATGAAACTATGCACAGACCTAAAATAATCGAGTATGAAAATTTCTTACACTTTAATGTAAGAAAAGCTCATATAAGTTTTTAAACTAAGGAACCTAAGTAGAAGTGATTTAAAAATATTTGTTGACATATGAAAGTTTTAAAATTTGACTTTGGTGCCAAGAAGACATCTAGAGACACTGATATCTAAATTCTCTATATTTCCTGGAAAATCTAAAGCCCAGATAATTAATGAATTACTCAACTCATATGTACCCAGGGATTAAGTGTTATGTGAACCAGCTTTTAAATCCCTTCCGGAAAGAGAGGATTCTTTAAATTGTGGGTGGGCTAAGTAGCCAGGGAACAGTTCAATTTAACAAACATTTATCAAATGCCCGCTATGGACCAGGCACAGGGTTAGGTATTAAGTAGCCTCTGTTAAAATATAATGAACTTTACTTTTTAGCTATAAAAATACTCATTGTGCAGCACTAGAAAATTAAGAAAGGATAATAAGAGCACCCATAAGACAACCACCCAATGATAGCTGCTCTTAATATTGTGGTGTACGTCAATCTAAATTTCTTCCCCAATGGTGTGTTTTTTTTTTTTGGCTGCGTTGGGTCTTCGTTCCTGAGTGCGGGGTTTCTCTAGTTGCAGCGAGCAGTGGCTACTCTTCATTGCAGCGTGCAGGCTTCTCATTGCGATGGCTTCTCTTGCTGCGGAGCACGGGCTCTAGGTGCATGGGCTCCAGTAGTTGTGGCACGCAGGCTCAGTAGTTGTGGCTCACTCACAGGCTTAGTTGCTCCACAGCATGTGGGATCTTCCCAGAACAGGGATCAAACCCGTGTTCCCTGCATTGGCAGGCAGATTCTTAACCACTGTGCCACCAGGGAAGTCCCCCCCCAATATTTCTTTAAAACCTAAATTTTTAAACTTCATTATAAAGAACTTTTTTCCCATCTAGCATTTTAACAAAAAATTTCTCAGGTTACTAAAAAGCTTCCTAAACAAAATTTTAATCTCATGTAAGAATATATGTATTTTTAAGGCTTTGTTACCTGTTGTCAAATTAACCTACAGAAAAGTTGCATCAATTGACACACCCACCAGTAAAATATAAAATTACTCACTTCCACACATCTTCATTAATGGATATTAAGATTCCTTTAATTATTTGCCAAAATGATGTGCAAGGCTTATTATCTTGAGTTTTTCCCTATTTTCTGTCTTACGTTGCAAGTTAGAATTAATATTATTGATTTTCATATGCTTAATGATACTCAATGCTACTCCTTTTATAAATTTCCTCTTCAATTTCAAACTAAGCTTTCTGTTAAAATGAAATTTTAATGTGAAAAAGGAACTCATCCTTTGCTTATTGATTTGTTAGAATTCTTTGTATTTTAAGGGTGTTGGGTCTTTGTCTTATGTGTTGAGATTTTTGAGTTTTTTTTAAAGTACAGACGCTTTAGATTTTTGTATAGTTGATCATTTTCTTTTTGTTTTCTACTTGTGGTGTCATGCTTAGGAAAGAATTCCCCACTTAAATATTATATTCATTTGTATCTTCTTCTAATTTAATGTTACTTCTTTTAAAATCTTTAGTATGTCTGGAATTTAACTGGTACAAGGAATAAGGGAGTATCTATTTTTATATTCTTAATAAATGCTTACCCACTTCACAAACCCACTTACTAGTCATCCCCCACAAAAGTAATAATTAAAGTACCACCTTCTTCATATAGTAAATTCTAATATATACTTTGATCTATATCTGGATATCTCTTTTTCTCCACTTATCTGTTTATCTGTTTTGGCCCTGGAATCATACTTTTTGATTGTAAGTATATGACATATTTTAACATCTATTAGGGCAAATTTCTCCTGATTGCATTCTTTTTTTCCAAAAGTTTAAAGAATATTCTCATACATTTATTCGTCTAGATAAATTTTAGAAACATTCAGTCATATTCCCAAAAAATCCCATTGGAAATTTTTATTGAATGTCATTATATGTACATGTTAACTTGGAAAAAATTGGCAGCTTTACAATACTGAGTCTTCTCACCCAGAAATTTTATTCAAATCTTCTTTTATGTCCCCTGCCATCCAAAGGATTTGCAGTTTTCTTATTCATATGGGTCCTGCATGTTTCGTATAAAACTTATCCCAGATTTTCTGTAATCGTATATCAGATCACTTTTTATCACATTTCTAATAATTTACTGTTGATAATGACACTTGGGTATAATTTTCTTTTCCTGTATTTTCAAACTGTCTCTTTAGGGTAAAACCAGAAAAAATGGGATAACTTGGCATAAGACTATGGATACACTGAAGGACTCTGGTCAAAGTGCTTTAAAATTTTCACACCACAATTAAAATATTTAAGAGTTCCTGTTTCATACCACCCTGAACTATTCAGTGTTATTTTTGTAAATCAATAATTAATTTTGAAGGAAACAGTATATTCTTGACTTTTAATTTACTACTTCTGAAGGTGACCATTTTCACATAAGTTTTGGTCATTTTTCAGTCATCTGCATAGAAGACAATGCCATGGATTGGTAGGTGGTAGATGATAATTGCAGAACTAAAATGCCATTGGCTGAGAAAAATAGAGTTCACCTAGTTCAGTGATGAACTGGATAGAGGCACATTTAGTTACAGAAATAATTGAGGGTACCACTGGCATTGAGCGGGTGGGTGCCAAGGATGCTAGATGTCTCACACTTCATGGGACAATCCTGCATAATAATGAATGTCATACTGAACATTGTTACGAGTGAAAAACTTATAATTTTCTGTGTTTTGAACCTAATTCTGTTTTACACATACCCATTTTTGCATCATTTTCATCTACACTGAAATTTCTGGGCATGGAACTCTAATGTAAATCAAGATAACATTGTAGGCTTTCTCAGTTTGGCGAGTCTGTGAAGACCTGAGGTGCTGGGGCTGCCTGGCCACCAGGAGCCAAAGCAGGTCAGAGGAGGGCACCAAGGTAGCCCTGGAGACACCTCAGTGCTGGGCAAATGACCACTGCCCTTGGCCCCCAAGTTCCTCCTCCCCCCACCGGCCCCCAGACCCTGCCCGGCCTGTCCTGTGTGGTGCGCTGGCCCACGCTGACGTGCGCTGCAGGGCAACATGCTCCTTTGGGTTGTGAAGACCAAGATAAAGGTGCTAAGTGGATAAAATTTAAGACAGAGATCGCAGAATTGATGGGAGGAGACAAGCCGTGTGGCTGACAGGGTCTTTGTGCTCTGGCTGGGTGTCAGGCCTGAGCCCCTGAGGTGGGAGAGCTGAGTTCAGGACTTTGGTCCACCAGAGACCTCCCAGCCCCACATAATATCGAACGGCAAAAGCTCTCCCAGAGATCTCCATCTCAACACTAAGACCCAGCTCCACTTAACGACCAGCAAGCTACAGTGCTGGACACCCTATGCCAAATAACTAGCAAGACAGGAACACAAACCCACCCATTAGCAGAGAGGCTGCCTAAAATCATAATAAGTTCACAGACACTGGAAAACACACCACCGGACGCGGCCCCACCCACCAGAAAGACAAGATCCAGCCTCATCCACCAGAACAAAGGCACCAGTCCCCTCCACCAGGAAGCCTACACAACCCACTGAACCAACCTTATCCACTGGGGGCAGACACCAAAAACAACAGGAACTACGAACCTGCAGCCTGTGAAATGGAAACGCCAAACACAGTAAGTTAAGCAAAATAAGAACAGAGAAATACACAGCAGATGAAGGAGCAAGGTAAAAACCCACCAGACCAAACAAATGAAGAGGAAATAGGCAGTCTACCTGAAAAAGAATTCAGAGTAATGATAGTAAAGATGATCCAAAATCTTGGAAATAGAAAGGAGAAAATACAAGAAAAGTTTAACAAGAACCTAGAAGAACTAAAGAGCAAACAAACAATGATGAACAACACAATAAATGAAATTAAAAATTCTCTAGAAGGAACCAGTAGCAGAATAACTGAGGCAGAAGAACGGATAATTGACCTGGAAGATAAAATAGTGGAAATAACTACTGCAGAGCAGAATAAAGAAAAAAGAATGAAAAGAATTGAGGACAGTCTCAGAGACTGTGGGACGAGATTAAACGTACCAACATTCGAATTATAGGGGTCCCAGAAGAAGAGAAAAAAAAAAAGGGACTGAGAAAATATTTGAAGACATTATAGTTGAAAACTTCCCTAATATGAGTAAGGAAATAGTCAATCAAGCCCAGGAAGCTCAGAGAGTCCCATACAGGATAAATCCAAGGAGAAACAGGCCAAGACATATTAATCAAACTATCAAAAATTAAAAACAAAGAAAAAATATTAAAAGCATCAAGGGAAAAGCAACAATTAACATACAAGGGAATCCCCATAAGGTTAACAGCTGATCTTTCAGCAGAAACTCTGCAAGCCAGAAGGGAGTGGCAGGACATATTTAAAGTGATGAAAGGGAAAAACCTACAACCAAGACTACTCTACCCAGCAAGGATCTCATTCAGATTCAACGGAGAAATTAAAACCTTTACAGACAACCAAAAGCGAAGAGAATTCAGCACCATCAAACCAGCTCTCCAACAAATGCTAAAGAAACTTCTCTAGGCAGGAAACACAAGAGAAGGAAAAGACTTACAATAACAAACCCAAAACAATTAGGAAAATGGTAATAGGAACATACATATCGATAACTACCTTAAATGTAAATGGATTAAATGCTCCAACCAAAAGACACAGAGTGGCTGAATGGATACAAAAACAAGACCCATACATATGCTGTCTACAAGAGACCCACTTCAGACCTAGGGACATATACAGACTGAAAGTGAGGGGATGGAAAAAGATATTCCATGCAAATGGAAATCAAAAGAAAGTTGGAGTAAAAATTCTCGTATCAGACAAAATAGACTTTAAAATAAAGACAATTACAAGAGACAAAGAAGCACACTATATAATGATCAATGGATCAATCCAAGAAGAAGCTATACAAATTGTAAATATTTATGCACCCAACATAGGAGCACCTCAATACATAAGGCAAATGCTAACAGCCATAAAAGGGGAAATCAACAGTAACACAATCATTGTAGGGGACTTTAACACCCCACTTTCACCAACATACAGATCATCCAAAATGAAAATAAATAAGGAAACACAAGCTTTAAATGATACATTAAACACGATGGACTTAATTGATATTTATAGGACATTCCATCCCAAAACAGCAGACTACGCTTTCTTCTCAAGTGCTCATGGAACATTCTCCAGGATAGATCATATCTTGGGTCACAAATCAAGCCTTGGTAAAGTTAAGAAAATGGAAATCCTATCAAGTATCTTTTCTGACCACAGTGCTATGAGACTAGATATCAATTACAGGAAAAAAAATCTGTAAAAAATACAAACACATGGAGGCTAAACAATACACTACTAAATAACCAATATATCACTGAAGAAATCAAAGAGGAAATCAAAAAATACCTAGAAACAAATGACAATGAAAACAGGACGACCCAAAACCTATGGGATGCAGCAAAAGCAGTTCTAAGAGGGAAGTTTATAGCAATACAATCCTACCTCAAGAAACAAGAAACATCTCAAATAAACAATCTAACCTTACACCTAAAGCAATTACAGAAAGAAGAACAAAAAAACCCAAAGTTAGCAGAAGGAAAGAAATCATAAAGATCAGATCAGAAATAAACAAAAAAGAAATGAAGGAAATGATAGGAAAGATCAATGAAACTAAAAGCTTGTTCTTTGAGATAAACAAAATTGATAAACTATTAGCCAGACTCATCAAGAAAAAAAGGAAGAAGACTCAAATCAATAGAATTAGAAATGAAAAAGAAGTAACAACTGACCCTGCAGAAATACAAAGGATCATGAGAGATTACTACAAGCAACTATATGCCAATAAAGTGGACAACCTGGAAGAAATGGACAAATTCTTAGAAAAGCACAACCTTCCGAGACTGAACCAGGAAAAAATAGAAAATATAAACAGACCAATCACAAGCACTGAAATTGAAACTGTGATGAAAAATCTTCCAACAAACAAAAGCCCAGGACCAAATGGCTTCACAGGCGAATTCTATCAAACATTTAGAGAAGAGCTAACACCTATCCTTCTCAAACTCTTCCAAAATGTAGCAGAGGGAGGAACACTCCCAAACTCATTCTATGAGGCCACCATTACCCTGATACTAAAACCAGACAAAGTGTCACAAAAAAAGAAAACTACAGGCCAATATCACTGATGAACATAGATGCAAAAATCCTCAACAAAATACCAGCAAACAGAATCCAACAGCACATTAAAAGAATCATACACCATGATCAAGGGGGGTTTATCCCAGGAATGCAAGGATTCTTCAATATATGCAAATCAATCAATGTGATAAACCATATTAACAAACTGAAGAAGAAAAACCATATGATCATCTCAATAGATGCTGAAAATGCTTTCAACAAAATTCAACACCCATTTATGATAAAAAACCCTCCATTTATGAAAGTAGGCATAGAGGGAACTTACCTCAACATAATAAAGGCCATATATGACAAACCCAAGCCAACATCGTTCTCAATGGTGAAAAACTGAAACCATTTCCACTAAGATAAGGAACAAGACAAGGTTGCCCACTCTCACCACTATTATTCAACATAGTTTTGGAAGTTTTAGCCACAGCAATCAGAGAAGAAAAAGAAATAAAAGGAATCCAAATCAGAAAAGAAGAAGTAAAACTGTCACTGTTTGCAGATGACATGATACTATACATAGAGAATCCTAAAGAGGTTACCAGAAAACTACTAGAGCTAATCAATGAATTTGGTAAAGTAGCAGGATACAAAATTAATGCACAGAAATCTATGGCATTCCTATACACTAATAATGAAAAATCTGAAAGAGAAATTAAGGGAGCACTCCCATTTACCACTGCAACAAAAAGAATAAAATACCTAGCAATAAACCTACCTAAGGAGACAAGAGACCTGTATGCAGAAAACAATAAGACACTCATGAAAGAAATTAAAGATGATACAAACAGATGGAGAGATATACCATGTTCTTGGATTGGAAGAATCAACGTTGTGAAAATGACTGTACCACCCAAAGCAATCTACAGATTCAATGCAACCCCTATCAAACTACAAATGGCATTTTTCACAGAAGTAGAACAAAAAATTTCACAATTTATATGGAAACACAAAAGACTCCGAATAGCCAAAGCAATCTTGAGAAAGAAAAACGGAGCTGGAGGAATCAGGCTCCCTGACTTCAGACTATACTACAAAGCTACAGTAATCAAGACAATATGGTACTGGCACAAAAACAGAAATATAGATCAATGGAACAGGATAGAAAGCCCAGAGATAAACCCATGCACATATGGGCACCTTATCTTTGATAAAGGAGGCAAGAATATACAATGGAGAAAAGATAGCCTCTTCAATAAGTGCTGCTGGGAAAACTGGACAGCTACATGTAAAAGAATGAAATTAGAACACTCCCTAACACCACACAAAAATAAACTGAAAATGGATTAAAGACCTAAATGTAAGGCCAGACATTATAAAACTCTTAGAGGAAAGCATAGGCAGAACACTCCATGACATAAATCACAACAAGATCCTTTTTGATCCACCTCCTAGAGAAATGGAAATAAAAACAAAAATAAACAAATGGGACATAATGAAACTTCAAAGCTTTTGCACAGCAAAGGAAACCATAAACGAGATGAAAAGACAACCCTCAGAATGGGAGAAAATATTTGCAAACGAAGCAACTGACAAAGGAGTAATCTCTAAATATACAAACAGCTCATGCAGCTCAATATCAAATAAACAAACAACCCAATCCAAAACTGGGAAGAAGACCTAAATAGACATTTCTCCAAAGAAGATATACAGATTGCCAACAAACACATGAAAGGATGCTCAACATCACTAATCATTATAGAAATGCAAATCAAAACTACAATGAGGTATCACCTCACACCGGTCAGAATGGCCATCATCAAAAAATCTACAAACAATAAATGCTGGAGAGGGTGTGGAGAAAAAGGAAACCTCTTGCACTGTTGGTGGGAATGTAAATTGATACAGCCACTATGGAGAACAGTATGGAGGTTCCTCGAAAAACTAAAAACAGAACTACCATATGACCCAGCAATCCCACTACTGGGCATATACCCTGAGAAAACCATAATTCGAAAAGAGTCACGTACCACAATGTTCATTGCAGCTCTGTTTACAATAGCCAGGACATGGAAGCAACCTCAGTGTCCACTGACAGATGAATGGATAAAGAAGATGTGGCACATATATACAATGGAATATTACTCAGCCATAAAAAGAAATGAAATTGAGTTATTTGTAGTGAGGTGGATGGACCTAGAGACTGTCATACAGAGTGAAGTAAGTCAGAAAGAGAAAAACAAATACCATATGCTAACACATATATATGGAATCTAAAAAAAAAAAAAAGTTCTGAAGAACATAGGCGCAGGACAGGAATAAAGATGCAGACATAGAGAATGGACTTGAGGACATGGGGAGGGGGAAGGATAAGATGGGATGAAGTGAGAGAGTGGCATGGACATATATACACTACCAAAGGTAAAACAGATAGCTGGTGGGAAGCAGCCGCATAGTACAGGGAGATCAGCTCGGTGCTTTGTGTCCACTTAGGCGGTGGGATACGGAGGGTGGGGGGGAGACACAAGAGGGAGGAGATATGGGGATGTATGTGTATGTATAGCTAATTCACTTTGTTATACAGCAGAAACTAATACACCATTGTAAAGCAATTATACTCCAATAAAGATGTTAAAAAATTAAGATAACACTGTAACTTGATTTGTTTGGATATTAACAAGAGTCATTCAAGTTTGAAAATCATGTCACTGATGGCAACATATTTGTTATTGACATTACCAATACAGCACATCATTCTCAATCTGTTTTTGTAGCTGTCCCATTCACAATGATTCTAAGAACAGTGCAAGAATCTGTCTAAATTACTGAATCTTCTAGTGTAGTTATGCTCAAACACTTACATATTTTTATGTATAAAGATACATCAGTTTATAACAAATTATTTACTTTTTATTTATCCTTAAACTTAGGTCAATTTAAACTTAGGGCAATATAGTTTAATATTATTATTATTAAAATATAGGTAGGTTATATTTTCTATAAATATAATTTCAAGATATAAAGGGGGTAATTGCACAACATTGGCATAAAAGTGGATATTGACATCTTAAAATATTAACACCCAAAACCAAATTTATATCAGGAAATCAAAAATTGTTCAGTATTAGAAAATATTTTAATATAATTCACAATACTAATAGATTTAAGGAGAAAAATCATATGACTATCTCGATAAATGCTGAAAGCCTTTGAAAAAATTTAACACTCATTCCTAAAAATTTCTGAGAAAACAGAAATGGATTAAGACTTCCTTAACACACTATATTAACCATGTCATTTTATCTTCTGTATTTTGATGCTGAGACCTTCCTGATCCTGGAGGGACTACCCCTTCTACGGTTATCTATCTATTCATACACATGGTAAACAACTCATCTGTGATACCATCTCCTTTATTGGGCTCTCACATTCGGGGCACTATGTACCTGCTCTAATCACCCTGGAGCCAACTAGCAGAAAATTGGGGGCAGCCCTAGGTCCTAGGGCCTGCTGAAATTTTTCAAGCTAGCCATCCCAAGTCTGCTTGCTTTGCCTTGCCCCTTCTTTCCCATGGAAGCCGCAATAAAGGCTTTTGACCACATTTCCCCTCACTCCCTCTGCCCCCCTGGGCTCACCCTGGGGTTTCCCCATGTGCCCCCCCCCATGGTGTGGCATGCCCCTTCCTTTTGGGATCTGTGAGTATAACAAGCTCTCTTCTTAATGGAAGTCATCTCTTGATCTGTTGGCCTTGCCATGCTTAAATAACAATAAAACCTACATTTTAAAACACATGGTAATGTATATATAATTCAGTCCTAAAGCCGGCTTCTTTTTTAATGGAGAAATGCAAGAGCTATTCCCATTAAAGTCAGGCAAGATGTCCACTATCTCCACGACTATTTAACATTGTTCTGGAGGTACTAACTAATACAGTTTGACTAAAGAAAATGACATAAGGAAAAGAAAATTGAAAATAAAACTTTCTCTGGGGACTTCCCTGGCTGTCCAGTGGTTGAGACTCCGTGCTTCCACTGCAGGGGTCACAGGTTTGATCCCTGGTTGGGGAACTAAGATCCCGCATGCCACAAGGCATGGCCAAAAAAAACACAAAAAACCAAAAAAACACTGTCTCTGTTTGCACATGACAGAATAGCATATCTGGAAAATGCTAGAAAATGAAAGATGAAGCAATTCAAACAATAAAAGAATTCCATAAGATAGCAGGATACAAAATTAACACACAAAAATCAATAGCATTGACTTCAAGGTTCTGGTCTGACACGTAAAGAGCTTGGACCTCATCACTCCCAACTTCACAAAGAAGAAAAAAAAAGCTAAACAAACTGCTTCTCAAATCCATCAAAGAACTGAGGTCACAGGGCAAACTGACACCCTGAAAACTGGCAAGACAGACAGGCAGACACAGAAAACCACAGCTCACGGAGATGAGAAGCTGCACGTAGAGTCTGGCAGGAACACCTGAATGTAAGCCACTCATTTCTGGAGGCTGAGCATGGCTAGCTTGAGAGATAAAGCTCCTGAAAGCCTTGTCTTGGGGTACGCCACACTTTCCTGAGTTTTACCTCCAGGAGTCCCACAAGGTCCTCAGGGGGAAGGGGAAAGTAACTGCTTTGAAATAAGCTCACAGCACTCTGTTCTCCTCCACAATTGCCTGCCCTGAAGAGAAAATATTTTACCAGACCTGGGGAAAGCAAAATACTCAACTCCAGCCCACTCTAGTTTTCCTCACCTAATGGGGATGGTGGGGAGGTGACCTGTGAATGTCACAACCCAAGGCTCCTAAAAGACTGAGACCTAATCTGAGGCTCTATATAATGTTTCCCCTCCTCCCATACCTCACCACCACATTAATAGGACTCCTGGAGACTACAACTGAAAGAGCTGCAAACTTCAGACCCTATTTAAGAATTAGTCTCTAGGGAAACCTAAAGACAACCAGGGAGACAAAAACAAGGACCTTAGAAGAAATTTTAGCCTTGGAAACCACAGCTACAGCAAAGAATAAACATAGCCTAACTCCCAGCCAGATTAACATGAAACCTCACTCTAAAGGTCTATTTACCTCAGTTTCTTTTACTCAATATTATATCATATTACATATTATAGGATTAAGCAAATGAGTAAAAATGTCGATGTTGTTGGGATCCAGTTCTCACTATAGAAGAAGTTCATACAATATGGAATATGGGAAGCTCAGAAAGAACTCTGTGGAAATTGGAGACATCGATGTAAACTCATTTTTTAAAAATATGTATATACATGATTATGTGCACATGTGTATCTGTATGTATGTATATGCATGTGTATGTGTATGTATGTGTTTGCATATGTGTAGATACATGTTTCTATTACCCAGGATCATCTGCTGAAAGGGCTAAGAAGCAAAGTACCCCAGTAGTAATGAGCACCCGGAACCCAGAGCTTGATCTCTACCACCATCCCCAGTGTATGGAACGAGAGCATCTCGGAAAATGGCTCATTCCAGGGCTTGACAGAATAGATATCAGACGAGCCAGGAATGTCATGTAATGCCAGAAAGTAAGGAACTACTTTGTAAAATACAATGGATGCAGGTCATGAACATCAGGTTGAAGGGGCTCCTGCTGGCCACAGCTGGCACAATATTTGAGCACCAAAATAATTAGTATAGTAACGAATTATAAAACATTCAAAAATAGGGATTCATGAGTTTATAACAATGATAAATAGATGAATAAAGTGGGAAAAAAGGAAAGGCTCTTGATTACAGCAGAGTGCTGAGGGCCAACTGTTAATGTGGAGGGGGTTCCAGAGTTGGAAAACTGTCATTTTGCAACCACCAGGGTAGAGATTGGATCAGTCGAGAATCATCAGTGGATGAATGAATAAACAAACGTGTTGTATACAGACAGTGGAATCTTAGCATTAAAGAGGAAGAAGATTCTGACACAGGATATAACATGGATGAATCTTGAAGACATTATGCTAAGCAAAATAAGCCAGTCACTGTAAGACAAATATTATATGATTCTACTTACATGAGATTTCTAAAGTAGTCAATTCATAGAGACTGTAAGTAGCATAGTGGTTGCCAGGGCCTGGAGGGAAGGGGCATGGGGTTATTGTTTAATGGGTGCAGTTTCAGTTTTGCAAGGTGAAAGGAGTTCTATGGATGGATGGTGGTAATGGTTGCCCAACAGTGTGAATGTACTTAATGCTACTGAACTGTACACTGAAAAATGGGTAAGATGTAAATTTATGTTATATGAATATTTTATCACAATTAAAAATAAATAATCTTTAAAAAATAACCATCACTGGATGCCAACCTCAGAGGGAAATTTTGACGAGGAACAGGATTTTTCATTTTTAAAAAATGTCTCCCCGTAGATTGCTTATCAGTTGCAATGAGTAAATCTGACAACAACTTGATCAAGGATTAAAATTAACATTACCAATGAGAGATAGCTGGACATTATGCGTCTCTACATGTGATGCCCTTAGAAGGACACAAGAAACCTTAGACAAACACAAAATGAAGAATGTTCTATTAGGAAAATGGGAGGGGAGGAGGGACTATATTCTTTAAAACTGTCGACGTTGTAAAAGGCTATGGAAACGTTTCAGGTTAATGGAGGCTAAAGAGACATGCGATGCCTGACAAATTGGAATATTAGTTCAACTGACAAAATTGGAATATTAGCAGTAGACTAAAGTATTATATCAATAAAAAAGGTATCAAGTACATAACTGTACTGTGCTTACGTAAGAGCATATTCCTATTCTTAAGAAATACAAACTGAAGTAGTTAAGGGTTGGGGGCCATGATATATATAGCTGATCTGCAAATGACTCAGAAAAAAATTGGATGTGCATGTGTGTGTATCCTCAGTGCCTGGCACATAATAGGAACTCAATAACTGTTTGTTGAACAAAGGAAGAAACTAATTAAATAACTGGTTATCTTAGTCAGCTTGGGCTACTGTAATAAATACCATAGACTGGGTGACTTAAACAAAAGGCATTTATTTCTCCCAGTTTGGGAGGCTGGGAAGCCCAAGGTGCCAGGAGATTTGGTCCTGGTGAGAGCCCTCCTCCTGGCTTGCAGATGGCCAGCTTCTTGCTGTGTCCTCACGCGGCAGACAGAGTGCTCTGGTCTCTTGCCCTTCCCATAAGGACATCAGTTCCAACACAGGGGCTCCACCCTCACGACCTCATCTCAACATAATCACCTCCCACTGCACCATGAACACAATAATTAGTGCTCTGATGGTTTCCTCCAGTTTTGCTTCCTAGTTCATGCTTACATCCACCCTCACTTCAGTGTTATTTTCTCAGGTCACTGGGACATTAAGGTTCTTCCTGTCTTTACCTGCTTTCAGCATCTCAACCCCTCATGCTTTCTGAGGCCACACTTGACATGCCAGTTTTCTACTTTTTAATCATTAATCCTCTCCCTCAAAGAGTCAGCTCCAAGAAACAAACAACCCAATCAAAAAATTAGCAGAAGACCTAAACAGACATTTCTCCAAACAAGACATACAGATGGCCAACAGGCACATGAAAAGATGCTCATTATCACTAATTATTAGAGAAACGCAAATCAAAACTACAATGAGGTATCACCTCACATCGGTCAGAATGGCCATCATCAAAAACTCTACAAATAATACATGCTGAAGAGGGTGTGGAGAAAAGGGAACCCTCCTACGCTGTTGGTGGGAATGTAAATTGATAGAGCCACTATGGAGAACAGTATGGAGGTTCCTTAAAAAACTAAAAATAGAGTTATCATATGATCCTGCAATCCCACTCCTGGACATGTACCCAGAAAAGGCAAAAACTCTAATTTGAAAAGATACATGCACCCCAATGTTCATAGCAGCACTATTTACAATACCCAAGACATGGAAGCAACCTAAATATCCATCAACAGATGAATGGATAAAGAAGATGTGGTACACACACACACACACACACACACACACACAATGGAATATTACCCAGCCATAAAAAAGAATGAAATAATGCCATTTGCAGCAACATGGATGGACCCAGAGATCATCACACTAAGTGAAGTAAGTCAGACAGAGAAAGACAAATACCATATGATATCACTTATATGTAGAATCTAAAAAAATGATACAAATGAACTTATTTACAAAACAGAGATAGACTCACAGACATAGAAAACTAACTTACGGTTACTAAAAGGGAAAGTGAGGGGAGGGTCAAATTAGGAATTTGCAATTAACAGATCCACACTACTATATGTAAAATAGATAAACAACAAGGACCTGCTGTATAGCACAGGGAGCTATCTTCAATATCTTTTAATAACCTATAATGGAAAAGAATCTGAAAAAGAATAGATATGGGACTTCCCTGGCGGTCCAGTGGTTAAGACTCCACGCTTCCACTGCAGGGGGCACGGGTTCGATCCCTGGTTGGGGAAGTTCCACATGCCACACGGTGAGGCCAAAAAAAAAAAGAATATACATATATATATGGTCAGGCCACCGAAGCCAGGATGGTCAGAGTTCTTCCCAGGGACTCCTCTGTTGGAGACAGATGGGAAGTTTCTCTTGGATCCTAGGCTGTAGAGATGGCATTGGGCTGACTGAGAACCATTTTCCCTTCACAAAGGAAACCAGTTAGCAGTAGGTGAGAATTAAGCCAACTCACAAAAAGAAGTGAAATTAGATGTAGAGGCTGAGAGCCCTGATAACTAACCCGAGGCTTTGGATCCAGCTGTGCCTGAGGTTTCCTCCATATTTTGGGTTCCCTGAGCCTACAAATGCCCTCTTTGCTAATCTGCACGGAGATCCTGTCACTTACAGCTGAGAGGATCCTGACTCACGCTCATTATTGTAATGAGTGACACCACCAGTGACAAGAAAAATAAAACTTATATAAAAATTCAGAGTTACAAGAGTTCTCCATTAGGGAAGATCAGGAAAAGTGGCATTTGAGCTTATTCCTAAGGAATGTGTTAAATCTTGATCAATGGAAATAGCCAAGAGAACGTTCCAGGTAGAAGGAACAGAGGGGAAATGGTAAAAAATTGTCCAAACTGGCAAGAGTGTGTTCATAGCAGAGCAGCACAGGAGCGAAGACTAAAAGGGTGAGTTTGGGCTGCATAGTGGAGCAGAATTCTGCCAGAACATCCAAGTTCTATTGTCCGGCTGAACAAGGAAAATGTTGTACTGTAGCTCAGGAGGGCAGTTGGGGCTGGAGACACGGGTTGGGAGTTATCTGCAGAAAAACTGTAGTTCAAACCCCCAAGTGACTGAACCACTCCTAATCACGGTAGCTGTTGTATCCGGAGCATTCGTCGCAGGTTAGGCATTACGCTAAAGTACGGTAATGGCATCGTTTCCTTTTATCCTTAGAGAAACCCTATAAGGCAGGCACTATGTTTTTATCCTATTTTGGAGTTGAAGTTTGAAATAAGCTTACAGAGTTGGCCAGTTCAAAGTGACCAGTGCAAAGACCCAAACCAGTTAGTGGTAGAGTACTTAGGTCTGATCTCACTCCCGGGTACAAGCTCTTAAGCACCGTGCTGCACTGTGCTCCCCAGTGGAAGAACGTAGGAAGAGGAGAGGGGTGGATAAAGAATCTCGGGAGATATCTAACAGAAGCAAGATTTTTTTCCACCTCTAGGTGAGATGAGAACCTGGACCCATAGATGCTATTTGAAGGTAGAAGAGCCAGGCAAGGATTTTTTGGATTTATCTCCATTCCTTGGGGTACACAGCTATCACTTCCACTCTTCTTCCAATAACAACCATGCCTAGGGCTTCCCTGGTGGCGCGGTGGTTAAGAATCCGCCTGCCAATGCAGGGGACATGGGTTCGAGCCCTGGTCGGGGAAGATCCCACATGCCGCAGAGCAACTAAGCCTGTGTGCCACAACTAGTGAGTCTGCGCACCACAGCTAGTGAGCCTGCACTCTAGAGCCCGCGAGCCACAACTACTGAGGCTGTGTGCCACAACTACTGAAGCCTGCACGCCTAGAGCCCGTGCCCCGCAACAAAAGAAGCCACCGCAATGAGAACCCCGCACACCACAACGAAGAGTAGCCCCCACTCACCACAACTAAGGAAAGCCCTCGTGAAGCAACAAACACCCAACACAGCCAAAAATAAATTAATTAATTAATTAAAAAAAAAAATAACAACCATGCCTAAAAACTTGCCCAACTACTTTCAGATGCCTTTTTCATGATGTCTCAATCTATCTTTTTAAACCGAATAGTGAAGAGGGCAGAGTTTCTGTCAGCACAGGGAACAGACTGATTGCAGAAACAGACCCTTCTCTGTACTACAGGCCGTAAGATTTGGGAGGTTATTTCTTAGAGTAACTAATGTTACCTTCGTTAACACTTCGGGAGAGTCCATGAAAGCATTAAACCAACAAACTCCTGAAATTTAAAGAAAAAATTCTTCCCAAACTTAAAATTTCAATAGGCACACTGAAGGACAGAACTGCCGCTCTTGAGACAAAAAAGTGTGGTCTTAAAGACCACGTGGAAGAAATAATTTCAAAAACTAGGACAAACATGTAAAGAGAAAGAATATGCAAAAGAAAACAAAAGTTACTTGGAAGACAGATCCTAAGAAGCCAGTTTGCAAGTAACATAAACAACGTAAGGAAAAAAACGTAACAGGTG
The DNA here is from genome assembly GCF_028564815.1 of Eubalaena glacialis. Classification (NCBI taxonomy): domain Eukaryota; kingdom Metazoa; phylum Chordata; class Mammalia; order Artiodactyla; family Balaenidae; genus Eubalaena; species Eubalaena glacialis. The sequence continues at coordinate 85,158,302 of NC_083731.1, read as the reverse complement.
GAAGAAGTAACAAATAAATGACCAGGGAAATGTTTGTTATTTGCAGAGTTATTTATGCAGGTTTAGGAGAGGTGATGAAAGGGCACACACCTAGGCATTATCCTATTAAATTTTAAAATGCCAAGGTTAAAGATAAATTTTGCATGCTTCTACACCAAAAGAACAAGTTACCTACAGAAGAAGAAACAAATCAACTGGCACTGGACTTCTATGCAGGAGGAGAAGTCCGTGGAATGGAGAAGTAATGTTTACAAATTAGTAAGAGAAAAAGACTAGGAGCCAAGGATGTATCATATGTCAAGACACTATCCACTTTTTAGGGTGAAAGAAAGATATTTTCTGGGATGCAAGGATTCTGAGACCATCATTCACATAACCTGAGGAAAAGGTTCCAGAAAGGACTCTGTCAAGAAGAGGCAGGGGGAAGAATGTGGATGAGAAGAAGATGAAAAAAAAAAAATTGATAAAGGAAAGAAACAGCAAAGGAGTCGATGGTAGGCAAAGAACTTTGCGATATATGTGGTTACCCTAACTGGATAATGATTGACTGGGAATGTGTACTATGAACACTAAGGAACCTTGAAATATGAGACACACTGCAAAGGAAGCCTAATAATAGTCTGGGGCTAAAAGTACAGTTCATCCCAGCGATATCCAGGAATTGGGAACTGGGTGGGCATATGTAAAGAAGTAGTAACACTGAAATTTTCTTCTTGTGGAGGCTAAGGAGAGCATGGGGGGAAGGGAACTTGGTGAAGTAATATCATCTTGTGTAAGTCTTTAGCAGTCTGTATCCAAGAACAATGATTAGGAATGGGAGTACTGAATGGAAAGTACTTTAAAATTTCCAAATTCACTTGAGGGAGGGAAGAGAATAGAGACTAACTGGATCAATCGGCAAAAATAAAAAGCAAATAACAAAATAAAATAAGGAAATAAGAAACTAAAGAAGAAGGTAAGGTGAAAGACGGGGATGGTCACCTGGGGAAAGAAAGAAAGAAAAGCTCAGTTATACGTTGCTTATAAGAAATATAGTTTATAAAAAGTTGGAGGGAAGGTTGAAAATCAAAGGATGGGCAAAAATGTAAACAAATATAAACTTTTCAGAAGGCAAGAGTATGCAAAATGCTGATGAAAGAAATTAAAGAAGACCTAAATAATTGGACAAACTGTATTCATGGATTAGAAGACTGAACATAATAAAGATGTCAATTCTCCCCAAACTGATCTATATATTTAACACAATTCTTGTCAACATGTCAGTAAGCTCATTCTACAATTTACATGCAAAGGAAAAGGAACTAAAATAGGTAAACAATTTCGAAAATGAAGAATTAAGTCTGAAGAATCACTCTACTAGATTTTTAAGAGTGTGCTATTTGGAGGAATTAAATGAAAGAGAGAACTCAGGAATAGACAGACACAAAGATGCCCAACTGATATTGACAAGGTGCAAAAGCCATTTACTGGAGAAAAGATATTCCTTCAACAAATAGTGCTGAAGCAATCAGTCATCTGTAAGCAAAAAACAAAAGGACAAAAATCGCACACCTGATACAAAAATTAACTCAAAATGGATCACAAGTTTAAATGTAAACTATAAAATTTTAGAACAAAATGTAGGAGCAAATCATTTGGACCTAGGGCCAAGCATAGAGTTCTTAGACTTGACACCAAAAGCATGATCCACAGTAGGAAAAAATGATAAATTCAACCTAATCAAAATTTAAAACTTTTGCAAAAGATTCTATTGAGAGGATGAAAAGTATGTAACTTCATGGTATTGGCTTTTTTCACTCAGTACACCTCCCTTGAGATTCATGCAAGTTGTCATGTCTCTCAGTAGTTCATTCCCTTATTGTTGAGTGGTATTCCATGGTATGGGTACTCTCCAATTTGCTTAACCATTCACCTGTGGAAGGACATTGGAATTGTCACCAGTTTCGGGGCCATTACAGATAAACTGCTGTGCACACTCAGTTACAGATTTTTGTGTAAACATAAGCTTCTCTTCCTCTGAGATAAATGCCCAAGAGTTCAATTGCTAGGCCATGTGCTAACTGCATGTTTAGCTTTTTCGGAAACTGTCAAACTGTTTTCTAGAGTGGCTGTACCATTTTACATTTCCACCGGCAACATATGAGAGGCCCAGTTTCTTCACATCCTCACAAGTATCTGGTGTTATTATTTTTTACTGTGGCCATTCTATTAAGTGTATAGTAGTAGTAGTCTGGGTTCTCCAGAAAAACAGAGCCCATAGGAGATATATATGTATATATATACATACATATGTGTTTTGCTGAAAGTTGCTGAAACAGTTGTTGAAAGCACAATTCATGTATATGTATGAAGGAGATTTATTATAAAAATTTGGTTCACATGGGTATGGAGGCTGAGAAGTTCCAAGACCTGCAGCTGGCAAGCTGGAGACCCAGGAGAGCTGATGGTATAGCTCCAGTTTGATTCCAAAGGCCTGAGAACCAGGAGAGTCAATGGTGTAAATTCCAGACTGAGTCCAAGTCCAAAGGCAGAAGACCAATAGCCCAACTCAAAGACAGTCTGGCAGAGAGAATTCTCCCTTACTCAGCCTTTTGTTCTATTCAGGCAGTCAATGGATTGGATGAGGTCTACCCACACTGGGGAGGACAATCTGCTTTCTTTGAATTTTTTAAAAAATATACTGATTCAAATGTTGATCTCAACCAGACACACCCTCACAAAAACACCCAGAATAATGTTTAACCAGACATTTGGGCACCCCACGGCCCAGTCAAGTGGACACATAAAATTATAGTAGGATAACACATTGCAGTTTTAATTTGCATTCCCCTAATGATGAAGACCATCTTTTCATGTGCTTATTTGCCATCCGTATATCTTCTTCAGTGAAATGCTTTTTCACGGCTTTCGCCCATTTTCTAAATGGATTTTTTTAAACTATTGACTCGAGAGTTCTTTATGAATTCTAGTTACTAGTCTTTTGTCAAACATGTGGTCTACAAGTCTAACTTGTCTTTTTATCCTCTTCACAGTCTTTCACAGAGCAAAAGTTTTTAATTTTAACAAAGTCCCGTTTATCAATTTTTCCTTTTAGGGATTGTGTTTGGTGTCAAGCCTAAGAACACTTTGCCTAGCCCCAGTTCCTGAAGATTTTCTTCTGAAAGTTTTATACTTTTACATTTAGATGATGGTATATTTGGGGTTAATTTTTATATAACGAAATTTAGGTCTTTTTAACTTATGGATATGCAGTTTCTTCACCATCATTTGTTAAAAAGACCATCCTTTCCCTATTGAATTGCTTTTGCACCTTTGTCAAAAATTAGTTGGGCATCTTTGTGTGGGGCTATCTCTGTTTTCCGATTTTCTATTCTGTTACATTGATCTAGGTATCCATCCCTTCACTAATACAATGCACTCTTTTTTTTTTTTAATTAATTAATTTATTTTTGGCTATGTTGGGTCTTCGTTTCTGTGCAAGGGCTTTCTCTAGTTGTGGCAAGCAGGGGCCACTCTTCATCGCGGTGTGCGGGCCTCTCACTATCGCGGACTCTCCTGTTGGGAGCACAGGCTCCAGACACGCAGGCTCAGTAGTTGTGGCTCACGGGCCCAGTTGCTCCGCGGCATGTGGGATCTTCCCGGACCAGGGCTCGAATCCGTGTCCCCTGCATTGGCAGGCGGATTCTCAACCACTGTGCCACCAGGGAAGCCCTACAATGCACTCTTGATTACTGTACTGTATATATACAGTAAGTATTCAAATTGGGTAGACTGATTCCTAACACTTTATTCTTCTTTTCCAAGATTGTTTTAGTTATTTTAGAGCCTGTGTCTTTCCATATGAATTTTAGAGCAATCTTGTCTATGCCTGCAAAAAGTTCTTGCTGGGATTTTGATAGCAACTGCACTAAACCTACAAGTCAGTTTGGGGAGAACTGACATATTTGCTATGCTGACTCTTCCAATCCATGAGAACAGTATGTCTCTCCATTTATTTTGATCTTGTTTGATTTCTTTCACATTTCCTGTTTTCAATTTTATTGTTTTCTGCTCTTTATTATTTCCTTCTTTCTACTAATTTTGAGTTTATTTTGCTCTTCTTTTTCTAGTTTCTAGGGGTAGAAACTTAGGTTATTGACTTGAGAACTTTCCTCTTTTCTAATGAAATCATTTGGTGCTATAAATTTCCCCCTTGGCACTGCTTTGGCTGAGTCCTACATATTTTGCTATATTGTATTTTCATTTTCATTTAGTCGTATGTATTTTAAAAATTTCCTTTGATATTTTCTCTTTGGCTCATGGATTATTTTGAAGTGTGATGTTCAATTTTCCAGTCTTTGGAGATTGTTCTGTTGCCTTTCAGTTATTGGCTACTTTGGTTCCATTGTTGGTTTCTCATTTGATTCCATTATGCCCAAGTGATTTTTGACAATTGCATATCCACAAGTTAAAAAAAAAACAACTTGACCTAAATTCCATACCTTGTATAAAAATTAACTCAAAATTGAGAATTCCCTGGCAGTCCACTGGTTAGGTTTGGCACTTTCATTGCCAGGGCCCAGGTTCAATCCCTGGTTGGGGAATTAAGATCCTGCAAACTGCACAGTGTGACCAAAAAGTAAATTAAAGAAATAAATAAACTTCAAAAAAATTAACTCAAAATGAATCATGATCTTAATAAAACTATAAAACTTTCAGAAAACAGACTTCCCTGGTGGTCCAGTGGTTAAGAATCCGTCCTGCAATACAGGGGATGCCAGTTCGATCCCTGGTCGATCCCACATGTTGTGGGGCAACTAAGGCCATGTGCCCCAGTGAAAGATCCTGTGTGCCACAACTAAGACCCAACACAGGCAAAAAATAATTAATTAATTAATTTTAAAAAAACTTTCAGAAAACATACTCTTGAAACACACACTGTATGATTTCAATTCTATTCAATTTGTGGAGATTTGTTTAATGGACCAGGATATGGTCTATCTTGGTAAATGTTGCACAGCACCTAAAAAAAATTGTATATTCTGCTGTTGTTGGGTAGAATACTTTATAAATGTTGATTAAATCTCATTGGTTGATTGTATTGTTCACATCTTATCTTTTATGCTTTGCTGATTTTCCATCTAATAATTCTAACAGTTGCTAAAAGTAGGATGTTGATATCCCCAACTATAATTAAGGAATTGTCTATTGCTCTCTTCAGTTCTTTCAGTTTTTGCATCATGCATTTTGAGGCTCTGTTGTTTGCTGAATAGATGTGTAGGATTGTTGTGTCTTCCTGGTGAATTGATCCTTTCATCATTATGTTATATCCCTCTTTATCTCTAGTAGTTTTTTTTATGAAGTCTGCTTTATCTGATACTGATAGAGCCACTCCTTTTTTTTTAATTAATGTGTGCATAGTATACCTTCTTCCATTGTTTACGTTTGATCTACCTATGTTGCTGAACTTGAAGTGAGTTTCTTGTAAACAGCATATAGTTCAGTGATTTTTTTTTTTAATCTACTCTGCCAATCTGTACCTTTTAATTGGTGTATTTTGACAATTTACATTTAAGGTGATTATTAATATGTTAGCATTTAAGTCTGCCATTTTATTACTTCTTTTCTCTTTATTTTCTCTGCTTCTCTTTTCTTGCCTTCCCATGGGTTACTTGAACATTTTTTAGGACTGCATCTTGACTTATTTATAGTGTTTTTAAGTGTATCTCTTTGTATAGTTTCCTCAGTGGTTTTTCTGCATATTACAATATACATATGTGACTTAGCACAGTCTACCGGCATCAATGTTTTACCACTTTGCATGAGGTAAGGAAACCACTCTTCCATTTAAGTCCCATTACCCACTTTTAAATATCATTGTCTTGAGTACCAGATATTGTTGTATTTTTGCTTCAATCATCAAATATGATTTATAAAACTCATAAGAAGAATAGTCTATTGTATGTACCTGTCTTTCTGCTCTTTCTGTTGTTCTTCCTTCCCAACATTCCAAGATTCCTTCTTTTATCATTTTATTTCTGGTTTAATCTGGTTTCCTTTAGCTATTCTTTAGGGTAGGTCTGTTAGCAACAAGTTCTTTTAGTTTTCCTTCATTTGCAGATGGCTTTTATTTCTTCTTCATTTCTGAAGGATAGTTTCACCAGATATAGTAATCACAATTAACAGTCCTTTGCTTTCCATATTTGAAAAATGTTGTGCCACTTCCTTCTTGCCTCCAGGGTTTCAGATGAGAACTCTGTTGTCATTCAAATTGGTGTTTTCCTATAGGTGATGTGTCTTTTCCTCTGGCTGTTTTCAAGATATTTCTTTGTCTTTAGTTTTCAGAAGTTTGATTATATGTCTTGGCATGGACTTCTTTAGGTTTATCCTACTTGGAGTTCACTCGCCTTCTTGAATTTGTAGGTTTATGTCTTTTACCAAATTTTTAGCCACTATTTCTTCAAATAATCTTTTGCAGCCCCTCTTTTACATCTTTCCTTCTAGGATTCCCATGATACAAATGTTGGATCTTTTAGTACTGTTCCACATGCCCCTGAGGTTCTGTCCATTTTTTTTTCAGTCTATTTTCTGTTTTTCAGACTGTGCAGATTCTACTGATCTGTCCTCAAGTTCACTGATTCTATCCTCTGTCACTTCTGCTCTACTATTGAGCTAAGCTAGCAAGAATTTTACTGTAATTACTTTGTTTTTCAGTTCTATAACTTCCATTTGGTTCTTCTCTTTTAATTACTTCTTTGCTAAGATTTTTTTTTCATTTGTTTCAAGAGAACCTGTAATTCCTTGTTGAATATTTTTATGATGGCTGCTTCAAAATACTTGCCCAATAATTCCAGTATCTGATTCATCATGGTGATGGCACCAGTTGATCGTCTTTTCTCATTCAAGTTGTGATCTTCCTCGTTCTTGGTGACAGGTGATATTTTAATTATATCCCTGACATTTGGTTATTCTGTTAGAAGTCTCTGGGTCTTATTCAAATCTCTTATTTCAGCAAGCAGTCACCCTATTTAGATTTAGCACACAGACTCTTGCCTAATTTTGTAGGCTCTAGTTCTAAAGACAGATGAACCTTTAGAGCCCTTGCAGTATTATCTTGATCTGCTTGGTTTACCTGGTGCATCTGGAGCTTCTACTGGTCCCTGCATGTACTGCCTAATGGGGCAGAAGGAGCTTCTGGAGGCCAGGTCACCTGCACCCCTCGGGTGAGAGGGGCGGTCTCAGGCCCATGGAAACAATAAGGCTTTCAAGCTGCCCATCTGTGGTGAGATCCCCCTGGCCAGTGCCATCCTGCCTCCTGGTGTCTCTCAGTGGCAGAGGGGCTCTCTGGCCAGGCAGGGAAGAAGAGCATGTCCCTTGGTCACTTATTGTCAGTGGGTTCCCTGATTTATCCCACTTGCCGATGCTGCTAGATTTGTCTGGTATTGTTGGTGGGTCTTCTGTTTGATCCAGGAATGAGCCTACCTCAGCTGCCTTCTGTTGCTAGACTGGTGGTCAGAAAGCATCAGGCCTGGCTCATGTTTTTCTGTTGGTTGGGTGGTTGTAAGATGCCCTATATCACCATGTTGTTCCTCCTGTTCTGGGGTCCCCAACCAGTCCACCTGCTTCTTTCTTTTTTTTTTTTTTTATATTTATTTATTTATTTGGCTGCACCAGGTCTTAGTTGCGGTACGCAGGATCTTTAGTTGTGGCATGCGGGATCTAGTTCCCTGACCAGGGATCGAACCTGGGCCCCCTGCATTGGGAGCATGGAGTCTTTAACCACTGGACCACCAGGGAAGTCCCTGCTTCTTTCTACCATTCAGAGCTGTCCTTTGGTATCTCTTATGTTGTTTCCAGAGTTTACTGTTGTACTGAGAACGGAGGAACTGAGGAAGTGAGTCTACACCTTCTCATCTAGACCGCAAGTCTGATCTCCTCCTAGTGCCTTTTACTGACTAAACCCAACTGCCAGCAAGAGAGTAAAGGAGCGTGTCAGTGCAATACATAAGGCAGCCTCCCAGAGCACAGAGCAGAATGGAGAAGGGTGAAGAGTGGGCTTGGAGAGGCAAGCAGAGAATATCCAGCACAATGACCATTTTTGGAGGAAAAATCAAAACGTTTTTAAATATGCAAAGACTAAGAGTATTTACTTATCCCATACCATCATTAAAAGAATGATGAAAGTCATCTGGGGACTTCCCTGGTGGCGCAGTGGTTAAGAATCCACCTGCCAGGCTTCCCTGGGGATACAGTGGCTGAGAATCTGCCTGCCAATGCAGGGGACACGGGTTCGAGCCCTGGTCTGGGAAGATCCCACATGCCCCGGAGCAACTAGGCCCGTGAGCCACAATTACTGAGCCTGCGCGTCTGGAGCCTGTGCTCCGCAACAAGAGAGGCTGTGATAATGAGAGGCCCGCGCACTGCGATGAAGAGTGGCCCTCACTCGCCGCAACTAGAGAAAGCCCTCGCACAGAAACGAAGACCCAACACAGCCATAAATATAAATTAATTAATTAATTAATTAATTATTTTAAAAAAAGTCGAGATCCCTGAATCTTAGGAAAAAAAAAAAAAAAAAAGAATCCACCTGCCAATGCAGGGGACACGGGCTCGATCCCTAGTCCAGGAAGATCCCACATGGCACGGAGCAACTAAACCCATGCGCCACAACTACTGAGCCTGTGCTCTAGAGCCCGCAAGTCACAACTACTGAGCCTGCATGCCACAACTACTGAGCCTGTGCCCTAGAGCCTGCGAGCCACAACTACTGAAGCCCACGTGCCTAGAGCCCATGCTCCGCAACAAGAGAAGCCACCGCAATGAGAAGCCCGCACACCACAACGAAGAGTAGCCCCTGCTCTCCGCAACTCGATAAAGACCACGCGCAGCAATGAAGACCCAATGCAGCCAAAAATAAATAAATAGATTTAAAAAAAAGAAGAAGAATATCGTCTGAAGAAGGAAAGTAACCTCAGAGGGAAGGATGGAGATGCAACAAAGCAACACTGGAAATGAATAAAATATGTTGGTATATTCAATTAAACATCTGTTAACCACCCAGAGACCTAATTCTGGTATTTTAGAAAGATGATACTAAGTCCTTAGATAAAACAAGGAATCCAAAAAAAAAAAAAAAAAAAACAGGGACTGCAAGGGGTGGTTCAATGAGTAATTAAAATGCAATGTTGTCCCTGTCTTGTTCTGAGGAAGACAGCAGTCTTAGATAACTTTAGACTCTGCTGGAAAATTTTTGATCATAATGGATGCTAAAAAAAATTTAAGGGAACTACTAAAAGAACGGCTCTGTAACCTATAGTTTCCAGTCACATATACAAGGGAAATGGAAATTATAGAAATTTTTACTAGTTTTAAAGAAGGCAGGAAAAAAGGAGAGGGAAAAGAAACAAGGTCAAAAAAGATGGTAAAGGTAAAACATCTATTTTTGCCATAGAGACTATTCTAATGAACAAATCATTGGATTACGCAAAATGCAAATGTTTCAGTGAACTGAAGGCATATCACGGATAGCCTGCTTGGTGCTCAAATGCTTTTAAAAAAGTAAGCCTTTGCTTTCTCATGAAAATTGATAATTAACCAGCTCTGTGGAGGATATTGATGTGGGGCGCTGGGGTGTTAAAAATCAATCCCTAGAAAAACTGTTTCTTGCTTCCCTTTCCTCTTTCCCCAGCTGCCTCCCCACCCACCATAAACCTGGACCTTCAAACCCAACCCACTCCTTCCTTTCAGGCCTCTGAGCCTAGCACTTATTCTGATTCAGGAAAAAAAAAAAAAAAAAAAAAAAACTTTGTGGGGAAAGTAGTAATCAATTAGGAATCTCTTTTACTAGAATTTTCCAAATCAATAAAACACCCAGTAGCAGTGGCTATGCCTAACCCATCTTTAAATCCTCAGACTTAGCAGAATAGTGACACCGAAGTTAGGAATATAAGAAAGAAGGAAGGAAAGAGTAGGAAGGTGGGAGGGAGGGAGGGTGGGAGAATCAATAAGCGTTTACTGTGCATTCGCTGTGTGCCCAGCACTGAGGAGACAGAACTGCAAAGGCATGGTGTTTACATCTGTGGGTCTGTATCTGATGGTGCTGACGGCCTCAGCTCCATTTGCAGGAATCTGAGATTCCTTGGACCAGACGGAAGTGCTGAGCCCCTGTAAGCCATGCACCGTGCGCTGATGGCGGCCTCACCCCGTGTCTTAGCCATTCGGGCTGCTCTAACAGAACACCACAGACTGGGTGGCTTATAAATAATAGAAATCTATTTCTCACAGTTCTGGAGGCTAGGAAGTCCAACATCTGGTCACCAGCAGATTCAATGTCTGATGAGGGCCTGCTTCCTGGTTCAGAGACAGCCTTCTTTTCGCTGTGTCCCCACATGGCAGAGGGGCAAAGGAGCTCTCTGGGGTCTCTTTTATAATTCCAGTCAGGAGAGCTCCACCCTCGTGACCTAAGCACCTTCCAAAGGCCCCACCCCCAAATATCCTCACACTGGGGGTTAGAATGTCAGCATACAAATTTTGGGAGGACACAACCATTCATTCAGTCTCAAGTACCCTGTGCTCATCCTTCTTCCTGTCACTAGGCAGAGCAAATTAGGTTCACGGTGCGGTTAAAGTCGTGTGACTAAACCCTCTGTGTTCACAGAATTCCACCAATGCTCTTTCCTCTTCCTTCCCTGCAGGGTGAGAAGGTGACACGTGAAATTTGCTTGTGTGTGTCCTGGGTCATCCACGGTCAGTCTAAGGACCCGTACCTGACTCAGGTGCATTTCCTTCTAGAACCCAACCTGAGAATGTGCCCATTGCGCTGAGTGCACAAGCAGAGTTGCACATATTTTTATGAAATGAGCAGGACAGTAGGGTCCTAAACCAAAGAATATTTGATAAGAACTGAGATCAAATTGAATCAAAGGGCCTAAAAATCATGGCAATTTCAAAACCATAAAATAACCTTTAGGAAAGAGAAGAATTTTTAAAATCTACTGTGTAATATTAAATACATGATATATACATTCAGAACACCAAAAGGTAATTTCTTATGATTGCTCTATAATGTTAGGGAACTCATTAAAATTTCTGGATATCATTTTTTAGCACTTCCAGGTCTAAAAACCAAGATTCTTTGAATGTCTCTGCCAAGTATGAGAAGACGCGTTAGAAACGGTTCCCAGGTACACTCAATGACACACCTGTATGACAGAGGTGAGGCCACTTTGCTACAAAAATGACTGTGAGTAACTTCTGGGCAGCTAGTTTGTGCAGCCTTCATAAGAACTTATTCATCCTCCTTGAAGTGAACTGGAATTTTCCAGGCTATAGAGGTTCAAAAATATCTTACTTGAGGTCCCAAGCTCACCTAGCCACCAGGTATGCTCACCTCTGCACTGGGAGGTTTTTTCCTCATCTTTGGGGCTACCGAATGAAGTAGGGAAGAGTAATGAGATAAGTCATCTATTTGGAAAAAAAATTTGCTCAAAAGTGAACAAAAATGGGGACTTCCCTGGTGGTCCAGTGGTAAAGAATCCACCTTCCAATGCAGGGGACGCAGGTTCAACCCCTGGTTGGGGAACTAAGATCCCACATGCCGCAGGGCAACTAAGCCCGTTCGCCACAACTATTGAACTCGCACACCTCAACTAAAGAGCCCACTGTGCCACAAACTACAGAGCCCACACACCCTGGAGCCCACGCGCCACAACTAGAGAGAAGCCCGTGCGCCGCAACGAAGACCTGATGCAGCCAAAAAAATAAAGAAAATAAATAAATAAAAATAAATATTAAAAAAAATAGTGAACAAAAATGGGAAGAGTCTGGAGATGATATCCGTTGCCTCCATAAACAATTTCTCTTTTAATCCTCACAACAACCCCATGAGGTATTATTATTATTATTATTGTCATTTCATGGGTAAGAAAAATGAGATTTGTCTCTTTTCATTTCCTAGGGCTGCCATCACAAATTACCACAGACTGGGTGGCTTAAAACAACAGAAATTTATTCTCTCACAGTTCGGGAGTGTCAGCAAGGGGTCAGCGGGCTTGCTTCCTTCTGGAGGCTCTCTCAGGGAGAAACCGTCCCCTGCTTCTGCTAGCTTCTGGTGGCAGGCAACTCTCAGCAGTCCTCGACTTGTAGACACATCACCGTCTGAATAAATCTGTGGTAATCAGCCAACTTTATCTAAAGTTGGAAACATAGCTTCAGCCCACATGTTCTCTTTTTAGCAAATCTTCCATCTTAGCATCACCTCCATGGTCAGCAGCCTTAATTAATTCTTTATTAAGGTCACCAGATTCTGGAGTTTCAAATAATTTCTTCAGGTGTTGGCAGAGCCCTTCACCAGATGTATTATTGCTAATGGCTGACCGTGCAGATGCGATGTTGGAAACTCCTGCTGGATTATATGTCCAAGATGTTCCACACACGTGCACCTCTAAATCACTGCCTATCTCTCTTTAGATCACAGCCACTAAGTAGCAGGGACAAGTCTGAAATGCAGATCTCCTGGCTCTAAGTGCGAAGTGCCATTTCAGCTTCTCAGTTTTCTTAGGTTTTTCAAGTTCAAGTCCAGTGGCACACGGTGTGTGCTGGTCTGCTATGGACCCATCTTAACCACCCATCCTGGGCTCTAGAAAACAATCAAGTAAGAAATCTGCCAATTCATCACATGGGAGATTGGGATTGACATATATACACTAATATGTATAAAATGGATAACTAATAAGAACCTGCTGCATAAAAAAATAAAATAAAATTCAAAAATTCAAAAAATAAAAAATAAAAACCCAATTAAAGCTTCCTGTCCCCCCCACCAAAAGAAAGAAATCTGCCTGTTCACCATCCAGGACTTAAGGACACATCCTAAGGTTCAGAGAATGCAGAGGGCATGTGCCAAGCGGACAAAGTCCTGAGCAAAGGATGAGGAGGACAAGTGCTGATCATGACAAGAGGCAGTTACTCTTCTCAGATGAGAGGACAGTGGAAACAGAGGGAAGAGCTCTTCTGTGGACATCAACATCCCAGCAGTGAACACAATCTGAGAAACTGAGCAACAAAGTACAAAAAAATAGTGGCTCTCCTTATGCCTTTTTCTTACAATAATCATAATCACACGGATCACGGGTGACTATTCCTCGTTTTGAATTTGGATCTAGTAATATTTTCTGCTTCATCACAATGTCCTTTCTACGCTACCTGCCATTTTGTTGGTCTTCGAAGGACAAATGGAAGTTCGCCAGGATGGAGCATGGAAGAGGGCTAATCCCAGCAGTAGCTGGGGGTTTTGCGAGGGCAGGATGCCCCAGGAGATGCTGAGAATGGACATCTGATGGAGTAGGTGGTGCTTGGGGAAGTGAGGATTTGTGAGAAAGGCGGCTTGAAGACAGAGTTGGTGCCAAGTCGAAGGACTCACTGGGCTTTGCTAAGGGGTTGACTTTATAGGCACTGGAGAAAACAGATTTTAGATTGAGAAATTATAAAATTCACAGTGTAAGAAAAATAACTCTACTGGTAATGTACACATGCTGGGTGTGAAGAAGCAGCATCAGGGAGCCTGGGTAGACACCAGTCACAACTGCCGGTGAGACCCAATCTTCCCTGAGGCAGTGCCCAGGGCGTTAGGGAAAGACCAATGCAAGAGCTATTTAAGAGCAAGAAAGGACAGAAACTGGGAACCTAGTGAACATGGGTATAAAGCAGAAGTCAAGGACATTAGACAAATCATGGTAGTTGCAATGGGATGAGATGGCTGAACTACTCTTAAATGACTTTCCGGAATCAGGATTGACAACCTAGGACCGGCTGTCCTGTCACACTTTTCCATCCTAAAGCACATGTACTATTTTCCTACCAAATAACAGTCCCATGAACCTTCCTTGACTGACTTTACTGATTCCCCTTTCCCTTTGTGTCCCCTAAGTGGGGATATCCTCAGGAATTTATCCATGGCTCTCTTTCCCTTTTACACTCAGTCTTTCAGTAATCCAGTCAACACCTAGGTATCCAGACACCCAGCCCTGTTCTCTTACTTAGTTCATCTCCAAATGCCTGTAAGTCCCTTTAATCTACACTGCCCACCTTCATCCCAAACTCAGCATATTCTAATAAGACTAATCATTATCTTTCCCTGAAAATTGGTCCCCTCTCTCAACACCCTCTTTTCTGTCTACCGTAAAGTTATTTTTTCAGTGTCCCAAACTAGCAGCCTTGAAGCCACCTTAGCAGTAAAAGAGCATAGGTCTTGAAGTCAGACAGATTCTGGGTGAACATATATGACTCATCCAGCTGTTAATCATACAACTTTGGGCAAACTAATCAGACTTTCTGACCTCTGCTTCTTCAATAGTAAAATGGGGGTAATAATATTTAACTCAGAGGAATGTCATAAGATGTAAGATGTCCAGGGAATTCCCTGGCGGTCCAGTGGTTAGAACTAGGTGCTTTCACTGCTGGGGCCTGGGTTCGATCCCTGGTTGGGGCACTAAGATCCAGCAAGCCATGTGGTGTGCCCAAATTTAAAAAAAAAAAAAAAAATGTAAGATGTCTGGATTTTTCCCTTTTTCTCCTTTCCTGTTATGACTCTTGACTACACATTTTCATATCTCAACTACTCTTTAACAGCATCTGAACTGGTCTAACTTTAGTCTCTCATATTCTGGTCCATAATCCACGTTGTCATATTCATATTCCTAAAACACTGCTTTCATCCTGTTAGACACACTTGGTGTGCACAACTGGGTCCTTAAGTATGTCTGAGACACGTGTGTACATGTATGCGCACGTGCCTCTTCACTCGTTTTCTTGTAACTTACATGAACAGATCTTCCTGCTGCCTTGCACTCCCCTAGTATCTTCCTACAGAGGTGAGCTCAGGGCTCAGACAGTGAGACTCAGTCAATGCCATTAGCCCAGTCATTAACAAGCCTGTTCCTAGAACATTGCTCAACTTACAGCCATTTGTTTTCTGGAAGACACAAAGTTCATGAATTCACGGCACTCCAGAAAACAGCAGTAGCAATGGAAAGAGAAAGGCAGAATTATTTTAGAGGAAAGTCTCCAGCTGGGTGGAAGCCATGATAGAAAACAATATCCCATTGACATTCACTATAATGGCAAACCATTGAGAAATTAACATGATGTAGAACTTGCATGAAAGTTATAAAACCCTGTGAGGTAGTTGCCAGGGACTGGGGGGAGGGGGAGGGGGATTGCTGTTTAATGGGTATAGAGTTTTCAGTTTTGCAAGATGCAAGGAGTTTTGAAGATGGATATGTAACAAGGTGAATACACTAAACACTACTAGCCTGTACACTCAGAAATGGTTAAGATGGTAAATTTTATGTGTTTTTTAACACACGTTTTTAAGTTTCTAAAAAAAACTCTGAGTAAAATCCTAAAGGAGATGAAGGTGTGCTTCTCAGCTGGGGAATTAATAAAGCAGGAAGGAAAGCTTTAGACTGGGGGACGTGCCCTTGCTGTGGTGTTCCCACCACAGCCTACACTTGTCTCTATCAGAGAGATCATCTCACTGCATTTCAATCTCCTCTATAGTTGCCCGATTCCCTACTGGACTACAGGTTCTTTAAAGCAGAGACTACTTTACTATGGCATCCCCTGTACTTAGCACATGTAGGTGATCCATAAATATTTGTTGAATATGAATGAATGAGAGCTAGACACTCTATTTGTGTGTTCTTTTTGGAATGCTTCTCACGTATTTATTATTAACTCACAGGGTACAATTCTCTGTGGTAGGTACTACTGTTATTCCCATTTTACAGAGGGGGAAACTGACACGCAGCGAGGTTAAGGCACTTCCCCAAGGTCACACAACTAATAAGTAGTTACACTGGATTCAAACCAGGACAGTCCTGTCCAGCTCCAGAGTCCATGCTTTTAACCACCCGCCAAGCTGCCATTCGGTAGATGAGAAATTTGAACCCTGGTCAGCTGAAAGTCCAAAGTCAAACTGCTAGTAGGTGATGGGGCCAGACCATACCTTACCTGCTTTCAGGAAATAACTGAAAACAGGGCCCCACAGGAAAGCCGAGTGTCTCTCCAGGAGTAGTGTGTTCACCAGGTCCCAGTAAAAGGTGGAAGAACCACACTCTCAGGGCATCTGGAGTTCTTTACTGTGTGTGTGTTTATGAGTTTGCTTCCTTCCCAGCACTGGAATCTAAGACTGGATCCCAGGGATCATGTGTTATTCTGCTTTATCCCCAAAGCCTGCCACAGTGCCTGGTACAGAGCAGACATTCAGACAAGAGTCTACTGGAAGGAGGGAGGGAAGAACAATCTCAAGCCAGCTACCATTTATGACAACAGATCAAGGTCACAGCTCAACGTATCTGTAAGTCTATGAATTCCTGATAAATCTTAGAATTATAAATTCACCTCCTCCAGACTCACCATTTGACCTCATTATGTTTATTATCTTCGTGGAACAGGTGACTACAGTCAGAAAGATGAGCAATAATTATTTAACGTATAAGTCCTCTGTACATAGCATGAGTATTCAGGCAAATAAACAAACAGTGATCATTGTGAATATTTACAAGGAAGCAACGTTTGCAAAGGTCCAGCTAGTGCACTGTACCATCAACTCAAATTCCAGAAATGGGGATGAAAAGCAAGAGTCGTGCATGGACTGGTTCCAAGTAAACCTTGCCTTGTGAAGGAGGGCAGTGGACAGGGCTGGGGAAGCAGGGAGTGATGAATTTCCTGAAATCTCATGCAGAATTTTGTGTGCTTACACACTTGTGCCTTCTTCTGGGGAAATGATCTGTGACATTTATTACAACCTCAAAGAGCTACTTGACTAAAGCAACAAAATCGAACTATAACTTCGGTATCTCTGCTTACTGATTGTAGTACAATGTTTTCCTTCCAGCCAACAAGTGAGAAAGAACTACAATGATGCCTTGGTATAAACTGAAGAAGTGCTTTAGGGCCCCTTGTGGATGGAGAGGGTGAGAGAATGGAGATGGAATTTGTGAAACATTTATTAACCTGAGAGATGTGAAGGCTGTGTGCAAAAATTGGTGCTAAGGTGCTAATTGCTTCGATTCCCCTAATTAGTGATTTTCTTAAAAGTTGAACAAAATCGAGTCTTTTCAAGTACATTTTTGAGAAAAGGGAGCTTGAATTAGATGAAGAATGAGAAGCTGGTCTGGCCACGTGCCTATCTACTTGGTTTCGAGACCATTCCTCTGCCATTTACCCAACATACTGGTCAAAAAAAAAAAAAAAAAAAAAAACTCGTTGAAACACCACTCAACTTTGTTAAATTAATTTTTCAGCTGAAATGTAGATAAACCATCTCCAGTTCTTTTCTTTCCTCATGTCAAGCAATAATCAGAACCAAAGTCCTAGAATATTATAAAGAATAGATGGAAAAAGATCAGTATTCTTTTCAAAAAAGCCCCTGGGTCTTGAAGGGATGAGGCTCATAAGGAAACCAGCAGGAGAAAAGGGGGAAATTTGAATGTTTCCCAGTAAGTACTTTTCCTTACTGAACTTCTCTAGTTATTATATTTAAGTTTGGCTACTGGGCATATAAATACAAAAAGGTAAATAGTGTCACTCCAGTCTCTTGAGAAAACTCCAAATTCTGTGTAATTACAGGCCAGGAGACAGATAACCCAGGTTAGGGGCTAGAGACTGTGTTTGCCTTTTTGTTATCACCTGTCACAATTTGCTGGGAAGGTAAGAAAACACTGCTGTTTATCTGGATTCATGGCAATCTCTAACTCCAACTTTTAGAAACTTCAAGGTTTGACTGTGACCATGTTGGCAGAGTCTAATAAATTGCTTTGTAAATGAAGCAGACAATGCTGATTGATTGTGTTTTACAATACAGCATTAGTAAACACAGAAAAGATTTTCTTCCCCTAAACTGAATTTTAGGTCCATATGTATGTGCCTCTTTCCCAAAAAAACAAATAGAAATTTAGGTCAGTTTATGTATAGGCTGGTCATAAAATCTGGCATACACAGATAAAAAATTTTTTTGTATACATGGAATACAAAATGTCATGTATGGTTGCTTGTGTTCAGACTTTAAGGACACCCTATATAAGGTGTTAGAATGACAGTGAAATGTGAACCAATTGGGTCTGTTGTGAAAGCTTGGCATCCAAGTGACAACTTAGGTGTGAACTGGAGCAGTAAAAACAGACTAACTTGATAATTTAAGCCCCTCAGCTTCTACTTTCCCTTCAACTAACTGAATGAATCAAGCCTGGAGAATCTCTTTGGCCTGTGTTATCATTAGTTAGTTGCTGTTATGAGTGCCTGCATGGTAGGAGAGATGGCTCTCTTCAAACCAAGATATATTTCTTGACTATTGAGCAGAGTCATAAATATTTACATGCAAAGAAATAAACATGGAACACCCAAATCAAAACAGGCTCACTCCCTGCTGTTTTATTTAGATAGATTGTTCAGCAGAGAGAGCACTTCCTGACTGTGAAGACTTGGGTGTGAATTAGGAAAGCTCTCAGAAAAGCGCACACACACACACACACACACACATACACACACGGCATGTACTGATGCAGGAACGAAAATCAAGTTGACCAGAGGATTCAGACATTTAAATGAGAATTTCATATTTAAGGTTTTCAAAATTCAAATAATTGTACAACCGTTGATGTTTTATTAAACAAAAAGAAGAAATAATATATGTTAGATTTAAAGACCCAAATTCCTTCCCATGTTTTAAAATATTGCGTCTAAGTGATTAGAATTTGGCATGGTTCCTACCTTAGGCACTTTCTCTAGAAACCTAATCCATTTAGAAACATTCTGTGAAAAATAATTTACTATCCAGAAAGTTTTCCTGTTTCCAAGATAAGAAAGCCTGTTCTGCCATCCCAGCAGGCAAGGGTTGTTTAAGTTACTAGATAACAAAGTTGTTATTGATTCTATTATTTTTACTCTTCCTGATTCCCTGCAGTCCAAAGGGAGTTTGTCAGACCAAGAATGATTTTATAAAAAGGAGTAGTTGTTATTATTGTAACTGGCCTCATTGTGACAGATGGGATCCTAGTGTTTTCTCACTGCTCTTTACTCAGGAGCTGGGAGAACAGAAAGCAAACAACCAAGAAACCAACACACTCATACTAATCTGGATTTCTCAGCGCTGAGCCAGACCACTTGGAAATCAAACACTAGCCACCTCCTGAATGCCCCTTTTAGCCTGTGGTTATTGACCAGCTTAACATTCCCTTATCACATGCTCATGTGGGCAGAATTAAATGGAATTAGCTGCAAATTATATAAAATTCATTTACCTTTAAAGGAAGCTATTTGGTCATGTTCAGTCTAGGGAGCGTATGGCATTAAGACACAAGTTAATGGTACTGCCTGGAGATGGATCAATTTGTTTTGGTTTTATTGTCTCCCTTTATTTGCCCTTATATGTTAGCTGCTGTGGCTGGAAAGGCCCAGCTCAACCTCTCTGAGCCCACGCTGGAGCCACATTAACACCCCAAGGAGAGTCCCACTGTTTCTAAAGAGCTCAGTGGTACATGAAAAGATGCTCAACATCACTAATTATTAGAGAAATGCAAATCAAAACTACAATGAGGTATATCATCTTACACTGGTCAAAATGGCCATCATCAAAAAATCTACAAACAATAAATGCTGGAGAGGGTGTGGAGAAAAGGGAACCCTCTTGCACTGTTGGTGGGAATGTAAATTGATACAGCCACTATGGAAAACAGTATGGAGGTTCCTTAAAAAACTAAAAATAGAACTACCATATGACCCAGCAATCCCACTACTGGGCATATACCCTGAGAAAACCATAATTCAAAAAGACACATGCACCCCAATGTTCATTGCGGCACTATTTACAATAGCCAGGTCATGGAAGCAACCTAAATGCCCATCGACAGACGAATGGATAAAGAAGATGTGGTACATATATACAATGGAATATTTCTCAGCCATAAAAAGGAAAGAAATGGGGTCATTTGTAGAGGCATGGGGACCTAAAGACTGTCATACACAGTGAAGTAAGTCAGAAAGAGAAAAATACATATCGTATATTAACGCATATATGTGGAATCTAGAAAAACGGTACAGATGAACCTGTTTGCAAGGCAGAAATAGAGACACAGTAATAGGGAACAAACGTATGGACACCAAGAGGGGAAAGGGGGGTGGGATGAATTGGGAGACTGGGTTTGACATGTATACACTACTATGTATAAAATAGATAACTAATGAGAACCTGCTGTATAGCACAGGGAACTCCACTTCACTTCGCTGTACAGTGGAAACTAACACAACATTGTAAAACAACTATATCCCAATAAAAATAAATAAATTTTTTAAAAAAACCTTATGTGAAATATATGTAAATTCCCATTTATCTCATGAGATTTTGTGCATTTCTTAAGAATAAATTCTTCTGAAATGAAAAAATAATAAAGAGCTCAGTGGGAGAAAACACGATAATAAAGTAAGATCATGCTGATTCTTTCTCTTTAGTCACGTAGAGAAAGAATGGATGTGTAAGAGGGAAGGGGAAATCTACAAAGATGTTTGGGATTTGCATGCGTGTTGTCCAAGCAGAGTTTCAAATAACATGTTTTCTGCACTGACTTTGGTGTTTCCATGCATTTCCTCACTTTAACCTCACAACAATCTTAGGACGTAGAGGTATATTTTAGTTTGAATGTCTGTGCTTCGTGCTTGTTCTTTAAGAGTATCTATGAGCCTCCATAGAGCAAATAAATTATAGTTTAAGTGTTTGTTGTTGTTGTTCTCAATTCATAGTGTGCATGAGAATGACCTTGGGTGCATTTGTTTTTTATTTATTTATTTATTTATTTATTGGCTGTGTTGGGTCTTCGTTGCTGCGCGTGGGCCTTTCTCTAGTTGTGGCGAGAGGGGGCTACTCTTCGTTGCGGTGTGCGGGTTTCTCATTGTGGTGGCTTCTCTTGCTGCGGAGCACGGGCTCTAGGCCCACAGGCTTCAGTAGTTGTGGCACGTGGACTCAGTAGTTGTGGCTCACGGGCTCTAGAGCGCAGGCTCTATAGTTGTGGCACACGGGCTTAGTTGCTCCGCGGCATGTGGGATCTTCCCGGACCAGGGCTCGAACCCGTGACCCCTGCACTGGCAGGCGGATTCTTAACCACTGCGCCACCAGGGAAGCCCTTGGGTGTATTTAAAATGCAGAATCCCAAGTCCCACGCCACCCCCATATGATTATTCAGTTGGTCTGGGACTGGGCTCAGAAATCACATGTTATAAGCAACCCAGTGATTTTGACACATACGGTTCATGAATCACATTTCCAGAAACACTATGAACCCTTGTGACTTCATTGATTGGTAGGAGTCTGTACCTTTCTGGGATTTGCCTAAACGTAATGTGTTGCAATATCTAACTGGAGAAAATATCTAACTGGAGAAAATATCTCTGCACGAGGATACACTGATAAGCCACATCTACCATAGGAAGAATTACCAAGGGGAAAACTCAATGGGGTTGAGACCACAGTCAAATAACGAGCCTTTACTTTAACCTCTGCAAGAGAAGGTATGGATCCACCAAAGAAAACCAAGAGTGAGGGTCTCAGCACTGCCGTTCTGAGTTTGGAGCTGCCTCTCCCACTTCAATCCCCATAGATTGCTTACTTTAACACTCTTGTATGGGTCTTAGATTTGGGGGACACGCAGAGGAAACACTTTGACAAGGGTGTTTCTACACCCTCACAAAGAACACCAGGGTGGCAATGACCACCCTTGTGACCTGGAAGAGGCAGGAATGGAGCAGGATTCCAGCCCTGCTTCAGCCGGGACACTAGAATCATCCTCTCCTGAGCCATATGAGGGTTTCCTCTGAGTCTGTGATGACAGCTTCCTCTCCAACCTGGAAATGGAAGAACCATGGGAAATGCAGTAGGAAGGGTCTCTGGCTACCAGACGGGCTTAGATGTTGCATTCCTCACCTATGGGGGGGCGGGGAGGTCATCCCAGTAAGGATGTGATTGGCTCAGGTCTTTCTTTTGGGCTTTCCTGGATGTAGAGAAGAAGCCCCGGATCTCCCCACCCCTGTTTCTCTCTGTGTGGTGTGGTCAGGGCTGGCTGGAGAGCGTGCCACCCGGCCCTCCCCTCGTCTATCCCCTTTAAGCAGGGCCCCATTTGGGGGCATATTCCCCTAAAACACAGGCATATATCCACCCAGTGCTTCCTCAGTGTTCCTGAATATTCCTTTCCAGGCCTACCTGTCTGGGAATGTCCTTAGACATGGGCTTATGGTAAGAGCTCTTGTGGCTCTTTGGGCTACAGCAATTACCAATAGTTAAATGCTTGTAGGCGCATTAAAAGCAATGCCAGGGAAGCAAGGAAAAGATGACCACTTACCGACTGCCTATGAAGTGCCAGGAACATTGGACATTTTGTCTCATTGAAATATCATAAAAATAATAAAAAATATTTCTTGAGTGCTACTATATAGCAAGATAGTATACGTCATGGCCAAGAGAATGGATTCTGAAACCAGACCTCCTCAGCTTGGATCTAGGCTCTGCCACTTATTGGCTGTGTGATTCCACAGCCAGTAACACCTCTATGCCTCAGTTTCCTCCACAGTCAAATGGGAATAATAGTATCCACCTCCTGGGATTTTAGTGAGGACTGACATATGTAAAATACTTGCAACAGTATCTGGTTCCATGTGTTTGCTGTTATTATTACTCTGTTGCAATGGGTATATTATATGGAGCAGTACCATTGGTTTCATTTTACAAATAAGGACAGAGCAGTTTCAGGGAGTTATATAACTTGCCACGGGACACAGCTTGTGCAGGGCAGATTTGGAACACAGGTATATGCAACTCCTAAGGCCTTTCCATCATATACCAAAGCCAAAACAAATTTCTACTACTGAATTTGTGTCATCAAAGACATAGTAGACAGGTACAGTAAGAGCTATACAGGTGTTTGATCAATAAATTGAAAATACTCCTCCTTCAAACCAATAAGCCAAGTGAAATGCAGAACGGCTCAGGAAGGTGGCTGGAGTGACCAGAAAGTGTGGGTCAAGGCTTCTTTGGGCTCCAGCAGGAACCTGGAGGTAAGGAAAGGTTCCCAGGAGAACAAAGGATTAGTCAGGAATCAGTGATGGGAGGGGCGGTGGAGGGCTAAGAAAGGGAACCTCAATGGAAGCAAGAAGCTGGTTATCCAGGACTAAGATGAGAAGGGAAATGACAAGGCCTGGGGTTTCTAGAGACTGCATATCTGGATGACAGAGCACAGACGGGAGCCTGGGTGAGAGCCGGGATGAGCCCAGAGCTGCAAGGGCAGCCACAGGGATGCTGGAGGAGGGGCGAGCTTAGACCCTTTGGAGTCTCGACTTCCGTTCCCACTTTTCCTTTCAGCTGCAAAGTAAACTGAGGGCCTCAGAAGGATTAAACAAAAACAGGAGGAAAGGGCTGGTGTCTGGGGGCAGGGGGAGAAGCACTAAGCCCAGTCCTGGGGTGCAGCCCCCCATGGGCCCCTTCCACTCTTCTTTCACCATAAAGAGAGCCAGTGAGGTAGAGAACGGACAATTGTCCAATTAAATTAGATTTTTAGGCTGCATTTATCTATATGATGGGGGTGCTGAATTACCTGGAAAATAATTTCAACTCTCCACTTAATTTTGCTCGATTATTTTGTCCTAGGAATCAATGGAAAGTCTTTGATTCAAAGTCTGAGGTCCTTTTTCCTGAACAAATTAGGTTTTCCTTGGCCTCTCTCAGACCTGGGTACCAGACTCTGAGGAAATCCCGGAGTAAGAAGGATGACTACCCTGGGGGGACTAAAAACCGGGTAATGTACCAAAATTCAAAGTACATTATGGAAGGAGTATTCTCATTCCATACATCACATCGTTAGCTTTAGTACTTCAACTCAGGGTATAATTTAATTTTTATTTTTAACAGCAAATTAATTATAAAGGACACCCTCTAATAAATTCCACACAAATTCATCACAAACACAGCCTCAGAGGTAAGTGATGTTCACGTATAGTTTTCCCTTTATAATGGAATACAACGGCTTAAAAATTCTCATCGTCAAGCCAAATTCAGCCCTTGGCGTGCTTGTGAAACCACCGAGGAAGACTCAGCCACTGACGGAGAACAAGGTAACCTGTGTTTTCCAGGGGCAAGCCGCGCCTCGGTAAGGGAAGGGGGAAGAGGGCAGGCTAGGACCTCCAATATCAGCGAGGGCCATCAAGACGTCCTGCTAATAAACGACTTTTTCACTGTCCACACTATAATTGGTTTACAGCCTTTTTTGTTTATTTATCCATAAGAGCTGCTGTTAAATGGCTCGAGAAGGCTCTCGCCTAATGGCTCAGTATCGCTCCCGGGCCTGTGCGAAGCGAGAGGGGCGCAGGCGTCAGCGGGGATTCAGAGCGGAAATGCATTTCACCTGTAATGGACTTGGCGCTTTTATGATACCCTGAGCTATATCCACAGAAGAAACACAACACACGACCTTGCTCGGTGGCGGGTATATGTATGTACATTATAATTAGCCAATCCAAAAATCCCCCTACCTTCGTCCCACCTAATAAGAACAATAACAAGCGGCTGTTTGGCTGTGGTTTCCTGGGTCATTTTTTTGGGCAGCCAGCCTCAGCAAATGCTCACTGTGAGGGTGGGGAGGCCTGGGTGGGACATCTCCAGCCCACACCGCCCCCTCCCCCGCGTGTTGTCGTGGTTGTCGTGGTTCAGCCCGGGGTTCCCGGATTTTGCCAGCGCGCGCAGGGGGCGGATTTGCTTTCTGCTGAGTGCCCCTTTTCTTTCTGCAGGGCCGAGCAAAAATATTAAATGGGAGCAAATGAAGCATCGAAATGGAGACCAATTTACAGAAATGTGCAATTAGACGAGAAGTGCAAAGTAAACACTCTGGATCTGGGGGCAGGGGGCGGGCGAGGCCGCAGCAGTGGAGGGGGAGGAGCGGGCTGCTGGAGCGCCCTAGTAGAGGGACCGCCGAGGGGGCGAGCGAGAGGAAGAAAAGAAAGAGAGGGGGAGGGGAAAGGTGGCCGATCTTTGTCCCAAGCGGTGCTGCCGCCTGCTCATAACCACGTCGCCAAGTCAACCCGCGGCGACTCGGCATATTATCTCCGAGGGTCAACACGCCGCGGCCCGGCAACCCCCCTCCAGCCCTGCCCTCCTGATCGATGTGGTCGCTCGCGGCCGGTGATAGCGGGTCCTCCGCGGACGCCGCGAACAATGGACTCATTGACGCGGGTGCGGAGAGATTAGGTGCGCGGGTCCCACGGCCTTTCGCTCCCTGGCCCCCTCGGACTGCAGGTGGCCCTTTTCCCTGAAGAAATCGCCGGAACTCCCCCCGCTGCCCGGCCGCTCTCAGCCTGCCCTTTGGCGAGAGCCGGCGCTCCGACGATCCCCGGAGCTGCGCGCGTCCCCACCGTCGCGCGGACCACTCGGTGCCCAGCGCTCATCCCAACACAGATGTTGACACGGCACCAGCATCTCACAAGAGAAAGAATCTGCAGAGAAGTCCAGATTCCCAACTAGCTTTTGCTTTTTAATGAAAACGAGGCGTATTTCAGGGTAGCGCACTCAATCCGTATGCATTCGTATATTTCCACCAGGAGGAAACATATTAAATCTACCTCGTAAAGGACTGGATGTAGTTTGCAGTTTAGGAAAGTCAGTGCAGTGATTTCCTTTTGCTGGTTCCTTGTGGTTCACGATCCCTCTTGCCCAGGCTTTTCTGCAATGGTGTCCAGTTTTTCTAAAACCCTCGTGGCGGTTCGAGGACTGTGGTCACTTCGGCAGGACGCCTAAGGCGAACCGGTCGGCGGCGTTGATCCTGCCTGGGTCCGAGGTTATGTGCCAACGCGACCCGGAGATAGTCCGTCTGCACCACTGGATCCGAAAAAGCGTCTCTATTCAGTGAGGACCCCAGAGGGCCCAGAAGTTACCGAATCGGTGGGAGCCAAACACTGACATTGTCATAAAAACGCTGCGCTTCTATTTCTTTTCTGAACGCTCCTCTTCCAGGCCTGCCTTGTTTCAGTCGGACGCGGGAATCGATGTTCTGCAGCTGACGGACTCCGGCCAGGTCTCGGGATCCGTGGGGAGCCATCAAGGATCTGGAAACCGGGTGCCAACCCCCTGCCCCCGCCTCCCAGACACAAGAGGGGACGCTACTTCTTTTCCCCCTTGCCACTCTAGGAACCTGCATTCTGAGCTGGCCAAATGAGCCCCAATTTCCCAAAATCAAAAATTAATAATGCCTTTCCCTTTTAAAAAATTTAGAAGCCACTGCGAATGCTTCTGAAGTTACAGTTTACACTCCAGAAATCCCCGGAGCACAGCCATAGGCAAAAACATACTGCAAATCCTGGATCTTTATGTGTCAGTTCACTGACATCACTCGTGGTTGTGTACAAGTTTCATAAATAAAATAGAACCAACTACTTCCGACCTGTAGAGCTGGGGTCCGCAAATTTTTTTGACCGTATTCCCTAACAATTTTTTAAATGTCTATGTACAACCGCAACGGATGTGTATTTATAAATTATACCAATGAACTAATATGTGCATTATCAAACATACAAGGAAAATAGACTGCTTAACGTATGAGGAAAATATGTTTCTATAAATGAACAGAAGGTCTAATAATTTCATTCGTGCCCCACTTTGGCGAGTACTGCCAACTGCACATACAGGTGTAGTAAACTCGGCTGAGAGAGAAAACTGAAACGTTCAGGCGCTCGTGGGTACCTGGGCCCGGCTTCTTAAGGCAGCCAGCCAGGCCAATAATGGCCTCAGGCTGAGCCACGTGGGGCATAGCGTAGCCTATAGCGCCGCGGCCGCCCGCCCGTCCCGCCGGCGCCGGGTCACCTCTCCGAGCGGTGCCGAGCTGTCAAAGCTGCAGGGGTGGCTCCGGGAGTGGGAGCGCCGCACAGCTCCAAGTCCCTGGCTCCAGCCCCCTTCTCCTGGTTCCCAAGGCCGGGCGGCAGCCATGAATGGCGAGGAGCATTACTACGCGGCCACGCAGCTGTACAAGGACCCCTGCGCGTTCCAGCGGGGCCCGGCGCCAGAGTTCAGCGCCAGCCCCCCTGCGTGCCTGTACATGGGCCGCCAGCCCCCGCCGCTGCCGCCGCCGCCGCCTCCATTCCCCGGCGCCCTGGGCGCGCTGGAGCAGGGCAGCCCCCCGGACATCTCCCCGTACGAGGTGCCCCCGCTCGCCGACGACCCCGCGGTGGCGCACCTCCACCACCACCTCCCGGCTCAGCTCGCGCTCCCCCGCCCGCCGGCCGGGCCCTTCCCGGATGGAGCTGAGCCGGGCGCCCTGGAGGAGCCCTGCCGCGTCCAGCTGCCTTTCCCGTGGATGAAGTCTACCAAGGCTCACGCGTGGAAAGGCCAGTGGGCAGGTAAGCCTGGCTCCCGCCCGCTTTGTCCTCACCCGCTCTCAGCCCGGCTGCCCCTACCTCCAAGCGCTTCCCAGGACTCTCTCCCAGTTTGCGTCCCCAGCCCCTATGGATAACCTAGAGTCGGACTAAAGCATACAGAGAGCTAACAAGGCCATTTTGCAAAGAAGCGCTTTTCTGGTCCAATTTGGAGCGTCTTTCCTACTCAGCTCTCTTCCTGGCAGCTTAAAGTCCTTCCTTCCCTGTCCGCTGAACTCCAGGAGCCCGCGCGCTCCCTGCGAGCCTAGGCCTGGCCGAGCTCAAGGCTTCGGACCCTCCAATCCTCCCCCAGCTGGGGGTCCGCACGCCCAGGACTCCGGGGAGTGCGCGTCGAGGGAGCCGAGCAGGGCTCTGGGATGCTCCCGGCCCGGCCGGAGCGCGCCTTGGAGCGCGCCTTCGGAGCCCCGGGCCCCTTCTCGCCTTGAGCACCGCCCCCAAGCCCCGCGGGCGGCTCCAGTAAAGAAAGCCAGGCCGTCTCAGGGGCACTAAGTAGGTGCAGGAAAGCAGGGAAGGAAAACCGTACCCAAGCGTGCAAAGAGGTCCAGCGGCCGGGGCTGGGGGTCACCGCAGGGCCGAGGACTGGTCGCTCACCCTCGAAGCCGAGCAGCTGGGAGAGGCGTCTGCGATGCTCATTCACTTTTGAACCAACAAAAGTGTTTGATGGGCTCTCCCCGCGCTGCGTCCCTGCCAGTCAGTTCGAGTTAGGAGATGCCCTCTGGCACAGGCGAAACAGGGGGCCCCGGGCGCCGGCCTGTAACGGAAGGTCTTCCCGGCCCAGAGCCGGCGGCGAGTTCTGGCGCGGCCTGTGCCGCCGCCACACAATCTTATCGCTTCCGTTCCGAAGCCACTTCTCGTCACACCTGCACTGCAAATAGTGGGCTTTTCTTTTCCTTCCAACTAACAGTCGGGAGTCAGGGGAAAGAGGCTAGAGGTGCCCGCGCCCCCGCCCCGGGAATCCTCGGCCCCCGTCCGCCGAGTCTGGTTAGCCTGCCCGACTCTGCCCCTGGCGCGGCCAAGAGGGGTTTGGGGAGATCCGGGCTCGTCCCCGGGGCTCGCCTCTCCCCACTTTCTCGCGAAGGCTGTGTGGGGACCGGGCAGGTCCTGAGGCAGGACAGGATCCAAACTCGGCCGCGATCTTTCCCACCGCCGACGAAACCACGCACGACCCTTACTCAGCCCGCGCGGCCGCGGCCAAAGGCCTCGGAGCCTTGGCAAATGCGGGATTCTTGGGAGGCGGGAGGACGGCGTCCCTGGGCCGTGGGCGCGGGACTCCCAGTCCGTAGTCTCCTGCCAGGAGCTGCCTCCCGCCCAGGCCCCCTCCCCGCGGCGCGCTGGGGGCTGGGGGCGTGCGTTTCTCGAATTCCCGGCCCTCCTCGCGGCTTCCCCAGGAAGAATGCGAGGGAGGATCTGAAAAAGGCTTTCTGCGGTGGGGTAACTTCCCCACCTCCCGGGGGTGTTACACCTGCTCCAGTGGAGCTTGGGCTCGGGCCGACCGAAGGAACCGGAAAGGAAAACCCGAAGGAAAATCGGCAGCCTTGCCGGGGGATGGGGTAACCCTGGGAGGGTGACTTCCTCGGGCTGGAGGGTCGCGGTCGGAGGGGCCTTTGCCTGCGCCCTCTGACCCACTGCAGGCTCAGCCCGCCGGAGGGTGGGGGGCGGGAGGCGCCCTCCGGGCAGCTGCCTGCAGGATGCTGCTGCGGCCAGGGCCGTCCTCCCTGGAAACTCTGGAAGGAACCAAACTTCAAGGGTCTGGGAACCCGCCTGCCCGCTCCTACTGGGGTTTCACACCCCTGGAGAGAAAGAAGTGACCAAAGGGCCTTTATACGTAGATCGGATATGCATACGAGTAACAACAGGAACTTCCAAAATCCTCGCCCTAAGAAATGAACGGCGGCCGCCTCGCTGGCGGGCTTGCCCCTAAACGCCGCCCCCTGCGCCTTGGAGAACAGTGCAGACTGGGGGCCCTGACGTCTTCCCAAAACCACCAACAGCCTCCATCCTACGCCTTCGCCCCCTGCCAACTCGTCCTAGGCACAGGACCCCTCGGCTAGTGGGCCTTGCGCAGCCTCTCAGAGCGCTTTGGGGAGGCTGCTGAAAAAGGGCCAAAGCCCCGCGAGGTTGTGGGTTGAATTTACGAACTTCAGAGGACCTTTTTAGATGTTCTTTTAAGGCTCCCTAGTTTCTCTCCCAAGCCAAGGAAGGCTTGGAAGTGTTCAGACTCCGAGAGACGCCCCCAGCAAGCAGGACTCTGCTGACTCGGACCGGAGCCTCTGCCTTGGCTTCTGGGCACCTCCTTTTGGCCTGGGGAGAAACCCCTGGTGGGTTGTATTCCAGAAACACACACACTAGCTTTTCAACTCTAGCCAACAGTCGCAGGAGAAATGTCACATACCTCTGCCCTACGTACACGCCGATTTAGGCCTCTTCCCGGTGTTTCGCTGGAACTTACCGCCCCAGAGTCCACAGCCTGGGCGCAGTCGGCATGTCACCCAGAAAGGAAAAGATCAGGGCCTGGAGGCGCACAGCCGCAAACACCGGGTGAGCGGTGCTAATCTACCAGGCCGGGGCTGGCTGTCGCTTCCTCACCACCCGGGCTCGGGGTTCCTCTACCCTGCCGGGCTCTCAGCTCCCCAGTGGGGGATCCGGCCCCGAGTCTCCCCTCCCTAGCCTCCCCTCCTGCCTTGGCCAGCATTTGGGGCCCAGGACACAGAGGCTGGGGTTGACAGTGACCTTCTCTGGGGCTCAGAATGGTTTCCCTTCTCGTCCAGGGCAGGTGCCCAGCCGAGATTAGAATGACAATTATAGAGAATTTACCAGCTCTTGAGTTGGGGCTGACTACAACAATATAACTTTACAGAGAGATAATATATGGTCAGATATGACAATATATGTCATAACCTCGGGATTTCTATTAGCTCAAGGTTTTTCAAACTGAAGGTTGCACCCATCAGTCGGTCGTGAAATCCATTTACTGGGTTGAAACCTTGTTTTTAATGAAACAGTAAACAATAGGAGAAATTAGATAGCATCATAGGTGGTAAAGTTTGGTTTAGTGTCCTAAATTTTTTGGTGTGGCAGTTATATATATCAGTGTGTGAACTGGGTGATGATTTGAAATGTATTTGTTACTGTGGGTCATCGTCAGAAAGTTTTTTTTTAAGTACTGTATTAAAGACATTTTTTTGCCTTTGTAGAATCCAGTCGGTTTAGATATCTATTATGTGCATTTTAATCAGCACCAACCCAAACAGCGGTTAAGTGAACACATTCTAGAACCACTCGTTGATAGAGCCACGGAGAGAACCCCTGCAGCTTTGACCTCCAAGAAAAGGCAAACCTTACTAGGGAAGGGCTGCGTGCCCCACACTGGGCTCTCGCATAGAGGGCCTGAGCTCGGTGGCCAGAGCGGCTGGGAAGGGGCCAGGGCTCCCAGGATTGGGGCAAAAGGGTTGGGTTGCACGGGTGCGGACAGGCAGGAGAGGCCAGGGATCAGGGACCACATTCACGTGCTGTGTCGCCCGCAGGCGGTGCCTACGCAGCGGAACCGGAGGAGAACAAGCGGACGCGCACCGCTTACACTCGCGCGCAGCTGCTGGAGCTGGAGAAGGAGTTCCTGTTCAACAAATACATCTCCAGGCCGCGCCGGGTGGAGCTGGCCGTCATGCTGAACTTGACCGAGAGACACATCAAGATCTGGTTCCAAAACCGCCGGATGAAGTGGAAAAAGGAGGAGGACAAGAAGCGCAGCGGCGGCACCGTGGCCGCGGGCGGCAGGGACGCGGAGCCCGAGCAGGACTGCGCGGTGACCTCGGGCGAGGAGCTGCTGGCGCTGCCACCCCCGCCGCCCCCCGGGGGTGCTGTGCCGCCCGCGGTCCCCGCCGCCGCCCGAGAGGGCCGCCTGCCGCCTGGCCTTAGCGCGTCGCCTCAGCCTTCCAGTGTGGCGCCTCTGCGACCGCAAGAATCTCGGTGAGAGATGGGGCTCCTCCCTGCCGGGTGGCATCAACCACTCGCAAAGGAGGGAGGCGCGGACCCAGGACCCCGGCTGTGACCACCGGTCCAGGCCGTTCGCTGGGGCAGGAGCTGAGCGGCCCACCCCAGACTCGAGGGGAGAACCCGGGCTCTGAGACGCCTAGTGCCAACTGGGGCGCGGTGGGGAGACGCTGGCCCACCTCCTGGAAGGAGAAGAGACGTTTTCTGAAATATCGGGGCCTCTTTGGGTGATACTGTTGGATGGGCAACGTCTGTGCTGCCGTGCAGGTGCCATCACTCCAGAACTGTGGACCTCTTTAGAGAAGCCGTCTCTTCAAAAGACTACAGAAACTATACAAACTGGAACCGTCCCCAACACAGCAGGCAAACTGGACGGAGCGCCGCAACCTGCCCGGGGAACAGAGCCATTTTTACTCCAGCCTCTGCCTTAACGTTTAGAAATAACTGAAAGGAAACGTCTGAAGTTTCAAAGACCTAGTGAAATCAATGCCCATGGAATAGAATCATTCCTCCTTCTCCTCTTCTTTTTTAATCCTTTTAGCGGAACCACATCCTTCACCAGCGCACATCCTTCAGCCTCCACCTCTTTCCTCTGAAGAAAAGAACGTCTTGCAAGCGTGGCTGGGCGGTGGCAGGGCTGGGGTGCAGGGGCAGTGGCAGCATCGCTGTACACCCCTTTGTGCCAAAACTCCCAGAGACGGCAAGGGGAGATGGGCCTGGAGCGAAGGTTTTGGGGAAGAAAGACGGCCCCTGAGCAATCACTACACTGAAGATACTTGGAGCTTTCTATTCCAGATGGGGATTTGGTTCCTGATCTCAGGGCAGGGAAGACTGTGTGGAGACAATCAGGGTGGCCTGACCCACCTTGGAAACTATCCACAGAGTATGACTTCCACATCCTTAGAAATGATGCAAATGTATGTGGTTGGGGAATTCGAGGCAAGATGGTTATTTTTATTTAAAGTTTTTAAATTACCTAACATTTCTTTACAAACAGGTCTGTGGTTTCCAGGTCAGTTGCTTGTTTCAGGGTCTGGGCCTTGTGTTCAGGTGATGTTTGTGGGAAACACTTAATAAATACAGATAACGTGGAAAGAGAAGAAACTGATTCCGCTTGCTTTGTATCAAACCCTTCTTGAGGTGCAATGATTCCAATTCATTTAAAAAATTAAAGCAGCATTTTTTTTTTTTTGGCACTAACCAGGGAAAACCTGGTTAGACACCACGTTTGGGTTTTAGGTTGGGAAAGCATATGAGCAGGTGGATTTTCAGGTGTTTTGTTTCATTCTAAATTTAGGAGTCACTTCTGAAAATGAATTAATTTCTTAGGCAATAGAGCCCATAGGCATGGGGAGTTCGGAGTGTGGCGGGCTGTCGATGAATACGTGCAGAGCCAGAGCTGCCACCCTGCCCCACACCGCACCGCCCCGCACCGAGGGGGGCAGAGAAAGCCCAAAGCGGCCGTCCAGGCGAGGCCTTTTTCGGGGGCTCCTCCGAAGGAAGTGTTGCTCTGGATGAGTTTCCACCCCTGGAGCCCGAGGGCCAAGAGTGTCTTATGTTAGGGGCACACAGGCCCCGACTTAGTGGGCTTCCAACCTCCGGGCCACCCTGCTCCTCCCCGCGGCCCTTGGACGGGCAGCACAGCCCCGGTGCGCGCCTGAAGACGCCTCCCCAGCGCTCCCACCGATTCCGAGACAACGGCTCACTCCCAAGAGTCGCCGCTATTGTCTTCTTTTGCAAAGACATGCAGGGTTTGTTTTTGCTTTGTTGGTGGTTTTTGCTTCTGCTTTTTGGTTTTTGTTGTTATTGTTTTTTGTGGGGTTTTCTTGAGAGAGAGAGAGAAATCGAATGATAACGCCCCTCCGAATAAAAGAAGGTTCTGTGGATCAGAAAGGAGAACTTCCTCATCAGTGAGACGTCTCACAGCTGCGGAGGACTGTGAGCCCCTGCAGCCTCTCCACGCCCGCCTGGGCTCTGGAGTCTAGCAAGACTGCGTTCAGACCTCGGGTCCCTCAAATACCAGCCGTGACCCTGATAAAATTACTCCACTTCCCCCTGCCTCGGTTTTCTCATCCGTAAAGTGAAAGTGGATACTACCTCATAGAGTTGTGAGGTTTAAACCAAAGAATACATGTAAAGCGCTTAATTCAGTATCTAGAAAGTAGTTATCCCTCCACAAATATTAGTTGTTTTATTATCATCATCATCTTCGGAAGCAGCTGGGGAATCGCAGCTGCAGAGATTTCCCGAGTCTCCTGCAGTCCCTCTCCTTCGACAAACCTCCTCTTGTCCATATAACCACTGATCTTTACTGAGCGCGTCCTAGTTTCACGCCGCCCTTCCTCATAAATAGACTGCCCATAGCATCCTTCACCAGGAGAGGCTGTCCTCATCTGACACCAGGGAAGCTGATGCTGTGGGGTGGAGGGAGGACCTGCTGGAGCTCGGCCGCCTGGTTGGTGGAAGTGTGGAGGCTTGTCCTCGGAGGCCAAGGAGGTCTTCAGGGCTCCACGCGGAAGCCACCGCCCTCTCCGAGGCTCCGGGCCCAACCGCGCGCCGCGGCCTAGCCGCTGGGGGTTCCAGGGTTCGCCAACCCGAGGAGAAGAGGCGCGGGCCGCCCGGGGCCGGGCTCGGCGGCGGAGGGCGCGGTCTGACGCCGGCCGGCGTGCGGCTCTGCCGCTCTGCTGGGCTGGGGGCCCGGCCGCCGGGGCTGGTGCCTCCGCGCAGAAGAGGCCTGGCTTTCGGTCCCCCCCACCCCTTAACTACGCGGGCCCTGGAACAAATCTCTGAATTCTCCGTTTCCCCTTCCATAAAATGGGCTCAGCACAAGGACGAAATGAGATGATGTCCTTCAAGTTGATTACCTGGCCTGGCGCACAGTCGCCAGGACACGTGGTGGCGGCGGCGAAGTGTAGCTGCCATTAGAGGCCGGCCTCCCAGGGAGACCCAGGGAGACCCAGGGAGGCGGCGGAGAGCGGAGCCCGGCTCGCCAGATGGGTCCGGAAGAGAGGAAGGAGGGCGACCGAGCTCGGGCCGGAGCCACGCGGGGCCTCACCCGAAGCGGGACGGAGCGCGTAGTCCCGACCCTCCGGCCGCGGGGTCCAGGTCAGGCCCCCACGGGCGACCCGCGTGCGGCTGGACGTGCGCGTCTCCGAGTCTGCGCGGCCACCCTCGGCCGACGGGGCGCTGGGGCGCTCGGACCTGACAGCCGAGCCCACGCGCGCGGCCCAGACCCTCGAGTGAGGAGTCCTGAACAGCGAGACCTCCCTGGAGCCCGAAGCAAATCAGCCGGCCCGGCCTCTTTCGGCCAGTCAAGCGACCGCCGGGTGCCGGAACCCGAGGTGACCGCAGTACCCACCTCCGCTGTGCGGCTGCCAGCCTCCCTCGGTCCTCGGGCACGGCGCGCTCCTCGCCCTCCGTGAACCGACGCACCCCGCGCACACCGCGAACGCCGGGAAAGCGGCCTCGGCGCGGAGGGAGACGAGGCTTCCGCCAACGCAGAGCGCAGCCGCTGCGAGCGCGCGTCGGACCGAGCGCCGCAGCATCCCCGGCTCGCCGCCCGCGCCTCCACGTCCGCCACCCCGCGAAAGGCATCCCCGCTGGACCACGGACCCCACCGTTCCTCCCGGAATCTTCCCTCCGCGGTGGGGTACGGTCGTGGAGCGCCGCCGGGCGCCGATGGCGCGCCCAGACCAGGCGGCTGCAGCACTGTCCTGGCTCAGCCCACGGCTGTAGTCCCGGGATTCGGGAGATCCCGCGCGGTCTCCGCGCCACACACGCACATCCAACACCAGGAGCCACGGGGAGCCGCAGCCGGGGTCGAGGACCCCGGGCCTCCTCGTGCACAGCGTCGGGTCTCATGGTGTCCGCAACAGTGCCCGACAAAGTCCCCTTTTCTTTCTCGATAAAGTCCTTCCTGTAGTTTTGCTTACGGTTACTCGAAGACGTTCTCACCTTAAAAGCCAAATTCATACCACGCAATAACAACATCTGAGTTGGTGGTGATTTCAGGTCCTGCCTATTGTTTTCAACGGGTTTGGCATCTGCAATTCACTTGCCCCTTTCGATCCGGGACTGGCGCCTGAGTGCATCCAGCAAGGTTTACTGGGCTCTTACTCTCTGGGCCGGACACTTCTGGAAGCCGTACAGTTGCTTGCCTGATGGTCGTCACAGTCGGAGATTGGACTGATTATCGGTGAATTAATCAGAGTCCATAGGAGTCAGGTTCCCCAAATTTCTCCTTTTGAACCACAAAGGCTGCTTTGATTTCCCAGATTAATCTTGGCCCTGCGTCCAGCGGCGTCACTCTCTCCATATCCTCTCCTTCAACTAGTTCCCTTCAATGCATTTAAGTTTGAATGAAATCTAAGTACGGCACTGCCCTTTCAAGTCGGTGAAGTCTGCCTGTTCTTCCATTCCCATTCTCTTCCTCCTTCTCTTTCTCGCCAGATCTGGGTTTCTATGTAGGTGTGGGTGTGTCTTAGGGTGAGTCTATCTTCGTGTGTCTGGTTTTGTTTGTTGGCCTGTGTGCATTTGTGTGCATGTGTTTAGGGTATGTCTTATGTGTATTGCAGTGGTGACAATGATCACTGTGTAGGTAGGAACCACGGACACCTTACTATATACTCTTTTTATTTCCCCGCCCAGCGCAGCCATCTCCCAAGTGCCTGATGACATTGCTGCTGAGGAAAACTGTCCACTCAGGTAACTGTCTCAATTCTTTGTGTTGACACAGTGTTTGCAGGCAGGAAAAGCTGTCTTTAGAAGAACACAAGTTGGAACTTTGGTAGAAGCTGGCTGATTGCTGAAGTACTGCACAATTGCATAAGGAATTAAAATTGTTTTTCTAAGAAAAAAAGTTCACAACTGAGGTCTTTCATACTTCAACAGCATCACCTAGAAACACTCCTGAAAATCAAGTACTTGGAAGGGTCAGAAGAGGGAAGTTCTGGGTTAACACTAAATCAAATTTTACTCAAAGCCATTCTGACAAGTTAGATGGGGGAACAATAAACCTAATGGGAAACTGAGGCAGGGCAGCAGGAAGCAGAAAGGCTTCCCTGAAAAAGAACTGGGAGTGATGGAGCCACTCAGCTGGCAGCCAGCCTTCAGGAAATTGCTACATGTGGACAGCTTGTAGCAGCTTGTGGACAGCTGCAGGGAAAGGATCTGCGGGTGACTCCGAGTAGGAAGAAGAGGTCAAGCTCTACAAATAGTAGCTACCAGTAGCTGTTTAGAGAGTGAAAGTGACTGATACAGGTCTTTTACGCTACCTAGTGATTACCTGCCAATGCCAGGTTCCCATATTAAAGTATGCTACATTTATATATTATGAGATAGAGTGGACAATAAAATTTTATTCCTTTTTAACTAAAATTATTTTTCTCTATAAGTGAAATGCTATGGCTTTTGAAAGCATAGATAGCTCTAGCCTTAAGCAATATTTTATAATTCACTTTCAAGTTGAATTGTTTAGTCTTTCCCTAAACACAGAACATATAGACACCTTAAGTATATGCTGTTTCATCAGCATACAGACAAGATTCTTGTCTGTATTATAGAATACACTGAACTCTCACATCTAGTCATAATTACACATACAAAATTGTAACAGTGTTTTTGCTGTAATTTATATCATTTGAATAAATTCTAATATTTTCCTGAATTCTCAATTAGTCTTATGTCCAAGGTAATGAGAGTTTGAAAAATCATTTATCCTACTTATACATGCTCTAAAAAATTCAGGAGTTTTACACATCTGGATATGTCTGGATATACTGCCAATTTGAAATTGATATATTACATGGAACTATTTCCACTTCAGTAGTTCTAGAAACACAATAAAATGTACAAAATAATCTCCAAGATTTAAAAACAAATTGAAAATACTGTACAATTGAATTTATTGCAATAAATAAATGCAAGGTTTATTTTAATTTAATGTTGAAAGTCTAATTTTCTAGACCAGAAGTACAGATTATTTCTCCTCTGGATGAGGAGACACACAAACACACAGACTTTGTAAAGCACAAGCCAACTTTCATGATGCCTGTTGTCCTGAGATCCAGTGGAGAAGAGAGGGGAGGATCTCTGGACAAATACAGAAATTAACAGTGCTGGTTCTCAGCGCTCTGGGAAGGGTTTAACTTCTCCTTCTGCATCCACTATTTATGGCTCTTCTGAACAAGGGCAAATAACTTAATCCCTTTGAGCCTGTCTACTCGCCTGTGAATTACCGATAATGCGATCTCATGTGATTGTGTGAGGGTTAAATAAAATAATGTATGTAAGAGTGCATACATGGGTGGGTGGGGTGGTTCCTCCAGAAACTGAGGTCTTTCTCATCTCACTAGAGCAAGGACAGCACTCTGCTCAGAAGACCTCAGAGGTGACAACAAGTGACACAAAATGAATGTGTGCCCTTTTGTCTGGGTCCTCAGATCCTCCCTCTGATGGGGGTAGCTAGGTATTGTCCTGGATCTTCACAAGAGAGTGTCTGGGCTGAAAAACCACATTGGTGCTGACCAAGCAGGAGCAAAAATAAACTACTGACTCTATCAAATAAAGAGGCAAAGCCAGTCATGCTGAAGTTACACTTCACACAGCACTGATGCCCCAATTCAACTAGATTTATATGAAAGGTACACATGTTTGAACTAATTTAGGGATTGTCTGTTGACCAAAGATAGAAAGTCTCTTTACAAAGTGGAATTTGTTTAGGGGTCCATAGGCTCCCCAAAATAGGTGATTGTCCCAGACCTCCTTAATAAGTCATTTCCTTAGATGTTACTGTGTGGTTAGGTTTGGCTGTGACTACTGGAAACCCCACATAGCAGAGGCTGAAGAGTGAAGTTAATTTCTCTCCTACACAGAAGTCTGGAGGCAGGTGATTCAGGACTGGAATATTGCTTCAGAATTGCCTGAGGCCCAGGTTACTTTGACTTCCCTTTCTGCTACCCCTAAATTTGCCCCTCATTTCACGGTCCCATAGGGCACTCCAGCTATGACACCCACTTTCTAAGCAGCAGGAGGGAAGAAACAAAAGAAGAAGGGTAGGCCCCTCTGATGGGTGGAATATTGATACCTGAAAGATGTCCACCTCATAATCCCTTGAACCTGTGGGTATGTTCTGTTATAGGACAAAAAGGACTTTACAGATGTAGTTAAGTTGGGGACCTTAACTTAACTTAATCCTGGATTATCTGGTGGGCCCAATCTAATCATGCAAACCCTTAAGAGCAGAAAACTTTCTCCAGCCGGAATCCAAGAGCTCAGTAGAAGGAAAAGTCAGAGAGACTCTGTGTGAGAGGATTCCAGGTGCCATTACTGGCTCTGGGATGCAGGACCCACGTGCCAGGACTGGAGAGAGGCCTCCAGGAGCTAAGGGATGCCTCCAGGTGACAGTCGGCAAGGAAATAGTGACCTCAGTCCTACAACCACAGGACCTGGATTCTGCCAGCAACCCAAGTTCTTCCCAGAGCCTCCCTAGCAGAGCTCAGCTGGCCAGCAACTTGATTTTGACCGTGTAAAACCCAGAGCAGATAAACCTGCTGAGCCAAAGGGGGGCTCTTGACCTGCAGAAACTGAGCATACATTTTTGTTATTCTGTGCTGCTATGTAGTAATTTGTCTTTGCAGCAATAAAAAATGAATACCATCCCCTTTTCTTGAATGACACTTCAAGGAAGTGACACCACACCTGCCTACACTTCATGAATAGTACTTAGTTACATGAAAACTCGTGGCTGGGTGGCAGGTTGGAAAGTGTAGTCTTTATTCTGGTTGGTCGTTTGTCTAATTAAAAATGGGAGGGGTTTCTTTTTTTTTTTTAATTTAAAAAGGGACTTCCCTGGTGGTGCAGTGGTTAAGACTCTGAGCTCCCAACGCAGGGGGCCCGGCTTCAATCCCTGGTCAGGGAACTAGATCCCACATGCACGCTGCAACTAAGAGTTCACATGCCACAACTAAGGAGCCAGCGAGCCGCAACTAAGGAAGCCCACAAGCCACAACTAAGGATCCCAAGTGCCGCAACTAAGGAGCTGTCAAGAGCCTCAACTAAGGAGCCCGTGAGCTGCAACTAAGACCTGGTGCAACCAAATAAATAAATAAATAAAATTAAAAAAAAAAAAAACACCATTCTTTAAAAATTGTTTTTTAATTAAAAAAATAAATAGATGCAAAAATCCTCAACAAAATACTAGCAAACAGAATCCAACAGCACATTAAAAGGATCATACACCATGATCAAGTGGGGTTTATCCCAGGAATGCAAGGATTCTTCAATATATGCAAATCAATCAATGTGATAAACCATATTAACAAATTGAAGGAGAAAAACCATACGATCATCTCAACAGATGCAGAAAAAGCTTTTGACAAAATTCAACACCCATTTATGATAAAAACCCTCCATTTATGAAAGTAGGCATAGAGGGAACTTACCTCAGCATAATAAAGGCCATATATAACGAACCCACAGCCAACATCGTTCTCAACGGTGAAAAACTGAAACCATTTCCACTAAGATCAGGAACAAGACAAGGTTGCCCACTCTCACCACTATTATTCAACATAGTTTTGGAAGTTTTAGCCACAGCAATCAGAGAAGAAAAAGAAATAAAAGGAATCCAAATCGGAAAAGAAGAAGTAAAACTGTCACTGTTTGCAGATGACATGATACTATACATAGAGAATCCTAAAGAGGCTACCAGAAAACTACTAGAGCTAATCAATGAATTTAGTAAAGTAGCAGATACAAAATTAATGCACAGAAACCTCTTGCATTCCTATACACTAATGATGAAAAATCTGAAAGAGAAATTAAGGAAACACTCGCATTTACCATTGCAACAAAAAGAATAAAATACCTAGGAATAAACCTACCTAGGGAGACAAAAGACCTGTATGCAGAAAACTATAAGACACTGATGAAAGAAATTAAAGATGATACAAACAGATGGAGAGATATACCATGTTCTTGGATTGGAAGAATCAACGTTGTGAAAATGACTTTACTACCCAAAGCAATCTACAGATTCAATGCAATCCCCATCAAATTACCAGTGGCATTTTTTACAGAACGAGAACAAAAAATCTTAAAATTTGTATGGAGACACAAAAGACCCCAAATAGCCAAAGCAGTCTTGAGGGGAAAAAATGGAGCTGGAGGAATCAGCCTCCTGGACTTTAGACTACACTACAAAGCACAGTAATCAAGACAGTATGGTACTGGCACAAAAACAGAAATACAGATCAGTGGAACAGGATACAAAGCCCAGAGATAAACCCACACACATATGGTCACCTTATCTTTGATAGAGGAGGCAAGAATATACAATGGAGAAAAGACAGCCTCTTCAATAAGTGGTGCTGGGAAAACTGGACAGCTACATGTAAAAGAATGAAATTAGAACACTCCCTAACACCATACACAAAAATAAACTCAAAATGGATTCGAGACCTAAATGTAAGACTGGACACTATAAAACTCTTAGAGGAAAACATAGGAAGAACACTCTTTGACATAAATCACAGCAAGATCTTTTTTGATCCACCTCCTAGAGGAATGGAAATAAAAACAAAAATAAACAAATGAGACCTAAGGAAACTTAAAAGCTTTTGCAAAGCAAAGGAAACTACAAACAAGATGAAAAGACAACTCTCAGAATGGGAGAAAATATTTGCAAACGAATCAATGGACAAAGGATTAATCTGCAAAATATATAAACAGCTCATGCAGCTCAATATTAAAAAAACAAACAACCCAATCCAAAAATAGGCAGAAGACCTAAATAGACATTTCTCCAAAGAAGACATACAGATGGCCAAGAAGCACATGAAAAGCTGATGAACATCACTAATTATTAGAGAAATGCAAATCGAAACTACAATGAGGTATCACCTCACACCAGTTAGAATGGGCATCATCAGAAAATGTACAAACAACAAATGCTGGAGAGGGTGTGGAGAAAAGGGAACCCTCTTGCACTGTTGGTGGGAATGTAATTTGATAGAGCCACTATGGAGAACAGTATGGAGGTTCCTTAAAAAACTAAAAATAGAATTACCATATGACCCAGCAATCCCACTACTGGGCATATACCCAGAGAAAACCATAATTCAAAAAGACACATGCACCCCAATGTTCATTGCAGCACTATTTACAATAGCCAGGTCATGGAAGCCACCTAAATGCCCATTGACAGACGAATGGATAAAGAAGATGTGGTACATATATACAATGGAATATTACTCAGCCATAAAAAGGAACGAAGTTTGGTCATTTGTAGAGACGTGGATGAATCTACAGACTGTCATACAGAGTGAAGTAAGTCAGAAAGAGAAAAACAAATATCATATATTAACGCATATATGTGGAACCTAGAAAAAATGGTACAGATGAACCGGTTTGCAGGGCAGAAACTGAGACACAGATGTAGAGAACAAACATATGGACACCAAGGGGGGAAAGTGGCAGGTGGGGGGGAGGGAATGAACTGGGCGATTGGGATTGACATGTATACACTAATATGTATAAAATGGATAACTAATAAGAATGTGCTGTATAAAAAAATAAATAAAATTCAAAAATAATTTTTTTAATTAAAAAAATAAATTAAATAATAATTAAAAAGAATTTTTTAATGGGAGGGAACAGCATTAAAGGAGGAAGGGTAGAATGGATATTGGGGACAGTCTCCACCACTGTTACCAAGAGTCTGCATTTAAAAGTTTTTCATCATAATATGGTGCCTTCTGCAAAAGCCACAGATGAAAACAATACTCATTATTATACATATAGCCCACGTGTGGAACCCATGTGCTGGGACTTAGTGCAAGAAGGAAGTTTGTTCGGACAAATGTGCATGCTTACTTTCATCAGACAGTGAACACTGTACAAGGTATTGTTTGCCTTGTCTGCTCAAAAGCTCAAAACTAAACTCAACCGTGTCTCTCAGCCTGGCAAAGCGGATTGAGGAAGACTGAGATTTTCCGTCAGAAAAAATTGGCTTCCATTTCCGTGTTCACCATTCATCACTCTTCTGAACTACATGGCAAATGACTTTGTATCTTTAAGTCTGTTTTCTCATTGGTAAATTGGAGGAAATACCCACCTCACAGGATTGTTGCGAGGGTTAAATAATGTATGTGAAAAGTACTTTTGGGTATGGCAATGGGCCCTCAATGTTATATGTCATTATAAAACATTGTATCTCTTCTTCCACTAAATCAGCATTTTTAAAAGAGGAGGTTGCACTTGAGGTATTTCAAGCAAATGGTGATTCAGCATTTACAAAGTCATTGGAATATAAGCTACCGTTAGACTTTTGGCTTCAGGGTCATTTTACCATGGTTGTAATCAGAGGTCTGGAAACTGCTGATCTTTCCACAGCTGCCCCACA
The DNA here is from genome assembly GCF_028564815.1 of Eubalaena glacialis. NCBI lineage: Eukaryota > Metazoa > Chordata > Mammalia > Artiodactyla > Balaenidae > Eubalaena > Eubalaena glacialis. Next base: position 85,115,473 of record NC_083731.1, on the reverse strand, counting down.
TCCAAGAACAGGATGGCCAAACAGTGGAATGTGGAGTTTGGCCATGGAAATACTCACATCTGCCAGAATCAGTCAGCCACGACTATCACAGGAAGAATGACTTCTGCCTTCTTTCTGTCTTCCAGATATTAGGTGACTGCAGAACCTTAACTGCACCCAGAAGTCTTGCTGCTAAGACTTCTAGGAAATGTAGGTTTCAGCTTCCAGCTGAGGCTAAACGGGAGACTCACAAGGTTAGAGATGGGTGATGAAGGCCAATGGACCTCACGTGTGCATTTCCCAGCCCCTGACACAATGCCCTGGCAAGTGGAAAGTCTTCAGGATAGGCTTGTTGAATGAATGGATGAAAATAAAATACAAATTAACTAGTGTATCAATCATTCAGTCTACCCTACAATTACAGGCCTGTTATGGACCCTTTCCTGCATTAGATGCTGGGAAGGAAAGGGTAAATATATGGTTAAAAAAAAAAAAATTTCCCAAGAGCAAAATCTGAGTGTAGAACTGAGCCCTAGCAAGGGTGGAACACGAGAGTGACTTTTGTAAGGCTGTCACTGTTGTTTGTTGTGGAGTCTGCATCTTCTGCCCTGTTATGAAAGTAAATAGACAAATACAGAATCCATTTCAGATGTTAACTTTTCAAACTGTTTTGCAAATGTAACCAATTTCTCCTGGAAGTAAGGAGGTTGCTTTTCCAAGGCCAGCCTTGTAGCTGATTCTGGAAACATAAAGCATGTTTAAAGAAAATAAATCAGCCACAAAGGCCAGATTCTTGAAAATAGTCAAAACTAGGCCCATATTGACAGGTAAACTCTATGGCTTCACCTTGAACTTTATTTAACCTTGGAGGTTAAATAAAAGCACTTCACACGTACTATTTATTTATCCAGGCTGTCACTTAATGGTGCCACATAGCTGTCAGTTCCTCAGGGATGAGGAACAGAGACCAGAAATAGAAACTCAAGACTCCAGGTTTCTTTACTTAGTTCAGCCAGTAACTAGTAAAGGCAGGTTAAGAGCTCATTTTCAGCTGTGCTATTTTCACCATTTATAAAATGCAGGAATTCGATGGGTAACCAGACACATATTGCGAGAGTCCTCCTCAGTCCTGTACACTGAGTATCTGAGAGGGTTTGAGAGACCATACAGCTCATGTACACTTACAAGCACGTCCGCCACTAGAGTAGTTTAGCCATTTGTAAAAATAAGACTAAGATTTTTTTTTTTAAAGAAATGGAATTCATCTTAGTAGGTTTTGTGGAATTTTTTATTATTTGTTTACAATACTGTTGCTTTTTTTTTTTTTTGAGTTGCTTTATAGTTTTTTTTTTTTAAGGCTAGACAAAAGTATAACCAAATATTCATAGTAGTTAACTCTGGGGAGTGGAACTGGGTATTCTTTTACATTTCACTTTATGTTCTTCTTCATTCTATAATTAGCAATGTACTCATTTTAACAATAATAATATTTTTAATGTTATTAATGATTAACTGTGGGTAGAGAGATTACAGATGATTTTTAAATCTTTTTCTTATTTGAATCTTACTTTATGTCTAGAAGAAATGGGCATGATTTAGAAGAACATTGACTAAATTGTTGCTTTTCCTACAGAAAATGCAACAGATGTATCAAGTTACAGCTGGGGCAGCTCTCAGAAGCCCCAAACACTTCTCCACCTCATTCATCATTGGCTGAGCTCTTAGCCTCAACAACCACTATAGGCCGGGGTCAGACTGCACAGCACTGGGGAAGCTGTGGGACTTAGGATGCCGTCAGACAGGTCAAGGTCAGACTGCCTGGGGAGGGAAGGGGACGGCCCCGGGGGCGTGAGGGTGTGGAGACAGGAAGACACAGTGCCACTCTTTTGTGCCTGTTAGACCCTGGCCGGAGAATCCCAGGACTGTGGAGCGAATCGCCTTGATTATGGGACTTCGTATGGTGTGATTCCTTATTGCAGTTTTCTGTTTAATTGTTGGTTTTTATTCCATAAACTTGGATGAACTGCTTACAGTTTTACCAGACCCTGCGCCAATTACTGGGGATAGAAAAAGGCAAAATATAGGATCCCTACTCTCAAGAAATCCAACATCAAATCAAAAGCAAGAATCAGACTAGTGAAAGGGCACATTATAATACAGTATGATTAGTGCTTGAACACAGATTTATGCAAAGTATTCAAGGAATACAGAGGAAGGGGACACCAAGCCTGGGGGATTCCGGGTAGTCTTAGCAGAGTTTGAAGGAGGTGAGCTGGAGAGAGGGGACCAAGGGAGGGAGTTCTCTGCAGAGAGAAGAGCCAGGAAGAAGAACTGGAGGCCAGAAAGAGCACCGAGAAAAGACGCGCGGGTGGTTCCTATCGCTGCCGTCAAATTACTACAAACTTAGTGGCTTTGAACAACACAAGTTTATCATCTTACAGTTCTAAGGTCGAAGTCTAAACTGTCGGCAGGGCCTGCACTCCTTGGTTCCTGCCCTTCCACCCATCACAGCAACCTCTGCTTCCACAGATGTCACATATGTGATGCCAAATCTCCCTCTTCCCCCTGTATAAGCACCCTCGTGATGATACTGGGCCCACCGGATGATCCAGGATGAACTTCCCCATCTGCAAAGTCCCTTCGCCCTGCAGGGCAACATCCACAGGTTCCAGGATTAGGACCTGGCGATGTTTGGGGCCATTGGTCAGCCTGCTACTGTCCCCCTGAGGCTTCACATGAATTCTTCTGCACGGACAGCTCTTCTTCCTTGGGTCTGCTTCAGTGGCTCCTTCCCAGTTGCTGTGTAAACTTGGGCCATTCACTTCACCTCTTGCACTTTGGTCTCCTCATCTGGAAAATGGGGATAATAATAGACCCAGCCTAATCCGTTTTTGTGAAGCTACAGTGAGTTAGTGTATGGAAAGCACTCAGAGCAGCACCTTCCTCAAGAACTGGCCTTTTATTGTTGTCATTGTTATTGCCCCTTTTGTCACCGAGGTCTCTATTCCAACGTCACTTCTGCAAAAACATCTCTCCTGGCCACCCTAAAGTAGTAACTAGTAACTCTCTACATGTCTCTTCCTTCCTCCCTCCCTCCCTTCCTCCCTCCCTCCTTCCTTCCTTTCTTCCTTCCTTTCTCTTTCCTTCCTTCCTTTCCCCTCCCTTCCTTCCTTCCTTCCTTCCTCTGTCTCTCTCCCCCTCCCTCTCTCTCTCTTTCTCTTTTTTCATAGCAATGATTGCAATCACATGACTTCCCTGTGGTGTGTACTTCTTGATTTATTTACTGCTTTTCCTCTGCTTCCTCCCCTAGAGTGTGAGCCCTGTGTTTCGTTCACCACTGATTCCCCCGCACCAAGCATGATGCATGACACATAGTGGGCCCACAGTCAACATCTGTGAATGAACAATTCAAACTCCGTAGCCCGCATTGTCCAGTAGTGTAGCCACTGGCTGCACACGGCCGCTGAGCACTTGAAACCTGGCTAATCCAAACTGATATGTGCTGGAGGTGCAAAATGCACATTAAATTTAGATTTCGTGTGAAACAGTGTTAAATATCTCATTAATAATTTTCATATTGTTTGCATGTTAAAATGATAGTAATTTTGATATATTGAGTTAAACAAAATATGTTAACATCAATTCCAGCTGTTTCTTTTTACTTCTTTTTAATATGGCTACTAAAAATTTTACATTGCCTATGAGATTTGGATTCTCTTTCTATTGGATACCACTCGCCCAGAAAGCCCTTATGGCATGTGCTCTAAAAGCTGCACTGTCTGGGTTTGAATCCTTGGTCCACCATTTACTGGCTGTGTGAGCTGAGGCAAATTATTTAGCTTCTTTCAATAAATGTTGGCTGTCATTAGCTAGTTTCCAAGGAAGAAATTATTCTGTGTCAGAGAAGTTCAGAAATTTATAAATGTTTGCAAGTAGAGAAAAAGAATAATATGAATCTGGAAAAATTTAGTAGACACTAGTGGTTTGGGTGGCTTCACTTTTAATAACTTATGTTTCTGATGGTTTGTATTTTTCACAATAACTGTGTCACATTTGGGTGGAAAATAGATATATTTAAAAAATAAATTAATAAAGTTTGCAAAAATTTCTTAAATTTGTTCATTGCAAATGTCAGTTTTCAAGTCCTAAAACTGAAGCCTCTGCCCCTGAGGGTTGCCAGGCACGGATGTCACACCTCTCATATCAACCCTGACAAAGGTCCATCATCTGAGAAAGCCAACTGCATCCCACATCTTATGACCTAATTCTGGGACATACTAAGCCAAACAAATATCCAGGAAACTATATAAAGAGTTTCCATGTTTCTTTTCCACATACTTCCTTTTTCCATTTTGACTTTCCCCTAATAGTTTTATGAGTGCTCTAATACACAAAATATAGCCCTGGGCTGGACAGGTGCTCAGTAAATAGGGAATGACTCACTGAAGGAAAGAATGCATCAATGAATTCAGTGCAACTAGCATCTCCCTTCTTCCCATCCTGTCCTTTATGCCTCTTACTGGTTTTTCATTGTTAGATTATAATTTCCCAATGCATTTGATTCCTTTTTTCTTTTCCCTCCCCTGATGCCAACATCCTCCATGGATTTCTTTATACTTTTTATTTTATTTACCACTTTTATGCTTTGATCCTCTTTAATACAATTTCTGGTGAAATTTCAGGAGACCTCTTTGGATTCCTCCTTTCAGCTACAGTTACAATCATGTTTTCAAAATAACTCTTCATGTGTATAGTATACATCCATTTATCATTTATCTCAGAAAGGGAAAATATATTTATATATTTATGAATACGAGTATATACTGTGATGATATAATCAACAAACCAGAATATAGACTTCTCCATGGGACAAATAAACCTGTTTTCTTTTTTTTTTTTAATATTTATTTATTTATTTTTATTTGGTTGAGCCAGGTTTTAGTTGCGGCACGCAGGCTCCTTAGTTGCGGCATGCAAACTCTTAGTTGCGGCATGCATGTGGGATCTAGTTCCCTGACCAGGGATGGAACCCGGGCTCCCTGCACTGGGAGCACAGAGTCTTTACCACTGCACCACCAGGGAAGTCCCCTAAACCTGTTTTCTTCAACAACTAAATTGTAAGATTAAAAAAACCCAAGACACTGAAGAGTTAATCTCTACTATAGATTAATGAAGCCGTAAGAGATATAGCAACCAATCATAATTTGCAAATCCTTTTTTGTACCTCATTTTTAAAAAACAAAACCATAAAATAAAAACATTTACAGGACATTTGTGTCATTTATGAGACAATTGTAACTTTGAACACAGACTAGATAATTTTTTTTAATAAATGTATTTATTTATTTTTGGCTGCATTGCTGTGTGTGGGCTTTCTCTAGTTGTGGCGAGCAAGGGCTACTCTTCGTTGCGGTGCGCGGGTTTCTCATTGCGGTGGCTTCTCTTGTTGCGGAGCACGGGCTCTAGGCGCGCGGGCTTCAGTAGTTGTGGCACGAGGGCTCAGTAGTTGTGGCTCGTGGGCTCTAGAGCACAGGCTCAGTAGTTGTGGCGCATGGGCTTAGCTGCTCCACGGCATGTGGGATCTTCCTGGACCAGGGCTCGCGCCCATGTGCCCTGCATTGGCAGGCGGATTCTCAACCACTGCGCCACCAGGGAAGCCCCAGACTAGATATTCGATGATATTAAAGAAGAACTGCTGTTTTTAAAATTGAGGTATAATTGAAATAACATTGTATCAGCTTCAGGTGTACAACATAATAATTCAATGTTTGTATATATTGCGAAATGATCACCACAATAAGTCTAATTAACACCCATCACCGTATGCAGTTATAAAAAATGTTTTTCTTGTAATGAGATATTTCAGGATCCACTCTCCCAGCTACTTTCAAATATGCAGTGTTATTAACTGTAATCACCACGCTGTACATTACATCCCCATGACATTCAGTTTATAGCTGGAAATTTGTATCTTTTGACTCCTTTCACCCATTTTGTCACTCCACCCCCACTTCAGGCAACCACCAATCTGCTCTCTGTATCTGCGACCTCTGTTTTGTTTTTTGTTCTTTTTTTTTTTTTTTTTTGATTCCACATGTAGGAGAGATCATGCAGTATTTGTCCTTTTCTGTCTGACTTATTTCACTAGCATAATACCTCAAGGTCCAGCCATGTTGTCACAAATGGCAATATTTCATTCTTTTTATGGCTAAATAATATTCCATTATATATATACCATATTTTCTTTATTCATTCATCCATTGATGGACTCTTAGGTTGCTCCTATGTCTTGGAAATTGTAAATAATGTTGCAGTGAGCATGGGGGTGCATGTATCTTTTCAAGGTAGTGTATTTGATTTCTTTGGCTAAATACCCAGAAGTGGAATTGCTGGATCATGTGGTAGTTCTATTTTTAACTTTTTGAGGAACCTCCATACTGTTTTCCACAGTGGCTGCACCAATTTACATTCTCACCAACAGTGCACGGGGGTTCCCTTTTCTCCACACACTCACCAACACTTGTTATTTCTTGTCTTCTTGATAACAGCCATTCTAACAGGTGTGAGGTGATTACCTCACTGTGGTTTGGGTTTCCTTGATGATTAATGATGTAGAGCATCTTTTCTTGTACCTGTTGGCCATCTGTATGTCTTCTCTGGAAAAATATGTATTCAGATCCTCTGCCCGATTTTTAAAATCAGATTGTATGGGTATTTTTGCTATTGAGTTGTATATTATATTTTTTGGATATTAACCCCTTATCAGATATATGATTTGCAAATCTTTCCTCCCACTCACTAGGTTGCCTTTTCATCTTGCTGATGGATTCCTTTGCTGTGCAGAAGTGCTATTTTTAAGGTATGATAAAGATAAAAGTATTCATATTTTTAAAAGATATATTCTAAAAATTTAGAGATGCATTTATATATTTTGCATTTTCTTCAGAATACTGGGGAGATGTGAACAAAGCAAAATTGGCTATGAGTTGATCGTTATTAAAACTGGGTGATGGGAGTTTCTTATACTATGTTTCTTGTTAATGTTCTTGAAATTTGTTATAACAAAAAAGTAAAACATAAAATAATTGCTTATTACAAAATAAATATAATTATAGAAAATCTGAAAAATATAGAAGAGTCTAAGAAAAAGGAAAAAACAAAACTGCTCCTAACACCACAGCAGTGGTCTTAATCACTCATATTTTGGTATGATTCCTTTCAGTCTGTATTCTGTGCACATATATATATAAATACATGTGTGTGCATGTGGCTATTTTAAAGCATGACCGCATTTTCACAGTCTTCCCATCAAGAAGTGGAATATATGTCCTCCCTCCTTGAGTCTGGATGGACTTGTGGCTGCTCTGACCAGTATAATATGGAGGAAGTAACTCCATGTGGTTAGGTCATGACAGGCCATGTGGCCTCTACACTGTTTGCTGGGAACACATGCTCTTGGAGGCCTGAGCCACCATGTAAGATGTCTGATGATCTTGAGGCTGTCAAGCTGTGAGGAGGCCCAAGCCACATGTAGAGGTTCCAGTTAACAGTTCCAGCTGAGTCATGTCAAACGAGGTGCCAGATACGTAAATAAAGAAGCCCCCAGCCATTCAAGACTGCCCAGCTGAGGCTCCAGGCAGTGGAGAAAAGACAGCTCCTGTGCCCCAGAGAATCCATGAATATATTGAAATAGTTGTTGTTTGAGGTGGTTTGCTACAAAGTAATAGAAGACAGGACAGAATTTGGTACGTGGAAATGGGTCGCTGCCATCAAAATGCCTAAAATGTGTTGTTTGTTTGGAGACAGGCTGGCAGGGAGAAGTCAGGCAGGCATTGGGAAAGCTGATGGTGAGGGTTTGAACAAAGTGAGGAAAATGTTATGGATGCTGAAGGAAAGGAGATACATGTTAGGTGTTGGCAGAACGTTTGACAACGCTGTCACCTGGGATAACGGGGAAAATAGGAAATGTCCTTAATAAACTCAGTAATCTGGCTGAGGAGATTTCTGGACGGGATGTTAAAGGGGCCACCAACTTGTTCTAGCTGTCTATAGACGATGTGAAAGGGTGAAGAGAAAGAATACACCATTCAGTTATCAGCGAGGATTAAGAGGAAATGTAGAGGGCTCAGCTGGAACTTAGCCAGCAAAGGATTCTCTGAGCAAAGATCAAATCCAGGACACAGTAAAAAAAAAAAAAAAAGTGTTTTCAGAATAAAAATGGAGCCAAGGGTGTGACTTTAAAGCCCTTTGTTAGCACCTAAGAAAGGTATAGGTGCTGCTTCATAGACTCAACTAGACAAAAGGCCTTGTCAGGATGGAAAATTTTTTTCCTCTTAGGCTCAGTACCTGGGAGCCTTCCAATTTAACTGACAAAAGACAGGTGAACAGGAGAAAAAGAACACACATTTTATTAATATTTTACCTGCATGGGAGTTCACAGAAAAGAAGTGAAACTCAAAGAAGTAACTAGACTCAAGGCCTTGTATACCATTTTAACAAAGGAAAGGAGGTTTGGGCTTCGAGAAGTGATACAGGTGGGAAGTGGCTAGGAAATACATGCGGAAGAGTGAAGGCGGATGAAGGTTACTTTAGTAAGGCTCGTCGTGGTGCTGACTCTCCACCGCCAGAGATAGAAGCTGCTCTCCACCTCCTGGTACAGGAGAGGGAGGATACCTTCACAAAGGGAATTTGATGCCCTACTTTTAGGCAGGAAAGGGAAGGATAGAGAACTCCCCCTGGATCTGCTGACTCTCAATTGCCTACAGAGCCCAAGCCAAAGTGGCACATGTTAAGATGGCACATTCTGGACCTCTTCTGCCTTCTAAGAACTTCAGGGAAAACCTTACAAGCAATCTCTGTTAAACAGTAGGGCTTCTAAAGATCTAAAGGCATTGCTACACAACAGCCACATGGGGGCTCAAGGTAGACAAGGAATCTCAGAGGTTTGTGGGTGACTTTATCTAACGGAGCAGGTTTTTTATAAACTGCGATATGAGAAATCCACAGAGATTTTGAGGGAATTATATCAGCTTGAATAGAGAGGAACAGAGGTGGTACAAAATGAAATGAGGGGGCGTCCCTGGTGGTGCAGTGGTTGAGAATCTGCCTGCCAATGCAGGGGACACGGGTTCGAGCCCTCGTCTGGGAAGATCCCACATGCCGCGGAGCAACTAGGCCCGTGAGCCACAACTACTGAGCCTGTGCATCTGGAGCCTGTGCTCCGCAACAAGAGAGGCTGTGATAGTGAGAGGCCCGCGCACCGCGATGAAGAGTGGCCCCCACTTGCCGCAACTAGAGAAAGCCCTCGCACAGAAACGAAGACCCAACATAGCCACAAATAAATAAATAAATAAATAAATAAATAAATAAATAAAATTTAAAAAAAAAAGAAATGAGGGACTTCCCTGGTAGTCCAGTGGCTGACTCTGCGCTCCCAATGCAGGGGGCCTGGGTTCGATCCTCGGTCAGAGAACTAGATCCCACATGTGTGCTGCAACTAAGAGTTCGCATGCTGCAACTAAAGATTCCACATGCCACAACTAAAAGATCCTGCATGCCACAACGAAGGTCCCACACGCAGTTAACAAAGATCCCGCATGCCGCAACTAAGACCCGGCACAGCCAAATAAATAAACTAATAAATAAATAAATAAATATTTTAAAAAACAAAACAAACAAAAAAATGAAATGAGGCCTTTGGCTGCCCAAACTTAGGCAGAAAGCAGACTGAAAAAAATTACAATCATTGGCTACTTTTTATGGGGAAAGGGAGGATGATTCAGAGAATGGGAACAAAGACCCACAGGACAGAGGGGAAAGTCCCAGACAGTCACTCCCAGGGAGCAGGACAGAGTCCTAATCAATAATCGAACATCACATGCTGGGATGGATTTCAAAATTAATATAAACCAATGACTGCTATGCATTTCTGTTTTCTCCACTTTGGAACAGGAGTATCATAGCAGTTATCCTATACTTGTCCTACTGTTGTATGTTGGGTTTATTTGAGGGAGGAGTGGCAGAAAACTCGTCTCTTTAATTTATCAGTTTACAGATCAAGCAGAACCATATCCCAAGAGCTTAAGTCAAGGCGCCTAACATCCACCTGGACCTGATTTATATTAGGAGACCCTGTCACCTAAGCCTAAGCCCAATGCCTTAGTAAGTAACATAAAATTTTAGGAGGAGAGAACTTGGACATGGAGAATGTAAATAATTTGTGGGCATGGAACTAACTGTGGCAGTTTTAAAATATGGCTGCAAATTCTTTGACATTCCTCCCATAGAGAGGTGGATTTATTCCCTTCCTCTTGAATCTGCGAGGGTTTGTAAATGCTTCAATCAATAGATTAAAAGTGGTGGTAAAAATGACACTGTGACTTCTGAAGGTAGATCATAATAGGCCATAGTGCTTCCCGCCTGCTCACTGGGAACACAAATTTTCGGAGCTCTGAACCACAATGTAAAAAGTCTGACAACCCTGAGGCCTCCATGCTGGGAGGAGGCTCAAGCCACACGGAAGAGGAGCTCTGGTTAACAATCCACAATGATCCCAACTTTGGGCTCCTTTCAGCCTATGCACCAAATACGTGAATAAAAAAACCTCTAGGGAATTCCCCAGCGGTCCAGTGGCTAGGACTTGGCGCTTTCACTGCAGTGGCCCAGGTTCAATCTCTGGTCGGGGAACTAAGATCCCACAAGCTGTGTGGTGCAGCCAACAAAATAAATAAAATTTTAAAATGAAATAAAATTTAAAAATTAAAATAAAAAAAAAAAGAAACCTCCAGATGATTTCTGCGCTGGCCACTCAAGTCTTCCTGAGGGTCCAGACATTGTAGAGTGGACACAAGTCATTCTTGTTGTACCCTGTCCAGGTTCCTGACCCACAGAATCCATGGACATAACGACGTGCTTGTTGTATGACACTGAGTGTAGAGTTGTTATACAGCAATAGAAACACCACCATATTAGTTTCCTGTGGGCACTGTAACCAATTATTACAAATTTGCTGGCTTAAAACAATAAATTTGGGGCTTCCCTGGTGGCACAGTGGTTAAGAATCCGCCTGCCAATGCAGGGGACACAGGTTCGAGCCCTGGTCTGGGAAGATCCCAAATGCCGCGGAGCAACTAAGCCCGTGCGCCACAACTACTGAGCCTGCGCTCTAGAGCCCGCGAGCCACAACTACTGAAGCCCACGTGCCTAGAGCCTGTGCTCCGCAACCAGAGAAGCCGCTACAATGAGAAGCCCGCGCACCGCAACGAAGAGTAGCCCCCACTCGCCGCATCTAGAGAAAGCCCGCACGCAGCAACAAAGACCCAACGCAGCCAAAAAAAATTTTTTTTTTAAAAATTAAAAATAAATAAATAAATAAATAAATAAATAAATTCTCTCACAGTTTTCAGGCCAGAGTCCAAAACTGGGCTGAAATCAGGATGTGAGCAGAGCCACACTCTGGAGACTGTGGGAGAATATATCTCATTCTTGCTTCTTCCAGCTTCTGGTGGCTGCTGGCATTTCTTGGCTTGTGGCTGCATCACTCCAGCCAACATCAAATCTCTCACTGCTCCTTCGTATCACTTTCGTGTGTGTATGTGTGTGTGTATGTGAAATCTACCTCTGCCTCTCTCTTTTTTTTTTTTTTTTTTAATCTTTTATTTATTTATTTATTTATTTATCCATTTATTCATGGCTGTGTTGGGTCTTCGTTTCTGTGCGAGGGCTTTCTCTAGTTGTGGCAAGTGGGGGCCACTCTTCATCGCGGTGCGCAGGCCTCTCACTGTCGCGGCCTCTCTTGTTGCGGAGCACAGGCTCTAGAGCGCAGGCTCAGTAGTTGTGGCTCATGGGCGTAGTTGCTCCGCGGCATGTGGGATCTTCCCAGACCAGGACTCGAACCCGTGTCCCCTGCATTGGCAGGCGGATTCTCAACCACTGCGCCACCAGGGAAGCCCTGCCTCTCTCTTATAAAGACATTTGTGGTGGCATTTAGGGCCTACATGAATAATCCAGGGTAATCTCTCCATTTCAAGATCCTTAATTTAATCATATCTGCAACAACCGTTTGGGGTGGGATTGTTGCTTTTTTGTATTTTGGTGTTTTGGTTTGGTTTTGATTTTGATGTCCCTTTTTTGGCTTGTTCGGTTTTTTTGCCATACAAGGTAACAGTCACAGCTTCCAGGGATTAGGCTATAGATGTCTTTCAGAGGGCCATTTTTCAGCCTAGATACATAAATACATAGATACATAGATGCAAAAGATCATACTGTACATGTATATTCTTTTGCGTCATACTGTATATATTCTTTATGAGACAAAAGGAATAAGTATTCCTCAGATAATTAAACACTCTGAAAATAGCAGCTTTAATGGTTACATAATGTTCTACTGACTGGGTATACCATAATTTAGTTACCCAAAATATTAATATCGGACACTTATTTCCAACTCCCTACTTTTTTTTTTTTTTAATAAATTCATTTATTTATTTTTGGCTGCGCTGGATCTTCGTTGCTACGCGCGGGCTTTCTCTAGCTGTGGCGAGCGGTGGCTACTCTTTGTTGCGGTGCGCGGGCTTCTCATTGCGGTGGCTTCTCTTGTTGTGGAGCACGGGCTCTAGGCGCACGGGCTTAGTTGCTCCACGGTGTGTGGGATCTTCTCAGACCAGGGCTCGTACCCGTGTCCCCTGCATTGGCAGGCAGATTCTTAACCACTGTGCCACCAGGGAAGCCCCAACTCCCTACTTCTGATTATTTCCTTAGATTAGTCCTAGATGTGAAATTACTAAACTTAATGAGTGTATTTTAAGACTTCTAAAATATTGCCAAATTGCCATTCAAAAATATATTAATTTACAGTCCCATCAGTATGGGAGGTGCCTGTTTATCACACCGCCACCAGATTGAGTATTGGATTTTTAAAAGTGTTATTTGATGATATTTCATTAGAAGGCTGGTATTTGTCTTATCATTTTGCATTGAATTTTTTACATATTAAGGAAAATAATCCTCTGACATTTTTGTAGCAAAGGCTTTTTTGTCATTTTTAATTTGCTTTTAAATTTTGAAGATGACGGTTCTGATAGCTCTCTACTATTCTCCTTATAATTCTTACTTTGCCTTTATACTTAGAAAGTCTGCCACATTCAGAGAGCAGACTCAACCATGGTTGAAATAGCACGGTGTTCGACATCAGAAAGGCATGGGTCATAATCTATCTCATAGGATCAGATATTGGTTTTTGCAAAGATTAAATGAAATAAGTTAAAGAATCAAGCACAAGGCCTGGGATGTGTAAACCCTCTGTTTCCTTTCCTTCTGTTTACTAGAAAATAATAGACTCAAGCAGATCATAAAAAATGCAAATGCCAAAAAAATATGAAAATATGCTCACCCTGCTTAGTAAATCATGGAACATAAAATTAAGTTAGTTACCATTTTCTGTCCATCAGATTAACAAAAATTTAAGCAATAACCTCTAGTGCAAAGAGGCCATGGAGAAAGGGGAACTCATTTATAGGCACCTGTGCGGTACTGTGAATTGCTAAACCTTTTCGGAAAGCAATGTCTATATTTATTAAAGTTTAAAGGTGAAAAAAAAGTTTTAAATAGAGCATTTTCTTTGACCTAGGATTTCCTATTTGAGTCATCTATCCTTTAAAAATACAAAGATACAAAAGGATATATGTAAAACGATGCTTACCTTTGGACCATTTATGATAGCAAAATGCTGACAGCAATGTGAAAATCCATCAGTAGTAGAAAAGCAGTTGAATAAATGTGTTTCTTTTCGGTCTCTACCCACTAAAATGTAAGCTTCCCAAGAACAAGGATTTTTATCTGTGATCTTAATGCTGTTTTCCCAGCACCTAGAACATAATAAACATTCAAAGAAATTGGTGAGTAAATGAATAAAATTCTGGTATACCCAAATTTATAAAATGCAGTGGCCATTAAAACGTCAGTTGGATTTATATATAATGACCTGGGGAAATGCCCATGATATATTATTAACTGATAAAAGCAAGTCACAACGAAAAGTATGACTTCATTCTTTTTTAAGGAGAGACAAAAGGAAGAACAAGATAAGTGATACAAATTTGTCTAAGCACAAAAAATTCTTGGGATGATATGGACCGGGGTGTTAACACTGGTACCCCAGAGGGATGGGATTGAAAGAGGGGGCATATTTTAACTTTTCCCACCCCTCTGCATTGTTCAAACTTGTTGGAAGGAATTGTTCCGTGGAAGGCCTCAACGTGCGCTCATAAAAAAAAACCAAACCAGGCTTTGCTATGGGAAGGACAACCTCTTTGAGTCCTTTGCCCCCGCGTTAGGAAATCAGGTCCTTGGCGTTACTAGGTATTCTTTTTACAGTATTGGTTTGTTGCTTTTTTGACTTTTGTGCCCCTCCCCCCAACACACACACCCCTCCCGCCCCCCCACGAGTTTGCTCAGCCCGTCCCATTCCTGCGGGTATCTTTCCTGTCCAACCTGCCGACTCCCCCTGCGCGCTTATCTGACCCCGTGCTCTGCAGCGGCACCCGTGCACCGTGTGCACGCCCGACCTTTGCCACCTTCTGCGCTCACGGCAACTGCAGAAGGATGTGGTTTGCGGAACACGTGACCCGAGGCTTCTCACTCCATCGCCCGTATTTCCGAAATGGTCCCCCCAAGCGCAAGGCCCATCTCCAATATTCAAAGGAAACCCAGAGGAGGGGGCCGGGCTTGTAGGAGGAGGGGGGAGGGGGCGAGAGGGGGAGATGAGGTCTGGAGAAGCACCTGCCGGCGCCTCCACCACTATTAATATTAACTTTTATTAAGACTTGGCCCTTCTCTCCCTGGGGCTTCACAAAGCAGGAAGCCAAGGGCAGGGGTGCAGGGAAGGGAATTGGCAGGAAGAGAAAACCTTGAGTAAATTATTTAGCCGTGAGGCGAGATTAAGAGTGATTCCGCCCTCTCCCCTCCCCCACCCGCAAAGCGGGCCCAGGTTGGGGAATCAGCCCTCAAACCGCCACTAATCGTTTAAGCTGGACGACATCTGGAGTCTGGTGAGGGGCAGGCCAGGGAGACGTCTGTCGGCGAGACGAGGTGCCAGGGCGGCGGGCACCCACCGGGCCCCCGGCTCCGGGGGACGTGGCCTCTCCGCAGGGCAGGCCGCGCCTGTTGGTGGCGATGGAGGGAGGCGGCTGAGGTCGAAAGTGCCAGAGCGCGGCCGGGAGAGGCGCAAAGGGGTGGGCTTGTTCGCACCCGCTGGGCCAGGCGACACCTCCTGCCGTGGACCCCGGCCCTGAGCCCTCGGCGGGGAAGAGGGGGAAGCAGCCGAGGGCCGCGAAGGCCCGCGGGCTCTCCCTGGGGCCGCTCCTGCGGCGCCTCCGCCGGCTGCCCCTGCCGCTCCCCGCTCCCCGCCCCCCGCCCCGCTGGTTCCGGCTCTCCAGTTCTCGGACAGTCGGGGACCCGGCCGCTCCGCCGGAGCAGCAGCGCCGCCTGCCGGGCACCTCGCGCAAGCTCGGCCGCGGGAGGGGCGGCAGGGAGTGGGGCTGAGCGCGCCGACCTCCCGCCTCCCCTTCAAAGTCAAGTCCCTCCCTTCCGCCCGGCCGCCGCCGCCGCCGCCGTCGTTCGCGGCGCTCAACCCCGACGTGGAAGCCGCCGCCGCGCTCCTCGCCGGGGCCCGTGGGCGCCCGGGGCCCGGTTCCCGGCACCTCCCCCGCCCATAGTGGGGCACGCCGTTGAAAAAGTCAGAGTACGTTTAACCGTGACGACAAAAGCAGCTGTGGAAACCAAGCTGCTCCGAAGAGGAAAAGGGACGTACCCGGGATCTCGAGACGCGACTTCCGGGGCGCAGACGGCGGCGCCCCCGCCCCGGGCTTCCCGCCAGGTTGGCGCGGCCGCCACGGGGGCCTCGCTGCGCTCCCACTTCGGGAGGCGCCAGGCCGCCCGGAGACGAGCGCGGCGTTTCCCCGTCGGGCGAGGAGCCGGCGCGGCCTCCGAGGCCAGGAGAGACGCGACCCCTGCGCCCCGACGCCCGCGGCGCGCTCCTGCGGCTCGTGGCGCTTCGGCGGTGGGCCCCGAGGGCCGTGGCGACAGTCCGGTGCTTTGATCCGTGGGCCAGGCCGCAGGGGGAGGGGCGAGGCCGCTGCCACCTGAGCGGCATCTTCGCTGCAGGCTGGGGCCGCGCACAGACGCCTCGATACCAGGCCGAGTGCCCTCCCCCAGCCCTGTTGTAGACGACCGGCCTGTCTGGACATGAGCAAAGCATGCTTTCATTTTTTCTGTCTAAAACATTCAAAGCCTCGAATCCAGGCAGTAGTTTTTTCGAGATAGAGGTGTGAAGTGGCGGCAAACTAAAAGTTCCCGCCAGGGGAGCAGCTTGCTGCCTGTCTGTTTTGTCTGGCTTTACACTTGCGAACGTAGGGCCCAGCTTTGTGCAGCAATCCAAGCCCATCTAAAAATCTGCTCCCCGAACAGCTTGCGACGGCCCGATTGTGTGGTCATTTGCCCTTGTGGTTCTCCGTCCCGGCCACGTGTCCACCCAAGAGCAGCCGTCACAACACTGGAGGTGCATTTCAAGACTCTAACCCTAGAAATGAGGAATAAATGTTGGTTGTTGGTTTTCTGTGGGCTGAAGATCATGACCGAGAACTGTCACTCTCAGTCAGGGTCTGTTGTGTTTAACAACAGATCACTAACAGATGTCTAAAAGTATAAAGATGGTTATATGAAATTCATAGACACGATGAAAATTATAACAGGAACACATGAAAATAGAGGAATTTGGATTTCTGAAATTTGCATTATTTCAATAAAGTGATTTGAGGGGGAACATTTTTTTTTTTTTAATATGTGGATTCCTTACGAGCAGTCTCTCTTTTTGTCCTTCCTGCATGCTTCTATATTGCTATTTATTGGACAATGGTCCCTGGTTCTCACTTAAGTATGTCTTACTTCGGTTTGCTTCTGGCAATGCACATACACCCTACCATAGTTCTGCCTAGAAAATGGAGGGAGGGCTGAAAATAGAATCTAGATCCACTGAGTTTTGTTGTGGTGGTTGTTTTTAGTACATTAGATACACAAAGTGAAAGAACATATACTGTGTCTTTCATGAATAAAAGACAGAGCCTGGCGCCACCATTTTTAACAGCTCCTAATCTGTGGTTTAGGTACTTAATCTTTGTCACTGATTCTACTAATTGTCAGTAAGTTAAAATTATTTAAGTGCCACCCAACAAGCCATTGTATGCTTATACTACAGTGACTTTAGCTCCTACTTTGTTTTTCATTATTTGCTTTCCTGAGGTTGGAGAAGAATTTATCAACTACCACTTGCATAAAACCTATTATTGTCATACTGCAGATACAAAGTGTTATGAGAGCAGACTGTCCTGAAAGTTCTGAGATAACAAATGAACAATTAGAAAATAATTTCTTTCCTAGAAATTAAAACACAAATATTAAAAGACATGAAATGAAAAAAAAAAGATGTGCTGATACTGATTGTGAAAAAAAGAGTGGGGGGGCCATGAAATGCCTAGGTTCCTACTTACCAATAAAATTATTTGAGGCATAGACCCAATACATGACCTGAATATTATTTTTAAGTACGTGTGTGTGTGTGTGTGTGTGTGTGTGTGTGTGTGTGTGTATAAAGGGACAGTTTGGTCATCACTGAATCCCAGGGAACTCTTCTTCGTGGATCAAAACTGCTTGTGTTTTGGTTTATGGATTAGATCTCTAGCACAGAATCACCAAGATCCTGGAGAAAGAACAAACTGGTCATTAACTCTGGGGCTCTGGCAACTTAGTTGATATTATCCATATAAACTGAGGTTAGTGACAAATGCCAATTTGAAAAAGCTGTTGTTAAAACAAATGTTTGGGTACTAGAGACACAGACCCAAAAGGTCACCTACACACTTGCCCCCAGCTTCTCTAAACTGATACCTCCAAAAAGAATGTCAAGGTAAATGTTGCTATAATCTCTGCAATTGACAGATTCTACTTTCCTTATTTGGAATTTGAGGGTGTTTTCCTAGATCTAATTTCATAACCTTCAAGAAATGAATGATATAAGAAATATATATTCCCTCTGGTTTGTAGCTAAGTAAAGAAAATATTTAGTGGTTGTTCTGGCCCAGTATCACTGGGCTTGTCCCGGTTATCCATAAAACCTGCTTGGTTTCCTAAAATCATAGTCATCTCTTGAAGAAGAGGAGGAGGCAAAAAGAGAAAGAAAAAAAAAAAGACTAAGTGAGAATTATGGGGGTTGGAAGATTGTATAGTCTAAATGGGATTTAAGAATATACTTTAAATGTTAATGTAAAATATTTACAGGTAACCTATGTTATTTAGGTATGTTTTCCTTATCCTCCAAAGCAAAACTAATTTAACACAAGATCTGCTGCTATAGTTTTAATGTAAGGGAAGAATTATGGGGGCTAGAAGAAAATGCTTGCCTTAAAATGACTTGAAGGGAAGAGTCAGGCTTGAAGAATTAAATCCACAGCAGCTTTTTGGGGCGGCTCCCGGAAGAGTACGGAATTGAGGTGTTGAAATGGAAATTGTTTCAAAATAAAGAAACTTGTAATACCATCTAGGTAGAGTATCTGCCTCTCTGCCTCCTTTGGGTTAAAGGATCCTGATTGATAATAAGGAAGTTCCCAACTACAACCTCAACTAATCTGAGTCTCCTAAATACAACTGGAAGTGTTTGGGGATACAGTATCTTTCCTGGTAGATAAAAGGGCAGGTAAGCTATGCAGAGCAGTAACTCATCTTCTCCTCTGGAATGTTAGTGCTTTGCCGCTTGAGATTTTGTGCAGACACCTAGGCACTGGAAATCAGAAGACAACAGACTTGAGGCTATTTTGACAAAGTAAGCAGAGCTGAATACATTAGAAAAACTTCTGGAAGGAGTTATTCTCTAATGATTTGAGAAATTATCCTCATTCAAAAATTCACTTTAAGCACCTTTGAGCCCTTCAGAGAAGATGGTTCATCGTTAAAAGGAGGAGGAGTTCATGTCATTATTGGGGTCTCATCATAAGTGTACACTGTAACTTGCATTTGCTTACATTACCTCATTTGATCCCCGTATTACAGATGAGGAAGTTGTGGCTGGGAGGTTGTGATCTCCCCAAGGTCCTTAAACTAACAAACAGCAGCCTATTTCTAAAACAAGGTGCAAATGGTGCTCTTAAAAACATATAAGCTCTTCTTAAGATTCTGTAGCTGAGATTTCTTTATTTCTGCTTGTTGCCTTCTCTTATCTTTTCCTGGGTGGTTGTGAATAACAACAGCCAGAATACTGCTGTTTATATATTTAGATTTCTATTTAAGATTAGTGCTCTTGACTAGATACTTGACTATCTAGTAGGAGGCCTTCTAGTCGGAGGCCTCCTACTAGATAGTATCAGAAAGAAGTGAAACTCATTGAAACTGTCATTGCTTTCACTAGCAGTCCACCTTGTTAACTTTATTAGATGAATACGATAAAGTTATGAATTGTTTACAGGAAGAAAAAAAAAAAGACCAGGCTTGTTTTCTCTCCATATATCCCTTTTCTTGACATGAGTTCCACAATACTGGTACACTCTTTCCTTATACTAATATCGTACCCATATTTCTGTAATTTTTTTAAGGAAACGTCTTGTGCAAAAAGACCACCCTTTTTATCGGGGGCGCCCTGCAGCGTGCGGGATCTTAGTTCCCAGACCAGGGATCGAACCCGCGCTCCCTGCAGTGGAAGCGCGGGGTCTTAACCATTGGACGGCCAGGGAAGTCCCCAAAAAGACTCTTAGTGGATAGCTCCCCTCCCCCAAATTTGTTTTTCTTAAACATTCACCAGATCCAAGAATCTTCTGCACCTGACCTAGTTTGTACTTAGTTTCAACAGGCCCGGGACTGTGGCGGGGAAGGCTCGCCGCGCGGGTCTGGGAGCAGCGGAGTCGGAGACGCCCTGGAGTTTGCACCTCGCAGCTGGGTCACAACTGCGTCCCTTTCCTCCAGAGGCGGCGAGCAGCGCGCGCGCGCGCCCCCTGGCGGCCCGAACCCGGGACAGGGCACCGGGAGGCCCGAAGGGTTGGGGGCCCCCGACCCCCGACCCCCGGCACGGTGCGGGCGGCGCTCGGAGCCGCTAGGTCTTGTCGTCAAAAATAAACCCGGGCGTCCCGGCGCCGACCTCCCTAAGCCTCTCCAGGCTGCGCCGCCCGCTCGCGCCCTGTCCCCGCGTTCCCCCGGGCTTGCTCCAGGGGTGGTGCCTTGGCGTCGGAGGCGCGGTGGCCTCACTTGCCGGCGGGGGCCCTCATTCCTGGCCTTTTCCGCGGCCTGGTGGCCGGCGGCCTGCTCGCCGCCCAGAGCAGGGTCCTGGCAGGTCCGAGAGCAGCCAAGCGCCCCTCCGCGCCCGGATGCGCGCCGCGCGCGGGCGTCAGCGCTCTCGGGCCGAGCCCCGGGAAGGGGAAGAACTTGTAATCGCTTGCAGCGGGACAATGCCGACTTTTGAACCTCTAACCACTAAGCAAACAACCCTTGTGCTCTCGCTCCACTGTCCAAACAGGGTTTATTGACAGGCGTTTCACAGCAACGCATAGCAACCGCGGCGGCGGCCCGGGGTCGGACACGCGGGCGCGGCCGGGCGCGGGGTCCGCGCCGCCCTCCCCGCGCCGGGCGCCGGGGGACCCCCCGGTGCTCCGCGGACCCAGGTGCGGCTCCCGCCTCGGCCGGGCCGCCTCCTGCCCAGGAGGCGGGCCAGGCCTGCTCCTTCCGACTTCGGGGGCCGCGGGCCCAGCCCCGGAGCCCTTTCCCAATCCCGGAGTGAAAGGCGCCACCCGGAAGGGCCGCGGAATCGGGGAGATGCTCCAGGGGCTATTTCTGTCTCGCAGCTCCGCTCATCCTGCCCAGCCCTCGGGGCACCCCTTCCCTCGGTGGAGGCGCTGATTAGGGCTCCAGGCTGCCTGTGGGAAAGACCGCAACGGAGGGCAAAGCCCTTCTCCCCAGGCCCCGCCGAGAGCGCCCAGGTCGGCGGCTTCCAGGACCAGAAACCTCAAGGGCAGCAGCCCGGTCCCCAGCGGATCAGCCAGATAACAAGCAACCATCACTAAAAGGATCTTTTGCTGGGTCTCGAATTCTTGTCTGTGGGGGGAGGTGGAGGGAGGAGCGGGGAAGGGAAACGGCGCGGGACAAGGCTAGGGGTGGAGTCAGAAAGGGCTCACGGAAACCGATATACTGGAGACTACATTCGTGGAAACGTTGCCTTGGGGAAATAGAAAATCGAATATTTTTACTTAAATTCTTGTGTTTAGCTGGATGGGGGGGGCATCCTGGGGAGAAGGGAGTCACCGATGAAGGGAGCGTGCGCGATCGTCTCAGTGTGGACTCGATGCGACGCTGTGAGCGCGGGCTCTCTCACCCTCACTCCCCATCATTCCCCCAGCTGAGAAGCAGCTGAGCGCTCAGCTGTGCATTTTGCCCACAGGCATCCCCAGGAGAACCACACATTCCACAATCCGAGGCTGGGCTCGGGCTTGGGGGCAGGGTAGGTCTCAGAACCTGCTCCCTCAGGCTTCTGCCGCTCTGGGGTAAAATGAGGTTGTCCAGATAACCTTCTCCACCCCCCTCCTTGATTTTCCTAATTCTAGTTGGCAAGTAGAGAGGATATTTCATTACTTAAAATACTACTACTAATAATAATTGCAGACAAAATCTGAAGGTGATAAAGACAGAATCTGAAATCTGGAAAGCTCCTTTATCTCTTTTTTTCTTTTTAGAAAAAAACAAATTCAACTGTGTTCAAATACCCCCCCCCCCCACTTCCCTTCACCGTATCACTTCTCTCCGCATGGATCCAGAAGGCTTTTAAAATGCTGGCTTGGATGTTACACAGACCAATAACCCAAACAGCAGCAACAACAACAAAAACTCCCCTTTTTCATCAGCCCCAAGATTGTGAAAATCACAGGAAGTCCAGGTTGGCTCTGGCATTTATAGCACTGACATACATTCAGCCCAGAGAAGCTCTGGTGACAGGCTTTCTAAACAAGGCCCTGTCTCGGGCCCCCTCGTCAGGCCTGGAGTCCAGTAACCACCCCCTCACGCCATACACTGCACATGCACCAGCCAAGCCTTTCCTGGCCTGGGAAGGGAAGAGAAGAAAGACAAAGACCTGGCGGTTCTGCACTCTTCAGTGGGTCCAGGTTTCCATCTCAGCTGCCTCTGGCTTCTGCGGTTTGAACCTTGCCTGCCCTTGAGGCAAGAGGGGCCAGCGGGTCCTTGGAGGGCAGTGAGTGGACAGCAGCCATCTTGGCTCCATCCCTGGCGGTCCCCTGAGTCCCTCTCCCCGCTCAGCTCCAACCAGAGAGGCATCCTGCAGATTCTGGAGGCAAAGAGCTGAGGAGGAAGGGGCTGAAAGGCTGGTCTGTTGAGCCAGTCCAGGCGTGTTTCTGCCAGTACTAAAGGAAGCCCCGGTGGTCACTTCCCATCTCCTCAGTGGCAGAAAGAGTCAGACCGGAAAAAGTCAAAATCTGGGAGAACGTCTTCCCTGAGGCCTCCAACCGCACTTGTCTTTCCCCCAGGCCCCCATTTTTCCTTGGAGGGCTAGGTCGGTGGGTGAAC
Source organism: Eubalaena glacialis (assembly GCF_028564815.1). Lineage (NCBI taxonomy): Eukaryota > Metazoa > Chordata > Mammalia > Artiodactyla > Balaenidae > Eubalaena > Eubalaena glacialis. The sequence goes on along the minus strand of NC_083731.1, from coordinate 85,092,889 downwards.
GGTCGTGGGTGGGAGGGGAGGGGTCTTTCCTGAGGATTCTAGCAGAGTCCATGCTCCTCATGGCTCAGCCTGGAATTGCTCTGCTACCACCGCAGGCCACTGTGGGTCACTGGGTGACAGTGGGGTTTAACACCCCCCCAGTCGGCCCCAGAACCCCAGGGACAGGGCCAGGCACCGAGCCCTGCAGGGAAGACACGGGACTCAGGGGCTCCGCCGGGACGCTTCTCAGGGGACCTGGCTGTGGCTGCGGAGCCTGCGGCTGGGGCGGCGGCGGAGGCGGCGGCGGCGGCTGCTGCAGCTTCTTCTTGTTGATCTTCCTTTCCTTCGCTCTGCGGTTCTGAAACCAAATTTTAACCTGGCAATGGAAAGGTGGAGAAAAACAGAAGGTGGTGAAGAGGATGCGAAGGAAAAAAGGGACAGTGTTCGGCACGAACACCAGTGTCACCTTCTCCGGCCAAAGAAGTGCCCTCTGGCCCTGAAGGACCCCAGCCCTTCACACAGCTTTTCACGGACTATCCCATAATGGCCCGGTGCTGGAGTGCTTGTTGGAGCCCTTCCCAAGCCCAACTCAGCCTCGAGAGAGAAGAGCCTCCCCCTCCCTCCTCTTTCCCCAGGTTTCTTTCCAAAGCAACCTTTATCTACAACTTTACTGGAAAAGTTCAGAGTCTCAGAAGCAAGGAAAACAGAAACTGCCAGGCCCTTTTCACACCAAGCAAGAGGAGGCCAGGGCTGGATGTACTTCAAAATGACAACCTTTGGCCTCTCAAAGCTAAACTGAAATGTAATATTCCTCACCTTGGGGCTGAGAATGAGTTTTAATGTGGGGTTTCCTGACTGTGAATTTGACCTTTTTTTTTTTTCTCCAAGACCACACAGAGTGTTCAGGAGCCAAGCCTCAACCCCCTAGTTTTTATGGGCAGGGATTGGGGTCTTATATTAATTTTTTTGCCTAGGTACCGTGCTGGGTACAGAGAGAGTAAGACTTTAAGTCTTTATTGACCCAAATAGAATTCTGGATTAGACTATACTCAGTTTTTTCTTGTACCTCCCAGGTCCCCCAAAATAGAAAAAAAAAAATTCAACAATTAAAAAAAAAGAAGAAGAAGAAGAAGACAACTAGAGGGGAAAGAAGTCTTTATAAAAAGCATCTGGAAGGAAAACGCTCTCCATCTTCTTGCTTTAATCTGCCCACAGAACTAGGTGGATCCTGGGGCCTGGCTTCTAACCCTCCTCACTGGATACCCCCAGGCAGTGACAAGGCCCTGGAGGGTTCCCACCTGCCTCTCGGAGAGCCCCAGCGTGGCGGCCAGCTCGGCTTTCCGCCGGATGGTGATGTAGCGACTGTAGTGAAACTCCTTCTCCAGCTCCAAACGCTGGTGGTCCGTGTACACGACTCGGTATTTGTCTTTCGTCCTGGTTTTCACTGTGGAGGAAGGCAAAGTTAGCACTGAGAACTGCAAGGCAGCCCATCAGTCATGGGTAATGACAAACCTCCCTAACCCAAGAGCCATTTCTCTTCCTCCACCGCCCTGGGGGGCCACGGTTTGGCTGGTTCCTGCTGAGTCTGACAAGACCCCCCCAGAGGGTCCTGGGGGGAGGGTATGGGGCTATTCAGGACAACTAAACTAGTCTTGGGATTAAGCAGTTTTTGAAAATTAAGAAAAATTTAAAATTCATACACACAGAAGATAGCAGAACCCCACCACCGGTTTTGTAAACCAAATACAGTATCTGAGCTGGTGAGGCCCAAAGGAAAACAGGGCAGGGCAGAGGCACCAGAGTCCTGGGAATATTCAGATTTTCAGGCCTACCAGAGATAGAAGCCTACCCTAAAAACAGCTGGGATTGTGGATATGTGTTGTTCGTGGTGGTGGTGGGGTGTTACTTTCTGTTTGTTTTATTAGAAGTGGGAAGGGGTTGCAGTGGCTGACGTGGTCCCTCAAGTCACCAGAAACACACACACACACACACACACACACACACACACACGCCCCAGCCCTATCTATCGGGTGGAAGGAATTCTGAGCCGGGGTCTGGCAGGCAGATAATCCCTCTCTCTGGGGACACTCTATACCTGGCCGAACCTGGTTTGGCATTTGGCACTCTTTCTTTTTTTAATCCTCCATTTATTTCTGCTGCAAACCCTGCCAGAGCTATCCTGACCAGTGATCTATGCTCATTGGATTGAGTCAACATATTAAACCTTGGATTGATTGTTTTACTGAAGGGCCTTGACAAACAGCGCGATGAAGTCGAAGCAGGCCGGAGCCTGGTGTCTCCACCAGGTCTGTCCCAGGTCAGCCCTCGGCGGAGCCCCGCTCAGGGGCTGTTCTCTCCCACTCGGCCCCAGGTCGGGGTCTTCTCCCAGCAGAACAGGTTCAATCGCCCTGTGCCCGGTGCTACAGTTAGATCTAAAGGGTCTGGGAGTTGCTCGGAGGTGTTTAATGCCCCGCAGGCCGACTTTGTTCAGGTAAAACCCTTTGCAAACCACAACAAAAGCGCCCTGGGAAGATACAGGCCGGATCAGAGGGCGCTCCCCTAAGCCGCTGAAAGGAGAACACAGCCGCGAACAATGCAGGACAAGGCGATCTTATCAAAGAAAAGCCCTTTCAATGCCTTAATAACAACCGCATTCTGTTTGAATTACCACTACTGAGCAAATGGCGGCTGGGCTTTCATCCCCCTCCCCGCCAGGCGCATTAACATCAACACGGCCAGCAGAAGCATTTGAATGCGCGCAGCGGCCCCGACCCTGCGCCCGCGAAGAAATTAAAGGGAACTGACACGTCCTGGGAGCCTGCGCTGCCGCCTCCAACACACTCGAGCTGCCAGCGGTTAGTGGTCCCTTCGTACAGATGAGCAAACTGAGAATCAGACTAGGTCGCGCAGATAGTATAAGGCGGGGCTGGCACCGGAGCCAGGTTGGAGCCACAAAGGACAACCTCCAGGGCTGGAGAGCCGGGCGCAAAGTTCTCCCAGCCGAACTCTGCAGCAGCGATAGTGGCCTTGAGGTACTTGGGAGCGGCTCTGGCTCGGGGGCTGCCCTTTCAGGATCCCAGAGGGACCGGGGGACGCGGTGACCAGGACCCATGTGCGCCCCGCGACCAGCGCCCCAAGGGCCTTGGAGGCGCCCCGCACCCCCTGGGAACCAAGGCGGGGACTAGAAGAGGGGAGAGATGAGTGGGACTTGTCAGAAATCATTATTGACTGCGAAAGTCACCACCCTCTTTCCGGGCCCTAAAAGAGACAATGGCAGGGCTGGGAAGGTGTATATCAAAGCGGGCCGGGCGGAGTACCACCCCCCCTCGCCCCTTGACAGATGACACTCCGCAGAGGAGTCGGGCTCCGGCCCGCGGGCCGCGGTCTCCCCACATTAACATCACAAGGGCGCCCGGCGCCGACTGCGGTCTTGCCACCTCGGCGCGGGACTTCACAGCGGCCTCTCATCTGCTGACCCCGCGGCCTGGGCTCCTGCGGCTCCCCTCCCTCTCCTCCCCCCACCCCCGCTCCACGGTCACTCTCCCAGGACTGGCCAAGGGTCTCCCTTAGGCCGCCCCAGCCCCGCCAGCTGCGCCCCAGGCAGGTTCTGTGGCAAAGAGCCTTCCTTGGAGCGCGCTCTGTGCAGGCGAGGGCGCCTCCTCTATGGGGAAGGGACCCAGCCGAGGTTCCGGGTCGGCCCTGAGGCCTTCTCCCCGAGCCGCCGCATTTCCCACCTGGTCGGTCCCGGCATGTGCCCAGTGACGCAAAAACCGAGGCCCAGAGACAGCCCCCAATGGCTGCTCTGATTTATACGGCTGTAATTGGCTATAAACCTCTGCAAAGTGTCCATAACCTGCATGCAGGCCGGGCTGGGCCAGAAAGGAGGGAAGAGAAAAAAGCGGAAGTGCAGAGGGCTGGGAAAGACTTCGTGGAGTAAAAGGGACCCAACAGGACTCTCTCACCACACCTACTGAACTTCCTTCCCACCTTGACACACATTCCGACACCAGAAGGGGCAGACCCGGAACCTAGGAGCCCACACAGTCCGGCAAACCTAGGATCTTTGCAGAGACATCTCTGGAGCAAGCTTCTTGAACGTCTGCACGCCTACACACACACACACACACACACACACACACACACACACACACACCCCACACACACACACACACACGAGACTCTGGAAAGGAGGGTTCCAGAGAAATGATCCGTGTCAGGAGCAGCGGCCGAATCTGCACCACGACTTCCTCTCCTTCTCCCTCTGCAGACACGAGGGGAGCCCCGGGGCGTCTTGTCCCAGCTCTCTGGCTTTTGGTTGAAATAACCCCTTTGCAGATCAAAGGTTCAAAGACCCGGGCACCCCCCCCCTTCCCTACTTAGCTCCTGGGGCCAACACCTTCTTTCCAGCTTCAGCATCTTTGCCGGGTCTCCCTATGCGCTGGAGCTCCGATGCCCAGAGTTGCCCCGAATGGCCAAACCTGGTCCCACGCGCGGCCCCGCCGCCCTCCTGGCCCCCAGACCACCACTCATCCCGATTGGCCCGGACGGGCAAGGACGGCGTGCACAGGCGGTCTAGAGCCCGGCCCGGGGGCGTTCCAGGGAAGCCGCGCACCGAGCGAGTGCGAGCCGCAGCAAGTGAGGAGGGCGATCCCGCTCCCGTGCAGCCGCGCTCCGCCGACCTTCGCGGGACTCTCCCAAGAGTCTAAGGACGTTATGAATGAGGGACGGGCGGAAAGAGGAAGCGTCCCCTCTGCCCTACACTGAACACGGCTCGCGAGACCACAATAGTCCCTCCCGACCCCAGCCAGCCCAGACGCAAGGGCCGGGGGCGGGGGGGGGGCCGGAGCCCCCAGACGTTGTCGCCCCGCCCCGCCCCCCTGGCGCGGAGTCCCCAGACCGCCACGGACGCCGGTCCGCACGGGGCACTCGCCGCCCCGCAGCCGGAGGCCGAGGCCGCGCCTTCCCCGGGCGCCCGCCGGCAGGGCGCCGCCGCGCTTACCTTGGCTGCCGAGCGACGGCTGCGCGGGCTTCCGCATCCACTCGCACAGGTTCCGCCGCTGGCCGCCGGGGGACAGCTGCTCGGCGGCGGCGGTGACGGCGGGCCCGGGGGGGCCGGGGTTGAGCGTCTGCAGCAAGCCCGAGGCGCAGGAGGGCGCGGCGGCCGGGTGGTGCGGGTGGTGGTGCGGGTGGTGGTGCGGATGGTAGTCGGCGGGGCTGCTGTAGCCCATGGCGGCGGCCGGAGAGCCCCCGTTGAGGCCGTGCGCCACGGCGTTGGCGGCGGCCGCCGCGCCCCCCGCCGCGTAGCCGTTCCAGTCCTCGCGGAGCGGGGCGCCGTACGCGGGCGGCCAGGACGGCCCCGGGGACTGCGCGCTGTCCAAGTTCGCGGCGGCGGCGGCGGCGGCCGCCACATGGTAGCCGCCGTAGTCCGGGTACTGCGGGGGGCTGACGAAGTTCTGCGGGGCCAGGTTGAGGCCGCCGGAGTGGCGCACGGAGCTGGGATACATGCTCACGTCCTTGTCCAGGAGGTAGCTCACGTACATGGTGGCGAGGGCCCGACGGCAAACCTCACCATGCTGCCCGGGGATGGACGCGGGAGGCTGCCGGGGGCCGCGCTGGGGAAGGGGCGAGGGGGCGTAGGAGCGGCGGGTGGCTGCGCCCCGGCCCGCGGTGCTGCGCCGGCTCCTCGCGGCGCTTCTGCCTCTGAGGCGGTCCCTCCCTCTGGCCTGTCTCCTCCCTCCCTTCCTCCCTCCCTCTCTCTCTTTCTTCCTTCTTTCCTCCCACCTCCTTCCCACTAGGCTGCAGAGGCGGGGAAGACCCGCCACAGGCTGGCGTGCGGAGCCCCGGGCCGGCGGCCTTACGTGATTAACGAGTGTTTACAAGACTCTATTAGTAATGACAGAGACACCAATGGCTGGAGACGTCCAGGCGCAGCGCGCACCCGGCGCACAACCCCCCGAAACACGATTTGCATTTTAAAAGATAAGGGGAGGGGGAGCTCGCGAGAGGGCAGCGACCCATCACAGCTAAATATTCAAACCTTTATTGTTAAGAGCTTCCTCCTTCCAACCTGGTGCACTTTAACCTCCAATCACAGGTTCAAAGAATGAAATCAAGAGACTTGCAAAAGAGAGGGGGAAAGAGCTATCTTGGTGGGTATCTGGGTTTAGAGACTAAGGAGTCGTGTTTCTGCATTTGCAGGGAAGGGGGGGTGGTGGTGGTCAAGAAGCTCCTTCCATCCCAAAGAGAAAAGAAAAGGGAAGCCATTGCTTTGATGACAACGTTTCTGGCCAACCCGGGAGGTGACAAGGCGAGCCAGGAGAAATGGGCCGGTTCCTTTCCGCTCTGCGCCCCTGGCCAGAACGACTGCGCGCCCCGAACAACTGTCACCTCTGATCATTTATTTTCTTCCCCAAGGAAACCGCTGGCCCTCCACACGAGATAAATTAAGACCCTAGCTGCAGGTTGCATCTCCGAGTTCGTCTCACATTTGGGATTCAAGTTAAAGCAATTAAATTTTTTTTAGATTTTTGTTGTTGTTGTTGATGTGGACCATCTTTAAAGTCTTTATTGAACTTGCTACAATACCTCTTCTGTCCCATGCCCTGGTCTCTTGGCTGCGAGGCAGGTGGGATTCTCAGCTCCCCGACCAGGGATCGAACCCACCCACCTCCTGGCCTCCCCCCCCCCAGTGGAAGGGGAATTCTCAACCACTGGACCGCCAGGGAAGTTCTTAAAGCAATTAAAAAATTTAAAAAGCATTTACACTCAAGATTCAAAAGTCTTAACTGCAAACCAAGAAAGGGGTGGTAGAAGTCAGGCTAGTGGAGGGCGGCAATGGAGGGGAGCAGGAGGGTTTTTACTAGAGATCTGGTAACGTTCTGTTTCTTGAGCAGGGTGCTGGTGTGTTTGTCGTTTGTGAAAATTAAGCAAGTTACAGTTATATGTTTATATAGTTAAATACGTGGTTAAAAATCAAGGAACAGGGAGTCTAGAATTTCTGTTAATATGTACCTAGGTATTTATGTCATACATCATACCTATGGCTTAAAATCACTTTCTCATTTGCGAAGTAAAACATTTCTCTGGAGAAAATTGTTTTTCATCTTCAGGGGATAGGAAGGGAACCCCGGGGCATCACTAACGATTGCTCCTGAAAAGCCCCGAGTGAGGACGGTTTGAGAAAGGATCCTCCTTGGTTTTTGAAGCGCTGTGTCCCAGGGGCAGGGGCTGGAAGTGGTGGCTCTGGGGACCTGTACTGCGCGGCCTGGCTTGGGGCCTGCCACGAAGGATAGGAGCGCAGGGCAACCAGACTTGCTCCCTCGGGCGCCCATCTCGGTTTGGCGACCTCAGGGAGTGGGCCGGCGGTCGCCGTCTGCCTTCTCTCCGAGCCCAGACGGCGCTGCCAGACTCGGATTTGAGAGTCGCAGCGGCCGGGGCGGCGGGCTGGGCAGGCTGGCTGGGTGGCTTTGAGCGCTCTGGGAACCAGCGGGGCGCAGCCCCTCTCCTGCAGATCTGCCCTTGTCGGTTCTCACCGCCAAGCGTTCTCTGGCATTTGTCACTTCCTCTTGTCATTTCTGGAGCTCTTTCCAGTGTCCTTTATCTCCCTAGATCCTCTCATCTCCCTGGATCGGGAATAAAGCGGGCGTAGTCATCTTCTCCATTTTACAGATGACGCCCACCCCGCCTCAGGGTGCAGAAAAACCAGGCCCAAGCAGGATCAGGCCCTGGGATCTCCTACTTGCTGGTGTCCCCCGTCCTCTGTGTTTCCTAAGGAAGAAGGTTAAAACTGGGGTCGGTGGGGGGGAGCGAACTGGCCACTCAACTGATGGAGACTGGAGCAGATCATCCTTGTGGACCTCCGGGGCCTGGCCTGGGCAGCTGGGTGTCATCAGACCTCTTGAGAAATAAAATAGGAAACAAATTGCAAACCCCAACACAGAATCCAAATCACTGAATGGGGAGGAGGGATGCAAGGGGGGCGGGCGTCTGCAGTCCTGATGGGCGGGGATATGGGAGGTTAAGTGGTGGGCACTGCGGACTTTTGATCTAGCAAACGTCTTCCTCCTCTTCCTGGGAGACACAATCCCTCTTTCCGCCCCTCACAGCCCCCTCCCAAGCCTCCAGCTCTGGAAGCCAAGGCCCAGGCTTGAGCCTGTGTCTTCGGAATGTGGGCATTCTTTGGAACAATCACTTTATTGGGGACAGCCATCCCCTCCGCCCTGCGGTGGCCGCTTCCTGTGTTTTTATGGCCCGGCCGCCGGCCGCTGGCTAATTGTCCCGGTTTTCCAGCTGTGTCTCTGTGCTCTGCCCTGGAGAAAGGGCTCTGGCCTGCCTGCCCAAATGCTTTGGGAGCGGCCAGGGTTGATCTGTCCCCAGGGGTCACGCCAGGCCCTGGAGCTGGCCAGATCTCAGTGAGGCCCATGCTCACTTGGGGGTGCGGGGTGTGAGGGCTGGAGAAAGGACACTGATTGGTTTCCTTCATGGAAAATTGGGCCCCCATGGCAGTAACATGGTCCCACCCATGGTCCTGGGCCCTGGGCTGTGGGTGAGGGAAAAGGAGCCAACAACAATGTCCTTGGACAAGCTCCTTGGAGTGGAAATGTCCCCTCACATCTGGGTTGCCCTCTCAGCCAGGAGAGGACCCATCTAGGTTCCTGCAGGGGCAGGGTGGCGGGAGCAGTCAGAGAGGGATGGAAGGTGGCTGATGGAAAGGGAGCCAAGGTGTCTTTTCATCCCCACGGCTTAGCCTCTGACAGCTCTTTGTGACGTGCCTATCCTCTGGAAACCTGCTCTAGATGGGGGAGGAGAGGCAGCTCCTCCAGCCTCGGGGTGCAGGGGTGGGGGCCTGGAAGGATGCAGGTGCCACCGGCAGCAGGGCCCCCAGCGGAGACCCAAGGAGCGTGGTAGCTTTCTCAGAGCCTTTTGGCCGGAGGAGCTGAGAACCACCTTGGACGGTTGTCCCCAACTCCACTGCTCAGGGCTCTGCTCCAGCCCGTACCTCCGTCTCCAGAGCAGCTTCAGTGAATTGCTCTGGAGAGAGGCGAACTTATTTGGGACGCTTGGGGGTGGGGTTGAGCTGGGGCTGAAGCTGTGACCCCATGGAGCCAGAGCCTGAGCAGGCTATTTAGGGCAGGAGAGGGTGGGGAGAAAGAGACCCAGGTAAATAAAGGGTCCGGAAGACTCCAGGGGCAGCCAGGACTCGGGTTATCAAAAGGCCGTCTCTTTGTTACTGACAGTATAGCGGCCACTCCACATTCCTCGGAGAGGGTCGGAGCTTCCAGGACCCCGGCCGCTGGCAAGGGCAGGGGTACAGAGAGGGGCGGGGGCAGGAGGCACCGGAAGGGGCGGGCTGCTCCTCCAGGCAGATGAGACACTCCTTGAATCCACAGATCATTGACAGGGCTCCCTCCCTGCTCAAAGGTCCCCAGTGTTTGCTCCAGCTTGGGGGACCCTGCTTTTCCCCATATTTGTGGCTCCTGGAACTGGGGCACCTGTGACCCTTGTAACCCTGGTAAGGCAGGCTGTCTGTATCCACCTTAGCATGCAAGCCTACTTTCTGAAGCCCCTTTTAGGTCAAGGAAATTATCCAAATAACGCAGCCCTTGCAGACTCCCTCTCCTCCCCTGCACAGGAAGCCTTCACCCTGCATTGACCTGAATTCCCAGGATAATTAAGGAAGAGTGAGAAGGAAGAGAGTGTTGTCTGATAAAATTGTTCACCTTGGCAGTCTACACTGATGTGGAAAAACGACTCAATCTCTACTTAATTTGGAGTCAGGGAGTTCTTGGGCCATCGCACTCAGTTGGCAACCCCCTCACACAAAGGAAGGCTCTATAATGGGTGGTTTGACCCCAACACACCCTGGCCTGCCACGCCACAGCCCGCTCGGCTAACATCTCTGGGAAGGAAATCCATCACAGTGTCCTTTCTGTAGGCCTCCCCAGAGTCCACTGCCTGCTCAGCCCCATCAGGTCACAAAGGAGCCAAACACGTTCATCCTGAACAGCAGGGAGGGGCCGCAGCTGCCCACAGCTGTCCAGGCTTCATTCACAGGAGCAGATGTGTTCCCACCCAGTGGAGTCAAGAATGTTTTCCCCCAAGCAAACTAAGTCTCTGGGCCTCTCTACCGTAGGAAAAGTCCCAGAAATTGTGGCAGGTCATTGGTAGACTAGAGTTTTAACACTCAGGGTGCAGGAGAAAGGAGAAAACAGAAAGCTTTCTCATGCAGGGCAAGGGACACATTTTTTTTTTCTCCTCTCAAAGCCAGGAGGTCTAGGAAAATAAAAAGCCTCAGGAAAGGGGCTGACTTTTGGGTGCAGAAATCTGGTTTTGCTCACTGGCTGAAAGTTATGTGAATACATGGTGGTTGCACATCTTCTCCCTTTTTTTTTTTCTTTCCCCCTCTAAAATCAGTCTCTGGACACAGTGTCGATGTTGTATAACACACTCTAGTTCTGTGTGATGCATGAGCACAGAGCATGATTTAAAGCCCTGAGACGGAGCACTTGGGATCTCACCCCAGAGGGAAACCCTTGATGCTGGGGAGGAGAGGCCCCCAGGCCAGCAACACCTAAATGTTCTCACGTGGCTTTGACGTGGAGTTACCGTTTGTTCACTTCCCAATGTCTCGTGCCTAGAGTGACCTTTGTTTGTCATACGAAAATATGTTCCTAGGAACCCCTACGCAGTAGGCTTTATGTGGCTGAAGGAAGTGGCTCAGATAAAGGTTCAGCTCTCCTTGAGTCACTGAGCCCATTGGGAAGTTACTCTCCCAGGAGGGGGGACAGAGGACTTAGTGTCTGTAGCCCTTCCATTTTACAAAGGAGAACTCTGAGGCCCAGAGAGATTGGGTGACGTCCCCAAGGTCACACAGCTAGCTGTCCCAGTCACGAACCTTAAGTGAGCTACTATAGGTGCACTCTTTGTAACTCAGAGCACTCTGTAAAGGTGTAAATTACTATAGGGCTGCTGGTGCCACCCTAGAAACACTGCCTCCTCAACCCCAAACCAACTGGCCTCCTTGCCGGAACCCAAACTCCCCACCGCTCACACCAAAGAGTTGCAGAAAGCCAGGTTCAGCTGTTGTGACACTTCTGACTGCTTTCGGTGTCCTATTTGTTTCTCCCTTTCACAGGCACCTGCTAACTGTGGTTTATTAGTTTATTGAATGGGGAGTTTTCCATTGATTCCATCCAGATTTTTCTCCAACTGCCAACGAAGGTATCCATCCACTCCTGTCCCACAGTAACTACTTTCTGAAAAAGAGCTCGTCTTTATTTTTGAATCGGAACCCGTATCCTGTGGCTGAACTCTGGCAATGTGTCAAATTTAAAATGACGAAAGGTTATGCCAAGAATTGGGTTGTCTTTCTTCCCGCACCCGTGTCCGTGCACATCTTTGGACACCCAGACCCTAAAGCGTACCTGTCTGGGTGACGAAAAGGAGGCCCCCATTCAGTTACCCGGTAACATAGGTGAGTGGGACTGAGCTCGGGAATTCCCAGCGGGGGCGCTCTCCGGGGGGGGCCCCTGCTCGCCGGCTGGCCTTGGACATTTTAAGGGGGAGTGAAAGTCGGCGAAGCAGCCCCCCATCTCGGAAGGCAGCGTGCGTGGAGGGGTTGAAAGGAGCTGAAATCAGCTCCTTGCTCTCCAACTTTTCTTAGAGTTGCCATCGTGCTTTCATAACGAATTAGTAAGTAAAAGTATTAATTATTCACCCTGGAATCCACACCACCGCTTCTGCGCCCCCTCCCCAGACATCTCTGGGCGCGCTCCGGGCCACCCCGCCGCCCAGGCTGGTGCGCACGCTGAGGTCCGAGTCCGCGGTCGCGGTCCCCGCTCCTCGGGGTTTGTCTCCCGCGTCCTGCGCACCGGAGCGCGGAAACCAGAAGACATCTCCGAGGCCGGCACAAGCCCAGGACGAGTCACTGTTTGAGCAAAGATGTGGCAGGAAACAAACTGCCCTGCCAGACCTCGGCAGCCTCAGGTTACCCGCCCGCAGGAGGGCCGGCCTGGCCTCTCTGCTCCTACCGAGAAGAAAGCAGCAGCCCCCGGGGGCTTTTGCCGGGGTCTTCCCCGCCGGCGCCCACGTCTACGTCCCGCGCCCTCCCACCCGCGCGGTTGCGAGCGCTCGGGGCTTTGGAAGAGGCACTCCCCCTTCTCCCCCAGCTCCTTTGAAGGGGCGGATCTAGCGTCTTCCCCCACCCGGATCCCCTCCTGCAGAAATAAACAATTTCACCGACAAGATTTGAGCCCTTGAAAGGTAACTGTGTAACTGGAGACACAGATCGTGCCTGAGAGCGCCAGATCGCATCCCCTCTCGTTCTAAAAATACGGCTGAGAATCTTGCCTTGGAGAGCCCTGCCTATCTTAGCTTGAGCATATTTACATAAAGAGCTCAGACTCTGCATTTTGGGCTCCATCTATCTAAGAGCTGGACTCACCCCAGGGTTGGGCAAGGTAGCTTCAATATAGTGTATTATTCTCGGTCTCAGGCCCAGCCCTTGGCGCTTGTATCCTGGACCAGAAAACCCTCTTCACCAAGCAGCAGGTTTCTCACGTGTGTCAGGAAAGCCCCCAAGTCACCCAGGCTGGAGGGAGGCCAGCGTCTAGCCCCAGGCCCAAGGGCCCCAACTTTGCATCCAGGTCCTTTGTGATGTGCACCTGGTGCTCCTAAATCCAGAGCAGGCTCTGGCACCCGCCGGCCCTTGGCAGGGGAAGCCCTGGAGTTGTTCTACAGGTTCGGTGGGGTCACAGCTCACTTCCTGTCTCCCCTACCTACCACGCTGACCAGCCTCTGGCCTTCACCCTCACCACTAGCGGGCAACACCTGTAAGATGGCAAAGGGAGGTGGGCTTCCGTGATTAAAATTCCTGTGCTACCACCGTGGCTTCTCTCTGTGGAATTTAGCCCCCAACCAAGGGTGCGGCCACACCACTTTTTATGGAAAGGTTTTCTTGCTGCTGTTGTCCCTCAGACCCGGGCTGGTCACTAATGGAGGTTCTTGTCTTCAAAAGGGCCAACTCTGCCTCCACGTCTTACCCCGTCTGCGGTGAGGAGGACGGTATGGCTTGTTTCTCCTTTGCCAACAGAAGCCTAAGGAGTACTTGTCGGGGTTCGTTAGACCTTCCAGTGCAAATGGCTGGCTGGCTGGGGGGCAGGGGAGAAACGTGGTGGGCTCCTCCTGTGTGAGTGGACTTTCTGGCCACCAGTGCAGAGCTGCCCAGTCTAGCCTCCTTTGGCCAGAAAGCTTTCTATGGGCACAGATCTTCCCTCATCAACTGCTTTATCAGTGCTATGGGGTCCCATCTTCATGGGGGGCAGGCGGATATCCAGCACTACTCAATGAGTGTTATTCAATTATTTTAAAAATTATGTTTAATGACTTATGGTTTCCAGGGACTCTGACAAACCAGCTCTCCTGGGTCCACCTCCGGGAGAGACGGGAGGCCGCTGGCCCTGACCTTCAGGCCCGTCCATCCTAGAGAGCCCCCGCTCCCAGCCTTCTCTGATCCAAGGGGCACCTCCGCAACGCCGGCCCCTGTGGGGCTCTCTCCTGCCCGCCGTCCCCCGCCCCCGCACCCTGCTTCCCCGGCGCTTTGCTGTCCCAGCTCTGGCTCCTGTGGACTCCAGAAGCTCCAGAGAGACGCTTCCACTCATATGTAAATGTCGCGTGCAGCAACTAAGGTGGAAGAAGAAACAAGAAACAGACAAACCGCTGCGGAGTAAAAGCTTCCTTTTCCGTCCGTTTTGCTTTGCGCCTGGGGTTTGGCAGGAGAGGGTGGGGAGCCAGAGAGAGCTGGATTAGCGCCCTGGGATCCGCAAAAGCTGGTGGTGTCAGCGGGCCGCTAAGGGAGTGAAGAATTGGAGCAGCGAGCTGGATAAATCAGGGTCGGCGCGGGGGGGGGGGTGCGCAAAGCACGAAACTATCTATTTTGGCAAAGCGTGAGCATGCGGGTAGGTGGACAAAAGGGCTTATTATTCGTGCGACTGCCTCGGTTCTCCCCGGCCTTCGTGCGCGGGTGTGGACGCTGTTCCAAGCGCAGCGCGCGCGCCCGCGGCCTCTGCGCGTCACGACGTGCGTCCCGGGTCCCTGGCTGGCGCGGCCGCTACGGCTCGGCGGCGTGGCTCCCGAGGAGGTCGGCGAGGCGCCGGCGGCCGATCTTCTTCACCTCGCCCAGTGCGGTGCTCAGCTCCTGCACCGGTGGGCAGTGCAGCCGGCGCGCCAGCTCGCGGGGCACCGCCGCCGGGTCGCTGAGGCGCGCGGCGGGCACGAAGGGGAAGCCGAAGCGCGCGCGGTACTGCGCGTTGAGCTCGGCCAGCCAGAGCCGCTCGGCCGCGCCCAGGCTCGTGAGGCCCGCGGCGCTCTGCTCCCGCTGCAACTCGGCGCTGAGCTCGCCCTGCTGCAGCTCGCGGCCCGCCAGGTCCGGGTGGCAGCGCAGGACGCCCTCCTGGCCTGCGGAGAAGCACAGACACGCGGCGGGAGCGCGGTACCGCGCCCCGAGGGGTTTCCGAGGGAAGCTGGGTCCCAGGACGTGAGGAGGGGCAACTGGGGGTGTCGGGAGGCTAGGGGCGCCCCCCGCACCCGTCCCTCCAACCCATCCCAAACCTCGCGCCCCTCCATCCCCGCTTCATTCGGCCTCGGCCAGGACCCAGGGGCGGGGCGGGAAGTGACTAGTTTGTCCTTTGAGACCTTGGAGCAAGAAGAGCGGTGGGGAGAGGCCGCAGAGGCTCGGAATTTACGACTTGCTCGGGAGGGAGCAGGGACGCGATAAGGGAGCCCGAGCGTTTCGTATCTTTTCAAAGTCCTTTGCTCTCAGGGGGGCTTTGATGTCGCAGAGGGCCGGACACAAGGGCCTGAAGACTTCCTGCAAAAGCCACGGAATGGGTTTCGCTCTGTTCCAAAGGAGAAGGGCGGGGACGGTCCATGGGAATAACATCCGTGGGGCTTGGCGAATAAATGCCCAGGAATTGTGACCCTAAGTGTGAGTTCTGGGCTTCTGGAATCAGGCATCCCAAGACCTTTGCAGATGACTGACTGCAAAGAAACCCATTTCCAGCCGAATTCTACGGCCCTTTGAATGAAAGAGGCTTTCCTCCTTGTAGGAAAATAGCACGCACTCATCACGCACCGTTTCTGAGGCTCATTTCCCTTCTCCCACTGTAAATCTCAAAGAGCTCTCAGAGAATAACGTTTCCTCGGAAGAGAGCTTCTCCTAATCTCCTAACATTGGCCTAAAACTGGAAACCCCTGGTGTGATACCTGGGATTTCAAGTCCTAATCCACCGGGGCTTTCCTGAGCCCTGGTCAATCATTTTGCTTAGCTCTCTAAAGAGAGAATTAGAATTCTTGGGGCTGGGCAAGGTTTCAGGTATGGTAGGCAGCGAGCCGGATCTGTACAGGGGGGCTGATGACACCTAACTTGCTGAGCAGTGGTGAGGATTAGAGACAATTCATTTACCCCGACAGCACCTAATGCTAGCAAATGTTCAATAAACAGCCATATTATGTGTCCTAGTAAACTCAGTGTAACTGGGCTGCCATGTGGCTGGAAGCATCTGACCCTGGGGCTAGGGACAGGCTTGGGGCTCCACTAGAAAAGGAGATCATTAACCCCCTCTTTAATTATGGTATAAACTTCCCCTGCTTAAATCTTATAGTTTCTGCCCAGTTAAAGGATGATTGGGATTGCGCCATCTAATCGTGGACCAATATCCTGAGAGGTGGGAGAACCGGGGGGAACATCTACATTGAAGAGAGGATTCAAGGGAGACTCGGAAAGAGGTAGGTGACCTTTCCAAGGTCACTGGGCCAGGAGCTGCCTGCCCGGGATCCTGGGCTCAAAACCACTGGCTTCGGGGCACTGGCTGCCCCTTCAAGGTTAAGGGGAGTCGAAAACGAAACTCATGTCACCAATAATCCCATCTCTGTAACACCACCGTTTTAGAACCCCTCTCCTGGGCCCTGTCCCTGGGGCGCTGCAAAGGTGAAGTGATTGGTTCCCACTTCCCACGTCCAGCGGATCCGGGTGGTGCGAAAATGTACGTGATAAATTCCCTGCCTGGGGGCCCCCAGCCCTGTGCCGGGAGGTGGCTGTGCCGGGCTGCTTCCCAGGCCTGAGGCCAAGCGGCACCCGAATCCGATCCGAACCCACCCAGCCGGGACCGCGAAAATGGGCGGCGGCGGGGTCCTGGGCAGCCGAGTGCTGGGCGGCTCCCAGGCCGGAACCGCAGGCCCGCCCCGCGCCTCCTCCTTACTTATTCAGATTTTCAAAGACGCCTCGAGGAGAGGAGGTGAGGGGCCGAGACCCCGCCTTCTCACAGGCCTCCCTCTCTCGGCTTCCCTTCCCCCTGTTTCTTACTCTGCAGAGGCCCAGCTCCAGCGTGGAGGACGCGGTTATCGGCGGGAGGGCCCGGCAGGGGTGGGGTCTGTCCCCTGGTCGCCCCTACCAGACCCTCCTTTCCAGCGTGGGGCAGGACCGCCCTCACCCCGGCCCTGGCACCCCGCTTCTCACTCCGCTGGGCTTGTCTCCCCTCTTGAAAACGTCACCTGGGGTTAATGTTTGCCCAGGATTGAGCATGTGTTTTCCACTGTTTGCGGGAGAAGAGGGGGAAGAGGAAAGAAAGGCGGCTGAGAGGACAGAGCCAAGAGAAGAAGAAAAGAGACTAGAAAAGAGGATTTACACACACACACACACACACACACACACACACACACAGAGCCCTCAGCTGCAGATAAAAGGAGATGGTGGGAGTCAGGCAGGGAGCGGTAGCTCCGCAGAAATAGAACCTGACCTCATTCAGCCAAAGACTCCATCTTTATTGCCCCAAATCGCTGACCCCTGAGTCCTGCCCAGGAGGGCACTGGCACAGCCTCACTGGCCTGCGGCACAGCCCTGGTTTCCTCCCAGCGCTGCATCCCCCAGGCACTCCCAGCCGTGGCCTTAAACCCTAGTAGGAGGCTGGATACCTCACCTGGGTACTTGCCACCTCGCTGCCTCAGTCCTGTGGTCCTCCCACCTGGAATGCCCAAGCCTAGCCGGGTTTGGTCAGTGGCCCGTGCTTCACAGCCTTTCAGTGCTGCCTTTTCTTCAGTCCCTCCTAAAGTCTGAGAGAGTACTGCCTCTGCCATTGGCATGCCGCGTCTGGAGATGCAGGTGTGGACGTGCATTATTTGCTGTGACCACAAACCATGAATCTTTGCACCTCGATGAGTTCCCGGCACAGAGCTGACGCTCCTTGCTTCAACAGGAGGAGAACAGGGCAGACAGTGGCGGCCACTGAAGAGTAGGCGGCTGGCCTGGAAGCCTTTCACAGTCCAGCAGGACCCCCACACTGTACCAGCTGGTGTGTTCTCCCTCCTGCTGCAATGGATCATCTGGACCAACCTCTCCACTTGTGTTCTTGGAGCTAGCCCCTCCTTCCATCTCAAAGGTTACAATTTCAAACATCAGTCCCACCACTGCCTTGTCTTGATCAGCACACAAACACTCCCTAGAACCACTCACTCCATAAACAAAAGTAAAACCCTCCCTTGATGCCCCATTGTCCTCTAGTTCCTCCCTGCGCCTCTGTTCCTCCTTACAGCAAAACTCCTCGAAGGCACTGTCTCCTCAGCATCTCCACTTCCTCGCCTCCCTTCACCCCATCAAGCTTCCAGCCCCACCCACCAACCAATCTGTACTCATCAGGTCACAGATGATGGACGGCTTGCTCAAGCCAGTGACCAGTGTTCTGTCCTCTTCTCTCTCAGCCTCTTGGGAGCATGTCACATGGTTGGCCCTCTCTCCTTGGAAGATGACCACTGTTTACCTACTCTCATCACTGGTCCATGCTCTGCCAGATCACTAACACCGAAGAACCCCAGGACTCAGTACTCACATCTCTTCCCTTCTGCATTCAGACGGATGCCCCAGGTGTTCTCATCTAGTCCCATAGCTTTAAATGCCATCAATTCTTTCACGACACCCAGATCTAGTCTAGTCCACAGCTTTCCACTGAGTTCCTTTGTTATGAGCCAACTGAACACTCAATATTTTAATCTGGATGATTACTAGACATCTCAAACTTACCAAGCTCCCATCCTCCATCCTGTCCTCTCAATTCCGAACTCCTCCTCATTGTAGAAAACAGACCACCACCCACTCAGTTGCTCAGATTAAAAACATAGGAGTTATCCTTAATTTCTCTTTGTTTCTGACCTGCCTTCCCCCAACAAATCCATCAAAAACACCTGTTGGCTCTAACTAAAATCTATCCTGAGAATCCAGCCACATCTCTTCATCTCTCCTGCTCAAACTCTAGCTCACCGGACCATCACCTCTCACTTTTACTGCTACCGCGGTCCCTCTGCCTGACCCCTCTTTCCTCCTGTCCCTCCACTCTCCACCATTCTCCAACCACCTTGGTCTTTCTGTGCCCCCCAAATGTCAAAAGTCTCAAGTTCCTTGTGTTAGGGTGGCCTTGTCCTAGATCTTCAACAGCTTCCCTCTCAACTTTTGGTTTTAAACTCAAATATCACTTCCTAAGAAAGACCTCTTTTATTACACATTTTCCACCCTATTACAAATTTTCTTCTAATAGTTTCTAGAATTGAAATGATCTTATTAATTTATGTTAATCCTGTGTCACTTCACTAGAATGTAAGCTCACTGAAGGCAGGGACTTGTCTTGTTCAAGGCTCTATCCCCAGTGCCTGGGACAATTCCTTGGGCATAGCAGGCATTCAGCAAGTGTTTATTGACTGACACATCACTCTGGGGAAGGAGTGTTATGTCTTCTTTGACCGAACAAATACATTTTGATAGCCTCATCTAAATACCTTATAGCCTACATTTAAGGAAATTATTAGTATCCAACTCTTTGATTCTTCCAACAACTGTGTTCTGAAATAAGTATTAAATAACGAATTATGGCATTATTGCAATTCTGAAATGCCACAAAGAGGTGCATGATTAACTCTGTTATGACAGTGTTATTGCTTTTTGATTTTTAACACAAATCAGTATTGAATTGGTTCGTCATTAGCCGTGTGTGTGTGTGTGTGTGTGTGTGTGTGTGTGTGTGTGTGTACTTTCTTCCCTTTACTATGCCATTCCTCTGGCTTGGGAATTAGGAATTGATTGGCTTGAAAGGGTACTTTGCCAATTAGTGCTGGAGCTAAATATTAGTCCTGGACTGCCACCTACTGGTCAATAATCATCATAGCATCTCCTAAATGGATTGTCAACCTTAGTTTCCTCTAGAAACAGGATTTCCAGTTTTCTTTTAATGGTAGAGGGTTCTCTTAGACCATCTAAAACAAGCCCCTGACCAGTCAGATCATCATGTCCTGAACATCTCTTTAAGGTCCCTTTTAGTTTTAGGATTCAAAGACTCTATTACACCCAGTTTGTTGCTTACTATTCCAGGAGAAAAGCTAAACTATGCAGTGAATCCCATTTTGCTTGATTATTTAAAAAACCAGAGAGTGTCCTGGTGGTCTAGTGGTTAGCATTTGGCGCTTTCACTGCCATGGCCGCGGTTCAATCCCTGGTTGGGGAACTGGGATCCCACAAGCCTCGCAGCATGGGTGGGGGCGGCGGGGGGGAAGGATAAAAAATAAAAAGAAAAAAAAGTCTGGGACATCAAGCATTAATGTTAATTGAATAAATCAGTGAATGAATAAATACAACCCCTAGAAACTGTTTCTAGATTTTGCTTTTGATTCTCTGGAAAATCCTTCAAAAGCTGTTGGGTTGAGTGTCAGGGTTTAAATCCCAGTTCTGCCACTTTCTAGCTGTGTCCTTGATCAAGTTACTTAATCTCTTTGTGCCTGAGTTTTCTTATCTGTAAAAGGGGGATAATAATGATAATCCTTGTTTTATAGGATTATTATGAGGATTAAATGAGTTAACAAATGCGAGGTGTTTGGAAAGGTGCCTGAAACAGCAAGAGTAAGGGTTAAATGCATTACAGTGATTGTTATTATTATTTCTACTGCTAGTGTCAGCTGTCTGATGCCATGAAGGTGATTAGATACGGGGCAAGGTGATTAGAAACAGGCTGTGCTCCCAGCTGCCTGAGGCAAGTGTGGATGCCAGCCTAGGGCTGAGAGGCAGGCTCGACCAGCAGGGAGGTCCCACCAAAGACCTGTGTCAGTGTAGACGCAAAAAAACACCCAGGTGGTCCAAACTCCCTCCAGTTATTTTGTCCCACTGACCTGCCACTAAAGTCACCCCAGTTAAAATGTGTGGGGAAGGGGTAATACCAAGACTGATCATCTTTCAAAATCCTCTTAGGAACAATTTCATTCATTCACTCAGCAAACCTTTATCAAGTCCCAACATCCTCTCCACGGGGGGTGGGGGGTGGGATTCTTACACTGGTCAGGATTCAGAGGTTCCCTAGTGTCTGAGGCCAATGGGGCAGCTGAGGGTTCGGCTTCGGAGAGGCCCTGAGAAATGGGTGAGGATCAACAGGGCGCCCACATTCCTGTCAGCTTGATTTTATCCCCCTGGCCTCCCCTCCCCCTAATTGTGCCCACAGTGAATTAAAATGAGTTCCTTATTTGGGAGAATCCCCTGACAACTGGAAACCATGCCGGGTGTCCAAGCCCTGGGCGCACAGGTGAGCAGTGTTTGGAAAAGAAGAGACAGCGCTTCTCTCTCAGCCCAGATCCCTGTGGAAGCCCCTCTGTGAAGGCAGCCCGTCCCCTCGAGGTCCCCTCAGCCCATCCAGGCTTCTCCAAGGACCGTGAAGACAGCCCAGGAGGAAGCCTTGGCTGCTAACATTCGGCCTCTGAACCCCGTGAGGCCGTGTGCCCTTCTGAGTCACCTGGGGTTGGCCTGACCCCTAGACCTCCTCATCTCCCCACGCCACACCCACAAGTGCCTCCTTTTCTCTCTCTACCCAAAGGACATCAGCAATTTCTCTCCCTTTCTCCAGAGGGAGTCCTTCAGATTTTTGTCTTTTTCCCCCTCACTCCCCCAGGGAGTTGCTGATCTGAGGGAGTTTACTTTCCTCAGCCATCTGGTCCAAACCGGCCCTTTCTGGTAAAAATGTCAGCCGTTTGCTCTTTCCCCTGGGCTCCTGAGATAGTCTGATATGGCGCTGTCTTCTCTGTTGCATACAGGACATTCCCAAAGCGAACACACGGCGAGAGGGTGGGCCCCCAGCCTGACCTTTGGCCCCTGAGCCGCCGCGAGGCCTGGGGAGACCGCTGTCTGCTCCTCTTTCCTGGTGACCCCGTAGCTTTAATATTTAACAGCCACGTTACCTGAGCCAAGGAACGTTCTTTCACTCTACTTTCCGCTTAACACTGCAAGGGCTTGATTCTCATTCACAGAGTCTGAAGGAACTTACTGACCCTTACAGCAAAGAGAGCTAAATATATATACCAGTGATAAGCAACTGGGCTCAAATATCTAAAAACATTTTGATGACAAAAAAGAAGCCGACTCACAGGTCAGAGAACAAACTAGTGGTTACCACTGGGGGGAAATATAGGGTGGGGGGGAGGTACAAACTATTGGGCGTGAGATAGGATCAAGGATGTAGTGTACAACACGGGGAACACAGCCAATATTCTGTAATAATTAAATGGAAAGTAACCTTTAAAAACTATTAAAATTTTTTAAAATTAAAAACTAAAAAAAAAGCCACATGACCCCCCCGCCAGTTTTTTTTGATAAGCATATCTGAAATCCCTCTGTTGAGAATCTCAGTGTCTAACACCAAAGCCTTACCTGACTGTGGAAGAGCATCGGTAAAGGCAAAAAAGTGCTGCTCTAAATCTTCCAAGTCAGAGAACGGGCGCTGGGACCGAACGGCGGCTGCAATCAGAGGACATCTCTCGACGACATTCCCAAACACATCCACAAATTCTCCAAAGTCCATGGAGTTGACCTTCTCAATGTCCATCGCCTGTGTTCCACTGGCGGCAGCAGGACCTGGGCTCCCCTCCGGGTGAGTGAGAGACGCGTCTCTGCTCGCCGGGTTATATTTGCTGAATGCATAGGCTTGTTTTTTTATGCAACACCAGCTTGGCATGTTTTAAATGCCTCTGGGAGAAGCCGATCCAGAGTACTTGTGCAATCAACAAACACAGGCTTAAGGTCTAATCCAGGGAGCAGAGGTCTTGCAAAGGGGTAAGGGTGTCCATCCAAACTCTTCCCACCATCTAAGCTGGCAGGGGCCATATTCACTCTTAGCATTCAAGCCGGATAGACTTTTGGTGCCATTAGCATTTTAATGTCAATGTTATCCCAGGGAAGTTTTCCCTGGTAACCCAGGCAGGTCACAAGTTGACCCGCTTGAAATTCCATGTCCCGTCTTGTTGCTACTGCTGTGGAGAACAGGTAGCATGTTTTACTCTTTCTCTGCATTTCAAATGCTTCACACAATAAGTATCTAATAAACTCTCACTCAACAAGAAGCAGTGTCTAAGGAATCATTCTGCCCCATTCTCGGTTGTCGCCCAGACACCGTTATATGTTATTTTCTTCCTGAATATATCTATCCTTATCTGAAATCACCTTGCTTATTGTATTTATTTTCGTATCACCTCTCAGCCACAGTGAATTCTATGAGCCTGGAGACAGTGTGTCTGGTTTGCTTGTGTCCTGGGTGCCAAGAACCGAGCCCTCAGGAGGCATGTAATAAACACCATGGGGTGAATTAGTTGACCAGATGACCACACAGATTAAATTTCTCACCCTGATACCTTTTATGTATACTCAAAACAAAAATCCTGTGGAAGAAGACATAGAGAACATAGATATTTGTGGTTGCCAAGGGGGAGGGGGTGGGGGAAGGAAAAACTGGGAGTTTGGGGTCAGCAGATGTAAACTATTATCTATAGAATGGGATAAACAACAAGGTCCTACTGTATAGCATAGGGAACTATATTCAGTATCCTGTGACAAACCATGATGGAAAAGAATATGAAAAAGAATATACATATATACATATAACTGAATAACTTTGCTGTACACCTGAAACTAACACATTGTAAATTAACTATACTTCAATTAAAAAAATAAAATAAAATAAATACTGTGGAAGATAAAGTCAAAGAAAAGGAGGGGTCAGAATTTTAAAATTTTAAGATATTGCTGCTATTTCCCTGTAGAACTGAAAATGCAAACATATTTCCAAAAGCCATGCTAACTCCACATTGGCTTTCATCTGAATCAAAATTCAATGAGAGGATTTACAATAGCCAGGACATGGAAGCAACCTAAGTGTCCATCAACAGATGAATGGATAAAGAAGATGTGGTACATATATACAATGGAATATTACTCAGCCATAAAAAGAAACGAAATTGAGTTATTTGTAGTGAGGTGGATGGACCTAGATACTGTCATACAGAGTGAAGTAAGTCAGAAAGAGAAAAACAAATACGTATGCTAACACATATATATGGAATCTAAAAAAAAAAAAAAGGTTCTGAAGAACCTAGGGGCAGGACAGGAATAAAGACGCAGACGTAGAGAATGGACTTAAGGACACGGGGAGCGGGAAGGGTAAGCTGGGACGAAGTGAGAGAGTAACATTGACATATACACACTATCAAACATAAAATAGATAGCTAGTGGGAAGCAGCCACATAGCACAGGGAGATCAGCTCAGTGCTTTGTGACCACCTAGAGGGGTGGGATAGGGAGGGTGGGAGGGAGACGCAAGAGGGAGGAGATATGGGGACATATGTATATGTATAGCTGATTCACTTTGTTATAAAGCAGAAACTAACACACCATTGTGAAGCAATTATACTCCAATAAAAAAAAAGAAAAAATAATTCAATGAGAGGGCAACCACATTAGCATTAATAAATCAGTCACATTGGACCGCACAGTCTGTGAGAAGCAGGTGACAATCTATCAGCAGCCACAGATTTTGTCCTAACTCTGTGACGTTTCCCATCCCAGGTCTCACCCTGACTGCCTGGGCCAAAGGGTCATGATTGAAGGACTGACAGAAAAGAAGTTGATGAAATTTGCTTTTCAAAGGGGGTAAATCTGGGGCCAGAAGTACCACCACTATAGGCCATGTCTTCAAATATGAAAAAAGGTATAGATATAAGATTAACACTTGCACATCGTATACCTCACATAGGTATGTGAAAACACACTGGATCCTGTAGTGTGTTTGCAGTTTCGGGCAAAGAGCCCAGTGTGGAGGGCATGGACCCGGGAGAGCTCTGGCCCAGGCTCTGCCACCTACCAACTGGCATTTGTCAAGTTACCGAACTTTTCTGCACCTCAATTTCTTTGTCTGTAAAACGGGGCTAAAAAGAGTATTGACCTCATGGGATTTTTGCAAAGATGAAGTGAATTAATGTACCAAAGTGTTCCTGTTACAAAGCACTGCAGAGGTGTCGGCCAATATAACATTGTGCACAATCTCTGCAATGGACCAGCCACAGAGTGTTCTTCTGTTCCCCTTCTGCCACCAGAGTCAACACAGCCCTTTCGGGCTTCCCTGGTGGCGCAGTGGTTGGGAGTCCGCCTGCCAATGCAGGCGACGCGGGTTCGAGCCCTGGTCCGGGAGGATCCCACATGCCGCGGAGCAACTAAGTGCGTGCGCCACAACTACTGAGTCTGCGCTCTGGAGCCCGCCAGCCACAGCTACTGAGCCCATGTGCCACAACTGCTGAGGCCCGTGCACCTGGAGCCCGTGCTCCACAACGGGAGGGCCCCCTGCAATGAGGGGTCCGCGCACCGCGGCGGGGAGTGGCCCTCCGCTCGCCACAGCTAGAGGGGGCCCGCGCGCAGCAGCAAAGACCCAACGCAGCCAAAAAATAATAAATAAATAAAATAAATAATTTAAAACAAAAGCAAAAAAACACAGCCCTTTCCCGTCCCTGCAGGTTTTCCGCAGACCCGGTTAACAGCCAATGTCCACTTCTTCCCCTTCTCCCTCCACCAGCTCCCTCAGCTTCGGTTCATTCCAGCACTGACCGTGCAGCATCGCAATTCAGAACAGAACCGTGGGGAAGAGGCGAGGTCTGTCTAGCCCCTCCCCCCCAACCTTACTCCCTCCCTGGTCCCGGGCTCTCGTATGAGCAGATTAGCGGGAACAGAAGGCAGAGCAGAAACCGAGGGAGAAGGGGCCCCCTCCCTCTTTGTGCGACCCTTACCTACCTTCTCCTCTTATTCTGCATGTGGACGGTCTCCCTCACCCAAGGCGGCCAGCCTGGGCCTGGAGCCTGGCGGTTCTCAGTTCCTCTGAGAGCTGCAGGAGCGATAGACATCTGAATTTGCAAGTGGAAACTCCTGTGCTCGTGGAAATGCTGATACCACGGTGGGAAGGGCCTTGCCACTGACAGGACTGCATTTCGGGCAGAGACCAGGAACCTAACCTTTTATTCTGTGTTATCTATTGCATAACAGTAGGAACTCCAAATAGCCCACTACTAACAGAGGAACCTTTGAGACACAGAAGGTTAAGGTATTAAATAGTCTTGGATATAGAAGCAACATCCAGCAAAAAAAACCTAACTAAACTCCTGATAGGGAACCTGGCAAGCCAGGCCACTGAAGCCCTCTGGGGGTCAATTAATCTTGTTTGACTCTTCCCCAGTCAAATCAAAGAAATGTAAGGTGGTCAGAGGTCAGGCAATTTTCATCCAAGCAAAAAGTTAAGTTACTGAATCGTACACTATCAACAGGCGAATTGTATGGTATATGAATTATGTATCGATAAAGCTATTGTTTTCTTACGTTAATTGATATAGAGTTGTAGCCTCGTAATTTGTGTTTAACCATACAAGCTATGATTCTTATGTTTTGGCTGCTGAATATATTATATCAGACTTCATTATAATTTTCTTTTAAGAGACCTTTAGCAGTACATAGAGAAAATTCTTAAATAGGCACAAATTTTTATTTAGTTTTTTTAGTTGAAACATTTTTCAAGTATCTGCTCCCTTCAACTATAGCCCTTAACTTTTCACAAGCAGAGCTTACGCAGAAGTTTTCTCAATAAGATACCAGGAAGGCAAATTGCTTTCCTACACATGCGTTTTTAAAAATTAATTAATTTATTTATTTTTGGCTGTGTTGTGTCTTCGCTGCAGTGCGTGGGCTTCCTCTAGTTGCAGTGTGCGGGCTTCTCTTGCTGCGGAGCACCGGCTCTAGGCATGCAGGCTTCAGTAGTTGTGGCACACGGGCTCAGTAACTGTGGCTCACGGGCTTTAGAGCGCAGGCTCAGTAGTTGTGGTGCACGGGCTAAGTTGCTCCGCGGCATGTGGGATCTTCCCAGACCAGGGCTCGAACCCGCGTCCCCTGCATTGGCAGGTGGATTCTTAACCACTGCGCCACTAGGGAAGTCCCTACACATGCATTTTTAATTTGAGGCAAATTGGGAGTTGGAACTCGTGTGATCTTGCTGTTACCAGACTCCTTTCATTGGCTGAGGACTGAGCCAAAGCAAGATGAAGTCCTGGCAGAAGGAGGCCAGAGGGCTGAAGTCGACGGTGAGATGGTGAGGAGGTGGCCAGCGTGGGTGACGGGTCAGGCCTGCATTTAGTGTCTCCGCGGATCTAAGTAAGTGACTTAACCCTTCTTAGGCTTACGTCTCCGTTTCACCGTTAAACTGCCACAGAACAAGCTCCTACCTGACAATTTGTTAAATGAGATAAATCCATGTGAAGCCTTCAGCACAGCTCTGGAATATATAGTGTGTTATCAACAAATCAATACAATCTAAAGAATTCACCCAAGCGAACCTTGAGGACCTTATGTTACAAATAGACATATCCTGCACGATGCCACTTATATGAAGTACCGAGAGGAGCCAAATTCAGAGAAGCAGAAAGTAGGATGGGCTGCCAGGGGCTGGGGGAGGGGGGAGAGGGAATAGGGAGTTAGTATCTAATGGGGACAGTCTCAGTTTGAGAAGATGAGAAAGTTCTGGAGATGGATGGTGGTGACGGTTGCACAACAGTGTATATGTGTTTAATGCCACTGAGCTGTACACTGAAAAATGGCTAAGATATATACACCACTATATGTAAAATAGATAACAAAGACCTACTCACAGCACAGGGAACTATAGTCAATATCTTGTAATAACCTATAATGGAAAAGAATCCGAAAAAGAATATATATACATATATATAACTGACCGAATCACTTTGCTGTACACCTGAAACTAACACAACATTGTTAATCAACTATATCCCAATATAAAAAAAATTTTTTAAAGAGTATACATATATATGCAACTGAATCACTTTGCTGTACACCTGAAACTAACACATTGTAAATCAACTATACCTCAATTTAAAAGGTGGCTAAGGTGGTAAATTTTATATTATGTATATTTTAGTGCAAAAAAAAAAATCATCAAAGACTTTTCTGCCTCTTTAAGATAATTTGAAATTTAATACACGTTGGGTCTCCTGGAGCTAAAAAGATGTGTTTTTTTAGGGGATAAGAGCCCCTCCTTTTTTTTCTGTTGCTGATGGTGATTGTGGCACAGACAGTAGCAAATGTGAATTCTGATACATCGTTTATTTTTGACAAAAACGATAGTGGGCCTGGCAGGCGAGTTCAGACAAATCTGTTACTGAGAAGGTCCTTCATGTAGAGCTGAGGAGAGAGAAGCACGATCAGGAAGGAACACAAGCGGCGGTGGTGGGAGAAGAAGGGCTGCAGCTGTGATAAGAGGTCACGCGGGTATCTCCCTGCTGCAGGCCAGCCCCTCAGGGTGTTTTTCTTAATTCTGAAGAAAATTCTGAATTAAGAAATTCTTAATTTCTAGAGATTCTGGGAATCTCTAGGAAACAGTCTTTGTTTTCAGTATAGGAAGCCAGTCCAGGCTCAGATAACATTAAGCAGAGAAGGTGCTCCAAGAAGAAGCTCAAAAGCGCATTCCCTGCGCAGATGAATGCATGGTGTAGAATAGAGTGGTAAATACCAGGTGCTCGGAAAGAATCTGACCCCAGGCTGCTCCATCACAGTCGGGAATGTGTAAATAATGCACATAAAATGCACCATCATTCCCACGGTTGGTGAATAAATGAATTGACGTTGTCTGCATAGAGAGTTATTTTTCCTTCTAATCAACTGATTGGCCTTTTCTTTAATTCTGCTTCTTACAATTTGTCCAGAGACAGGCTGGAGTCCTGGAGTCTGGCTGCGGTAATGAAAACAGTAGTCCCAGGGCGCCACCTACTGGCAAGATTCCTACAAGGGCTCGGCGGCAGGGGCTGTCCAGGTGGTAGCAGCAACGCTTTAAAATGTGTCATTATGTCAGGGACACAACTTGACCCAAACTAAACCTGTGGTAAGAGCTGGGTTTAAAAGGGTCTAGTTTCATTTTCCCTTAGGAGGTTTTTATTTATTTATTTTTTAAATTTTATTGAAGTGTAGTTGATTTACAATGCTGTGTCAGTTTCTGCTGTACAGCAAAGTGATTCAGTTATACATGCATATATATATATATATACTCTTTTTCATATTCTTTTCCATTATGATTTATCACAGGATATTGAATATAGTTCCCCGTGCTGTAACAGTAGGGCCTTATTGTTTATCCATTCTCTACATAATAGTTTGCATCTGCTAATCCCAAACACCCAATCCTTCCCTCCCTACCTGCTCCCCTAAGAGGATTTTAAATGCCATCCTTCCTTGGATTGGGAGTTTGGGATTAGCAGATGCAAACCATTATGTAGAGAATGGATAAACAACAAGGTCCTACTGTTATAGCACAGGGAACTATATTCAATATCCTGTGATAAACCATAATGGAAAAGAATATAAAAAAGAATGTGTATATATATGTATAACTGAATCACTTTGCTGTACAGCAGAAATTAACACAACATTGTATATCAACTATACTTCAATAAAATAAATTTTAAAAATAAAATAAATGCCATCCCTCCTAAGAAAATATCGCCTTTTAAATATCATATTTGGTACATACAAAAATTATGTTATTAAGTATAATACCATGAGGGGGACTTCCCTGGTGGTCCAGTGGTTAGGACTCCGCGCTTCCAATACAGGGGGCACGGGTTCGATCCCTGGTCGGGGAACTAAGATCCCTCATGCCTCACGGCACGGCCAAAAAATAAATTAATTAATTAATTTAAAAATAATAATAATACAGTGAGGAACGCCTGTGAACCCATTATACCACCCAACCCCTAA
This sequence comes from Eubalaena glacialis, assembly GCF_028564815.1. Lineage (NCBI taxonomy): Eukaryota > Metazoa > Chordata > Mammalia > Artiodactyla > Balaenidae > Eubalaena > Eubalaena glacialis. The sequence goes on along the minus strand of NC_083731.1, from coordinate 85,063,764 downwards.
AACTTCAAATATCATGTGAAAATGAATAAATAGTAGTAATTGTATATTCATAGCTCCGTGTAATATCATGAGTGAATCTTAGCATAATGTAGGTTTTTTTTTTTTTTTTTTAAAGAAAGTAGGCTCTGGAAGTCTACACAGTGTATGACACCTTTTTTGTAAAGCTCATGAACACCAGCTGTTCTTCACACAGTCTGGGGCAGGAGTCATGGAGCCTTTCAAAAATATGACAAAGGAATTAGCCATCACCATAGGAAAAAAACACACAGGCACAAACAAAACATCTGACATGGTTTCAGTAGGTTCATGACTCCAGTTAAGTCTCACCCTAAATCTACCATGTAAACAATTCAATAACGAACATTTCTATAGTAGAAATTTTATTTCCATTCATAAAATATATCACTAAATAGCTGAAAAAGTTACATATTATTTTAAAACATAGATTTAAAAAATCATATTAGCTTCTCCTTAGCAAAATGCTTTTGTCTTACGTATTTACAAGAATATACTATACTTCAGGTACACAATTTTCACTCAAGCCAGCCTGGGAAGGCCTGTGGATGTAGGTAGATGCTCCGATAAAGTTAATTATCAGCTCTTCTTGCCTTGTGCAAAGAATGACTGGATTTTACAAAAGTCCCTTTGGAAACAAGAGTAAATACAGAGAGCTTCTAGAGAAAAGTCCAGCAAAGCAGCAGTTGAGAATATATTTTCATTTAGTGATGAAATTAATCTTGTTTTGGTAATCTACAGCCTGTTTAAGGTAGGCGGGGGGATGATGTCCTTAAGGACTAAATTGTTTCTCTAGGAATCTTCAACGTGAGCCCGTGGAGAGGGTAGCCCTGAGTCCACCTCTCTGCTGTAAGGTCGCCTGTTTTGGTAAACAGAAGGACGTTCCAAAACATGGCCATCCATGTTCTGATACATCTGCATGTGGGAAAGAAACAGGACACTGATTACCATCTGATGAAGACTTACGTGTCACATGCCTACATGGCAATTGTTACTTTTATTATGCATAGATCTTAGAGGATATTCTACATATTAATTGACAAAGCAAATTTCATCCTTTTATTAATGGAGAAATCAAGTCATAGTCAAATATTTTATTTCATTATTGTTTCTTCTTTTAGATGTAAAATCTCAATCTAGAAATCCTGAGGCCATGCAGAAAAACCATAAAAGAGAAAGGCCATTTATATATAGAATGCATAAACAACAAGGCCCTACTGTATAGCACAGGGAACTATATTCCATATCCTGTGATAAACCATAATGGAAAAGAATGTATAGATATGTATACCTGACTCACTTTGCTATACAGCAGAAATTAACCCAACATTGTAAATCAACTATACTTCAATAAAATAAATTTTAAAAAACTCAGAGAAAGGCCCCCCAAAAGATCTGTTCTTTATGCAGTAAATACAGAGAATTGATTTCTTGGGTTTTCCCTTGGGAGTTTAGTGACTTTAAAAATTTTTGTCCAAAATGAAAACAGCTCTACTTTTTTGTTTCATTATAGAGTTAATACACATTCATATAGATAAACTAAGCAATATAGAAAGATATATAGAAAAAAAAAAAGCTAAAGTCACCATTATAGCTAGCTTGCTGTTCATACACAATTTTGTGTCGGGAGGCTTGGACTGTAGGTTCTGTTGTAGAACCTTGTTTTGAATTACAAATATGTTGCTCATATGTTACATGTGTTACATCTTTTCACTATTTACTACACATGGGCACGTCTCATCTTTTTAACGGCAGCCTAGGGTTCCACAGTACTGATGTACCATAGTTAAACTTTTGATGGATTGGTTGTATCACATAAACTGAAAAGTGCACACATGACCTTGTCTGTCTTTGGGATAAATGAGGGAAGTGGAATTGCTGGACCAGAGAGGACGCACTTTTGAATTGTGAGTCACATCAGCAGCCTACCCTGCAGAAAGGTTTACTTATTCCTACTCCTATCTTCTGGGTCCGGGAACACTCTTATCCAGAGCCTTACCAGGGCTCCAGAGCCCGAGATGTGGAAGATGGTTCATACCCACTTTTGAAATTCTTTCTTTTTTTTTTTAATTTAATTTAATTTATTTATTTATTTTTGGCTGCGTTGGGTCTTTGTTGCTGTGTGCAGGCTTTCTCTAGTTGCTGCGAGCGGGGGCTACTCTTCCTTGCGGTGCGCGGGCTTCTCATTGCGGTGGCTTCTCTTGTTGCGGAGCACGGGCTCTAGGCACGTGGGCTTCAGTAGTTGTGGCATGTGGGCTCAGTAGCTGTGGCTCACGGGCTCTAGAGCGCAGGCTCAGTAGTTGTGGCACATGGCATGTGGGATCTTCCCGGACCAGGGCTTGAACCCGTGTACCCCACATTGGCAGGCAGATTCTTAACCATTGTGCCACCAGGGAAGCCCGAAATTCTCTTTCTTTTTTTTTTTTTCTTTTTTTTAATTATTTAATTAATTTATTTATTTTTATGGCTGTGTTGGGTCTTCGTTTCTGTGAGAGGGCTTTCTCTAGTTGCGGCAAGCAGGGGCCACTCTTCATCGCGGTGCGCGGGCCTCTCACTATCGCGACCCCTCTTGTTGCGGAGCACAGGCTCCAGACGCGCAGGCTCAGTAATTGTGGCTCATGGGCCCAGCTGCTCCGCGGCATGTGGGATCTTCCCAGACGAGGGCTCGAACCCGTGTCCCCTGCATTGGCAGGCAGATTCTCAACCACTGCGCCACCAGGGAAGCCCGAAATTCTCTTTCTTAAATGAGCTTACTAATCCTCGCCATTTTGTCTTTTCTATTGTCATGAATTCTTTTTGTTTCTCTCTTTTCCATTTTGTTAGATTGATCATGTTTTCTAGGGTCCCTTTTTTCTTCTCTGCTGAATCTGAGATTATGTATTATATTTCTCCTTCACCAGTGGTTATACTTACATATTTAACACCCATTTTATTCTTGTGTTTATTTAACAGTGTGGCTGCTCCCACCGCAGAGCTTCTGTAGAATCTATACCTCTTCCCACACTTTTAGGAAAGCACTTTGCCTTGTTTTTTCAAAGAAGCCTCTGTTTTGGGCTTTCCCTCTTCAGTCTTGACTGCTTTCATTGTCTCGGGGATTTTCCACAATTTCTGGTCCACAAAGATCTCCTTCTTGCTTTCAGAGGCCATTATGGCCTCAGTTCTATCTTTTTTTTTTATATAATAAATTTATTTATTTTTGGCTGCGTTGGGTCTTCGTTGCTGCACGCAGGCTTTCTCTAATTGTGGTGAGCAGGGGCTACTCTTCACTGCGGTGCGCGGGCTTCTCATTGCCGTGGCTTCTCTTGTTGCAGAGCACGGGCTCTAGGGCATGCGGGCTTCAGTAGTTGTGGCTCGCGGGCTCAGTAGTTGTGGCTCGCGGGCTCAGTAGTTGTGGCTCGCGGGCTCTAGAGCGTAGGCTCAGTAGTCTTGGCGCACAGGCTTAGTTGCTCCGCGGCATGTGGGATCTTCCGGGACCAGGGCTTGACCCCATGTTCCCTGCATTGGCAGGCGGATTCTTAACCACTGCGCCACCAGGGAAGCCCCAGTTCTATCTTTAAAATGTATATATTTCCCATAATTTATAGGGGCTGATAGGAGAAGAGAGATGGCATGAGTTCAGGCGCCTTTCTGGAAGCAGAAGACATGCCTGTCCCTCCCTCATCCCACTGCCACTGCATCATCCCTTCACTCCCTGTCTGCTCACCTCTCCGGCTGCAGTCACCTCCTAACCGGTGTCCTCCTTTTTTTCTGTTGCTGTTGCCATCCGAGGCTTGCAGGATCCTAGTTCCCCAACCAGGGATGCAACCCAGGCCCTGGCAGTGAAAGTGCCGAGTCCTGACCACTGGACCGCCAGGGAACTACCCTAACTGGTGTCCTTACTTTCGCTCTTTTGCCTTTGTTTTCCTAAATGTACTTTTATGCGTCCTTTCCTTCCCTCCATCCAGAAATATTTGCTTAGTACCCCCTAAGATCATGTAGCTTAGCAACACATTTTATAGCTGAGAGAACTAAGCATGATGCTACAGCTGCGTATACCATGGCGAACAAAACAGATGTGGTCACTAACCTACTCTCACGTTGACATTCATTCATTTATTTAATAGCCAGTTACTGTCTCCAGACTATGGGGTGACATCAGGTGATGTAAAGATGAGAGCACATCATCCTTGCCCTCATGGATCAAGTCTAGTGATGAGGCAGACAGACCCACAAAGCAAAACTATCACACAGCATGACTTGAGTTTCATGTAGAGGGATAGACAAAGTGTTAGGGGATTCAGAAGAAGGAACCTAAAATTGGAAGTTAGGGGAGAATTTGGAGAGGGGAAACTATTTGATCAGGCTCTTTTTTTATTATTGAGGTATAATCGACATGTTGTTACACTTGAAATTAGTTTCAAGTGTACATCACAGTGATTCACATTTGTATATATTGCAAAAGAATCACCCCAAGAATCTAGTTAACATCCGTCACCATACATAGTGATCTGGGTCTTTATAAAAGACAGATATTGAAGCATGTCTGTCCATTCTAAAAATCTCATTGGTTCATCAGTGTCTGAATAATGCCTTAGCATGTTATTCAATGACCTCCCTGCTCTCACTCCATACCATCAGGGTTGGGTTAGATCTAAAGTGTTAACCTGCAATTTCTAGATGTGTTTCCCTCCCCGTCTCACTTGTTCTCCAAGAGCCATCTTCCTTCCTGGTCTGTGATGAAGCCGAGAGAGAGATTCTACAAAAACCATTCACGTGGGTGCAAGGAAAGATTGCGCCAGGCATGCTGGCCTGTTTTCCCACCCAAGAGACTGGACATGACATGTTAGGAGATGTGAAGAGAAGAGGCGGAGGGGCAGGGGCCTGCCCACTGTGGGTGGAGCTGCCTGGCATCGCTGTGCAGGATGTGCCTGCCTCACAGGTGACCAGCCAAGCGGCAAGTGGGGACCGAAACCCAGTGTCTGCTTCCCAGGCTTCTGGACTGAGCCCACAGCACCTGCAGGAGTAAGGGGCTCCTCCTGGGGTGCTCATCTCACCCCAGGGGTCCCATCCTCTAACGTAGCTAAAGGTGTTTCAGCTTGCTCTCAGCGCCTTTGATACCGGGAGGGAAAAGAACCTTCCATCGCGAGGGGCACGGAGCAGAGGAGACTGGGGAAAACGTGGAGGATGGTCCTGGAGCACAGACGCCCTCAGCTGAATCCTCATCCACGGGGATCTTGCAATTCAGCCATCGCTGATACCTCTGAGGCCCCTCGAACAGAGGGAAGCGGGTTGGGACGTCCTGTGGGTGTGGGGATGTGAAAGGGGAACTCTGGCCCGATCAACGTCGTCCTGAACAAAGCCAAGGGCACCTCAGCAGCCGTGGACCCTCCATGCTGGTCACACCAGCTCTGCAGTCTTGTTTTCCTCCACATGCCCCCACTCACCCTATACTTTCGTTACAACCCATTATTTTCCATTCTACTTTCTCAGCTCTGAACCTTTATTAATATTACTCACCCAGCCTGAAGCATCCTGCTAACCCCCACCCCCCAGTGAGCAGCCAAAATCTACTCAGTCTTCACAGCTCAGCTCAAATAACACCGCCGTGGAGCCACACCCAACTGCCCAACAGGTAAAAATTACTCATTACTTGTTTTTCTATAAAACCCTGCTTTCGGTTTATTTTACAGTGTCCTTAACTGTTTACAAGTCATCTGCTCTGTAGCCTGTGAGTCCCCTGGGGGCTTTCCATCTCTCCTTTTTGTCCTAATTCCCTGACAATACTGAATTTCCATATGTGATTAAAAAAAAAATCATAACAGGAGAAGACACATACCATCCACACAGGTCTCTGGAAAGACTACAGAATTGAAAATGGACTCCTCATAATGTAGAAAAAGAGGACGGACAATCCATTTAAAGACTCAGTTCATATTTAACTAACATTTATCACCTGCTAAGTGTTCCCCATGTGCTAAGTCTTTTCACATACATCACCTTATTTACTCCTTACAAATCCACGAAGATTTGTTAATCCCATATTTCAGATAAGGAAACTGAGACCCCCCCTCCCCCAAAGATTAAGTGACTTAATTAACTCATATCAGAAGCAAACAATGGAGCCAAGATTTGAACCAAGGTATTGGGAGTTCCAGGTTCCTTTGTTCACTTGGTCTAGGGGATGGCTCCTGTAACTACATCAGGTGGTACTGTTAAGGGTGAGAGTCAGCAAAGTAATTCCCAGTTCCCAAAGCTCAAAGGTCATCTAGCTTAGCAACCCATTTTACAGGTAAGAAAACTAAGGCCCAGTACTGGTATTAAGCTCTCAGGACTCCAGGTCAATGCTCTTTCCACTCTATTACATGATTGAGTTGTATGATTATTCCCCACAAAACCTTCATGCTGAATTAGGTAAAGTCAGTGGCTTCTGGAGGTCAGGGATTATGGTTTATTTATTTGTTTGGTCCTCTGCACTGGTCACTTAAAAGCATTTAATTTCTTAATCAATTGGCTAAAATCTTCAGGAAAAGTTTTTCTTTTTTTCTGTCCCCCTAAAAACACTTATCCGTAAGTATATCTAACCCCATACAACTTTTTTTTTTTTTTTTTCCAGGACAAGAGCAGCTTTAATTTTCTGAATGCTTTTCTTAATCTAATTATATTGATGAAGGATGGGTGGCCCTTTGCTTTGAGTTTAGAATTATGAGTTTGACCCCATACAACTTATAAAGAGCAACCTAGACCAGTTGTGATGAGGAAGGCAACTTGGTACCTTTGGCACTTAGGAAATCAGCAATGAGTGTTCTGAGTTACAGAGTTCTTTCCTTCCTAACGATACTTTATAAGATGCTGTGCTGCTACCTACCGCTTCTTCCGCATCTGCCAGCTGACATCCTAAAAATGAAGTCAGGTTAGGAAAGGATGGCCGTTTCCTTGAGTCAAAAGCCCAGCAGGATTGCATTATAAAGTATCTGTAAAGACAACAGAAGGAGCAAGATAGGAAATCTGAATGAAGCAAAATGGGTCACTTTCCACTTAACGAAGCACCATTTATTGCTATGGAGATACTTGTTTATGGCATGTTTGTCCAGAGGCAAGTACTAGCCTAGATTTTGAACTCATATGAGAAAGGACAAATTAGATGATGCATTTTGACAAATACAGTGTGGACCAGAATTCAGGAGAAGGGTCCCTCAAGTAAAGGAATTGAAACCCAGAAAACGTTCCGTTATGTTCAGAAATCCCTGAAACAAAAAGGAAGAGTTTTCTTTCCTTTCCTTTTCTTTTCCTTTCTTTGCTTTTCTTTCCTTTTCTTAAGAGGAATCATGGGAACTTCATACTAAAGAGTTTTACTTTTTTTCTCATGGGTTTGGAACTAGACAGGCTGTAAATTTCCGATTTCAGCCACTTTACGGTCTGACTTAAACTTACATTTCTTCCGTGGCATAAAATGGCTGATCCATTTTAAATCCACTCTGGATGAGTTTGTAGAAGTTAGCATCAGCTGGAATCCCGGGGTAAGGATTGACACCTGAGAGAAACAAGAGACCATATAACCATCCACTCACCCTTCAGTTGTTTATTATTCACTCAATTGGCAAACACGATGGATTGTGGCTCCCTGGGCCAGCTCTGTGTGGTGCTGGGCAGGAGAAGCCACGTTCTGGCAGGCAGGACAGACCAACGGACACCAGCATGTAAAAATAAAGGGGCTCAGGCTGCAACAGAAGTAAGACTAGGCGGGCTCTGGGTCATGGCATTTCTTCCACCCTTTGACTTAGGAGTGGGGGAGGAGTGCAGAGGGGGCAGAATGCAGAAGCCCAGGGCTCAGGGACCTGCAAGTCTTACCAAGCGAGAATATTTCCCAGAGTAATATTCCGTATGACCAGACATCACTCTTAATTGTGTAGATCCCCTCAAACAAGCTTTCAGGAGCCATCCACTTCACAGGCAGACGGGCCTGTGTAAAATCCAAGCAGAGATCAATGGTGGATTTTCCACGTACAAGCATTCCTTCTTTTCTCGTTAGCTAGGTGATCACTTTTATTCTCTCCCTAAGGCCACACTTAATGCTTCCTTGAGAAAATCATATTCCTCAAGTGGCCTTTTTTTCACTTTCAAATTAATATTGTAACATAGTAGCCTTAAACAAACAAACTTTATTTCTTTAAAACTCAAGCTTGCACTTGGCATTGGTAAGTTTCACAGTAGACACTCACTTCCTGCTAAGTAGCCAGGCACTTCCCCAGAGGTAAGTGGAGTATTTTGTTAAGGCATTTCTTGGAAGAATTTTAGTGGAAATGCCATCCACAAGAATGTGATGGGGGGAGCATACGTCATCGCTTCCAGAAATGACAGCAGGCGGGTTTCTGTGGCTTTAGTAATTCTCAGCATGAAAGGGGAGTTTTGAATTAGTACAGCCTCAGGTTAGAATCAAGACACAGGGACGGAGAGGTTCCTGGAGCTGAGCATTTTGTAGTATTTTCTTTTTCAGGGATTGAGAGCCCTTAACGGTGCACATTTAATCTGCCAAGTAAAATCAAAGCTCAAGAAAGATACCCTGTTTTAAATCCTATTCAAAAGGATGAGCTGGGAGAATCAAGCAGGCTAGTCTAGTTAATTTGATTAATTAAAGGGATTAATTGTGGTTCCAAATGGAATTCCCTTTCCTGCTTAAGAAACCACCAGCTAGTAGGGTAGAAACTTCATAGCCATTAGTTCATCCTATTTAAGACCGCAGCTACAATGAGGGAAGCGTAGATCCAAAATCAGCTGTGTGTTTGATTCTAGTGGGAACACAGTTTAATGTGATTTGCAACATGTATTGGACAACGGAGTTTGGTTGGTTTATTCCCATAAACGCTATGAGGTAAGTGAATACTCCTCATGGGAAACACTGTATCATCATGCTCGTGCACAGACGTGGGGCTCAGACCATTCATGTTCTAACCCATGTGCTGTGTAATCATGAGCAAGTGACTTTTCTGTGCCTCAGTTTCCTCAACCACAAACGGGTACTTTGAGGACCAAATGAGTCAATACACGTAAAGCACTTAGAATAGCGCTTAGCACATGGTAAGCACAATACCAGCATTTGTTATTATTATTACTTCACAAGTAGGGGCAATAAAGCAGAGAGAAATCACAAAAATGAACAGCCAAAAAGAAGAACAGGGGCTTAAATCCAGGCATTGTAATTCTTAAAAACCATACTCTTTCAACTATACAGAATTTTATCATCTAGTATTTTTAGTAGTTCTCTTATAAGTGACACATGTGTCCTTAGGTTTTTTTAACAAGTAGATTCAGTGATGTTTTAGGTCTCCCTGTGTAACAGTAAGAGGATGGCAAATATTCATTAACTAACATTTGACTTAAATACTGTGCCTTTTTAAAATGTATATTTAATATTTAATTTACATGTTGTATTTTTAGAATGCTGTCTTGTAACGATTACCTATTCCCATAATTGAAAGCATAACTCAATAGTCACTTTATAGCTTAAGGAACTGAAGTAAGTTTTAAGTAATGAGATTTTTTTTAGAAGTGTGGATTGCACTCAAAGGCCCCTAATTGATAGGTGTGATGCTATTTTGCTCAACTTTTATTACAGATGGAATATTTCCGTGAAGCTGCAGAAAAACCTTGGAAGCATAAGAAAGCAAACTGCTGGGAGGAAGTTTTCTGAGGTTAACGTAAATCACAAATGCACTACAGTGAGTGCAGGTGTTTAGATTAGTGATGACAAAAACACAAAATAACAGGATAAAACTACATGAGAAGCAGCAGCCTCACATTGCCTCTGATCACGTAGTTGGAATCACTCATAATGTCCCGAGCCAGTCCAAAATCACCGATCTTCACCATTTTCCCGTGGGTCACAAGGACATTCCTGGCTGCCAGGTCTCTGTGAACACACTAGAAGGAACAAACTGGGAGTGTTATTTACCATGATGTATATTATCACAGAGTACAATCTTTCTTCTCGTTTCAAGTTCAGTAGGAGTTACAGATGATGGAACTGTAGTTCCTCAGGTGTCTTATCTTTACTGGGCCCTGAGCAATCATCACGATGTGTAACTAAGTGCGTGAACAATTCTTCAGCCTTTGATGCTGCGTAGGGAACATTCCCAGAGGCCAAAGGGGCCGGGTTCTGAGAAAGCAGGTCAACCCTAGCAAGGTGCGTATCTTGCTATAAACAAGAGACACAGCAGCAGGGCCTCTAAAGGGGTTTTCAGAGCACTCTTCTCTGGGGGGTGGAGACAATGTCTTTTCTGATGGGAAAATACCTTTGGCAATAAAATGGCGTAATATAAAAAAAAAAAAAAAAGGGGCTTCCCTGGTGGCGCAGTGGTTGAGACTCTGCCTGCCAATGCAGGGCACACGGGTTCGAGCCCTGGTCTGGGAAGATCCCACGTGCCGCGGAGCAACTAGGCCCGTGAGCCACAACTACTGAGCCTGCGCGTCTGGAGCCTGTGCTCCGCAACAAGAGAGGCCGCGACAGTGAGAGGCCCGCGCACCGCGATGAAGAGTGGCCCCCACTTGCCGCAACTAGAGAAAGCCCGCGCACAGAAACGAAGACCCAACACAGCCAAAAATAAATAAATAAATTTAAAAAAAAAAAGGGAAAATACTAGAAGTTTGGGGAGGTTGACTAAAGTGGAATTAGAAACACTTCCTGAATTGAGAGGTGACGTGACTTTAACTCGAGTGGTTTGGCAAGAAAATTAACTCCACGGAGGAAGATTTTAAAAGGAACAGGGACTTCCCTGGTGGCGCAGTGGTTAAGAATCCGCCTGCCAATGCAGGGGACACGGGTTCGAGCCCTGGTCCGGGAAGATCCCACATGCCGCGGAGCAACTAAGCCCGTGCGCCACAACTACTGAGCCTGCGCTCTAGAGCCTGCGAGCCACAACTACTGAGCCCGTGGGCCACAACTACTGAAGCCCGCGCGCCTAGAGCCCGTGCTCCACAATGGGAAGCCACCGCAATGAGAAGCCTGCGCACCGCAGCGAAAAATAGCCCCCGCTTAACGCAATTAGAGAACGGGGTGGGGGGGGGGGACGGCCTAAAGGGAAAACGGGAGAGAGTTCCAAGAAACCAGATATACTTCAAAACATTCTTATCACAAGCCCAGGGGGAGAAAAGGCAGTGCCCCTTGACCTCCAATCGTGAGTAGTTTGAGAATTTACTTAACAACAGGCAGCAACAAGGCAGCAACAGGGCTGGACGGTCTAGGCAGATGGCTTCAACATCTGTAAAGAAACTGGTGACAGTGCCACTGTAGACGCAGAGGTGAGAGAGGAGACATACTCCAACAGCTGGCAGGGAACGCGAGGAGAGGAAAGTGCCCGGGGACCGGGGTGGGGAAGGATTCTGAGACAGTGATTCTTTTCACTGTTGAGCAAGGACGAGGACGCCCAACTGTGGAAAAGAAAAGACGGCAGCTCTTTCTCTTCGGTCCCAGGTGCTTCGGGATCTGTGGGCACCGGTGCAGACGTGGCCAAGTCCAAGAACCACAGCATGCACAGCCACTCCCCAAAATGGCACGGAAATGGCATCAAGAAACCCCGATCACAACTATCTCTTAAGGGGGTGGACCCTGAGTTCCTGAGGAACATGCGCGTTGCCAAGAAGCACAGCAAGAAGGGCCTGAGGAAGATGCAGGCCAACAACGCCAGGGCCACGAGTGCACTGCTGAGGCTGTCAAGGCGCTCGTAAAGCCCAAGGAGGCCAAACCCAAGGTCCCAAAGGGAGCAGCCACAAGCTCAGTCAGCTTGCCTATATTGCCCACCCCAAGCTCAAGAAACGTTCCCGCATCGCCAAGGGTCTCTGGTTCTGCCGGCCAAAGTCCCAGGCCAAGGCTCAAACCAAGGCCAAGGCTGCACCTGCAGCTGCGGCTCCAGCTCAGGCTCCCAAAGATACCGAGGCCCCCATAAAGGCTCCAGAGTAGAGGCCTTTATCTGCCAATGTGGAAACAGAAGGACTGGTGTGACCCCTGGGCTGCTGGCTGCACGGGGCTGGTGTCCTCCTGTGCTATTGGTACAAATAAACCTGAGGCAGGACCTGTCAGTAAAAAGGAAGGAAGGAAGGAAGGAAGGAAGGGAGGAAGGGAGGGAGCGAGGGAGGGAGGGAGGGAGGAAGGAAGGGAAAGAAAGAAAGAAAGAAAGGAAGGAAGGAAGGAAGGAAGGAAGAAAGAAAGAAAGAAAGAGAAAGAAAAGAAAGAAAGAAAGAAAAGAGAGAGAAAGAAAGGAAGAAAGAAGAGAGGGAGGGAGGGAGGAAGGAAGGAAGAAAGGGAGAGAGAAAAAAGAAAAGACAGCAACATGTACTTTCAATTGCCATGAGTAAAAAAAAACCTTGGGATTCTAACTGGGGTTGTGAGAAATATACAGATTAATCTGGAGAGAACTGACTTTTCTTTTTAAATGGTCAATCTCTCCTATATGAACAAAACAGAACTCATTTATTCAGGTCTTCCTTTTTGCCCTTTAATCAAGTTTCACAGGTTTCTTCATGAAAGAAACATATCTTACGTGTTTCTTGTTTATCTTAACCTGATTCATAGTTTGGTTGCTCTCCTGAATAGAATTTTTTTCCTGTTCTTCAAAGCTATTGATTTATTTCACATTAATCTTTTTCTTAAAACTGGGATATAATTGATGTAATACATTATATTGGAGACTGTACATTTTTAAAGAAAAAGAAAATACAGCTGAAATTATTCTTTCCAAATTCAGGGAGAAAGAGGAGAGAGGAGGCCAAGAGAGGGCAGTGGAGGAGAGGGAGGAAGAGACTAGGAGACCAAAGGGAAAAGGAGAGGAAAAAGTTGGGGAAATAAAGAGAAGTAGTGGAAGGGAAGAAAACGAGGACAGAAAGTAGCCAGACGAAAGGCTGAAATCGGTTCACAGGCAGCAGACGTCTGAAATGTCAGAGAAGAGCAGGACTGAAAGAATATTATAGAAAGAATGCGAAACTGGGGCAGAGTCCATGGTGTGAGGGGGCTCTGAGGTCTTCACATCACAGCCCCAGTGGATCTGGGATTAGCAGACCCCCAAGGCTGCTGCCAGCCCACAGCAAACTCTCGAAAGAGACACCGGTGCCTTGGGCGGCTGGCTTGGCCTAAAGACCACCCGGGATCTGAGCCTCTGCTCACCCCCTGGGTCAAATGTAGGACACAGTCTAAATGACCTGAAGTGACTGTCCAACAGGGCTACACCTGGTTTTGAGGAGGGATTCCTGAGGACTTCCTATCTGGAAGCTTCAAGGACTTTGGACCGTCTGGGAGGGCTGTGATAACCATCATTTAATAAGGGATCCCTGACCTTTATACTATAATTAGCCAAGAGCCCATGTAACATCCTAGGTGACTCCAACTGTGAACGGGAGGGAAAGACAGACTTTAAGAGCTGCAAGTTAAAATAAACAAGAAAAAAAGAAAACCCCACATCTCTTCTTCAAAATTATCTTTTTGTTGTTGGTATTGTGAGTTTCGTTTTTAAAAGGAGCTTACCGACTTAAATTCCAGAAATTCCATTCCTTTGGCCACTTGATATGCAAAGCAAAGAAGATCTTCAAAGGTAAGTACATTCAAGTCCTCTTCTTCCTCCAGCCTTTTTTGGTTCTCGTATTCAATTTCATCTGTAAAATACAACTGGTCCTCATTTTTGCCAAAATGCAAAGAAGTTGCCTTATGGAAGGGGGAGGGGCAAGATAGGGGGAGGGGATTTAGAGGTACAAACTATTATGTACAAAATAAGCTACAAAGATATATTGCACAACACAGGGAATATAGCTGATATTCTATAATGACTATAAATGGAGTAGAACCTTTAAAATTGTGAATCACCATATAGTACACCTATAACTTATATAATATTGTACGTCGGCTATACTTTAATTAAAAAAAAGAAAAGAAGTTGTCTTATAAACCTCTGTGAGCACCTCATGTACAAATGGAGCTATTGCATCATCTTCCTGGTGGCACCAGGGCTAACCTATTTATGCAGAGAACTGTGCAGCCCAGGAAGGGTCACCTAAAGATTCTCTTTGGTTAGAGGAGTGAATTCTCCAGCTCTCTGGGGATGACTCAGGGGTTTCTTTTGCACTAGGTAGTTTTGTCACACTGGGAAAAGAATTACCAATTATCTACTACATTTTATGAACTGTTTGTGCAATTAATGTTTGTTTTTTTTTTAAGGGCAATGAAACTCTTCATTGTGTGTGTGACACCACTGAAGTTTTTTTTTTTTAAATAATAAATTTATTTATTTATTTATTTTTGGCTGCGTTGGGTCTTTGTTGCTGCGCGCGGGCTTTCTCTAGTTGCGGCGAGCGGGGGCTACTCTTCCTTGCGGTGCGCGGGCTTCTCATTGCGGTGGCTTCTCTTGTTGCGGAGCGCGGGCTCTAGGCGCGTGGGCTTCAGTAGTTGTGGCTCGTGGGCTCTAGAGCGCAGGCTCAGTAGTTGTGGCGCACGGGCTTAGTTGCTCCGCGGCATGTGGGATCTTCCCAGACCAGGGATCGAACGGTGTCCCCTGCATTGGCAGGCGGATTCTTAACCCTGCGCTACCAGGGAAGTCCTTAATGTTCTTCTAATTAATCCTTTTTTTTTTTTTTCCCCCGCACTGTGTGGCTTGTGGGATCTTAGTTCCCCAACCAGGAATCGAACCCATGTCCCCTGCAGTGGAAGCGCAGACTCTTAACCACTGAACTGCCAGGAAAGTCCCAATTTACGACTTTTAAAAAGAATAACCTGATCAAATAAAATAGCTCTCAGTGTTTGTTAGTAGAAACATTGACATAAAATTCACACTACTAAACTGGTGGCTTTTCACTACCTTTAAAGTAAATATGCATTGGGACTTCCCTGGTGGTGCAGTGGTTAAGAATCCGCCTGCCAATGCAGGGGACAAGGTTCAAGCCCTGGTCTGGGAAGATCCCACATGCCGCGGAGCAACTAAGCCCGCGCGCCACAACTACTGAAGCCCACGCGCCTAGAGCCCGTGCTCTGCAACAAGAGAAGCCACCACAGTGAGAAGCCTGCACACTGCAACGAAGAGTAGCCCCCGCTCTCCACAACTAGAGAAAGCCCAGTCGTAGCAACGAAGACCCAATGCAGCCATAAATAAATTTATTTTTTTTAAATGCTATAAAGCAAATATGCATTAATAAAGCCTATAGATGACATTAGCAAAGATAAACATGCTTTTGCATTTACACACTTTTTAAAAATAGCTAACACAGAACTCTTGTATCCATTTCTATTTGGAAGTGCTACTATTTAGAATAAAATATTACCTTCGGATTGAAATGAATTCCCATTGAACCCTGAGACAGGATCTGAGTCCGGCTGTATTTGGACTTCTCTTGAACCAGGCATACTATTTAAAAAAAGTTATTTCATTATTTATGTTCTTCTTCTGAGTAGACATTTTATTAGAAAAAATACAATTCATCAAATAAGTGAATTCCAATTATAAATGGGCTTTTAAATTAAAAGCATGGCATCAACTAGTCCTTTTTGTGTGTGTGGACATTAAACACATCTGTGTAATTGAGCCTGTCTGTCGAACAAGGATAAGAGTGATCCCTGTTATCTGTACGGAATCTTACGGTTCAAAGAGGACCTCACTCAATCCTTCCCACAACCCTACAAGCTGGGTGTCAACGTCACATTTTATAAAAGAAAAACTAGGCTGGGTGAGATAAATATGATTTGCTGAAATCATGAAGCTAATAAAGAGTGTGACTTTCCCTATAAAGGTCCATGTAATATAGACCTTCTATAGAGACCTTTTAGTGTTTCATCATCCTTTTTTTTTTGCAGGTTGGCCTTTGTAAAGCTCATTCCCTTTTCCTGTGAAATTAATAAACAGTAATAAGGAAAATCTCTTTTACTGTGTATAATACAGAACGCTTCACTGAGGAATTTTGTATACATTATATACAGACAATGATTCAGTTTATTCCAGCATAATAGTTTACCCCAATTACAAAGTCCACATCTTTAGAAAATAACTTAATGCTTTCAGACCACAAATATTCCAAAAGTAATTGCTTCAGTGTGTTTAATACCCAGTGACTGGAATGAATCAAAGGCACTGAGTGACCAGCATTGTTGTCACTAACCATGGAGTCCTGGTCACACACGAATTCTCTGTTCTAGAATTTGGATGACATTACAGAATCCTCTCAGTTTGGGAATATGAACTGAGAAATGAGTGTAAAAGGGAAGTTTGGTGTGAAATGATTAAGGGCAGCTGCACAAAGACATGCATGGGGTTTCCATGGGGTCCCTGGTGTTAAGATGCTGGTCTCTGTCTCAGCATTAGAAGGCCAGAGGTGTGAGCTGAAACTTACATGCTAAGAAAACAAGGAATCTCAAACGGATCCTCCAAAAGTCCCCCAGTAAAGCTAACAGTCTCTGACAAATCCGCATTTAGAAAAAGGGAGAGCTTTCATGTAGGAGGGAACTAGGGATGCACTGTGGCTTGAGGAATCATTCTATCAGAGTGCCTGTGAATTCATTCAGAGAAGGATGTTATCGAGCTATGATGTTCAGGTAATTAGTAGGAAATTTCCAAGGATGAGGACGAGCATCCCGCCAAACCTACAGCCCTCTTGGGACTGAGAATCACTCAGGATCCCACAGATGGCAGAATATACAAGGCAGAGCATAGAGACAAATGTCACCACTACTTTATTTTGTCCCCATCATTATGTCAATCAATCCATCCTAATTTTTAAAAATCCGATTTATGAGTTTAGAGCTCTTTTGGGCAATACTCCCAGGACCTGCACTACTTTCTATGAATATATCAAGGGCTTTGGGAAAGGGGTTCATTCTTTCTACCAATACCCATGTGTCAGCCAGGAGGCCTGACATATTGAATAATGCACCTTTCCTAAAACTGAATATATGTCTAGGATGTGATTAGGCGCCGGTGGACAGAATTGGTTCAGCTGCAGTACCTGTACTGTAGGAAAGGGAAAGCCTCATTGTTCAAATCAACAGGGAAACTATAACAAAGATAAGAGACCTTTCTAGGTCTTAGAACCCACAGACCACACAAAATGCTGGATGACGGCCTTTAGAAACTGGCCAGTGGGGTGTGTTTAACCATCATACTTTGTCTGTTCTGTAATGTATTATTATGAAACTGTGACCCAGTCTCTTACCTGGAATTAGGGGGTGATTGGAAAGTGGGATAAAAACTGAAATTATGTTCCTTGAAAATCTCCGTCCACGTCCTATGAAATTTTTCTCTTTTACTTCTTAGATAGTTGAGAAGGTCACCATAGCAACAATATTCAAAAATCAAGTAAATTGGTCCTGAAATAGTGACAGTTTTAATCCTAGGTATACAGACACCAAATAATTTTTTTCAGACATTTGTGTAGCAGAAACCATACTCTATGAGAACTCCCTTCTCCCCTGACTTGGGGAGAGTACAGCTCTCTCTGAACCTATCTCTTCTTGGACTTTAAATTCAATTTCAGTTTTTTGCTCAAACTCCTCGGAAATCTGTCTCTTGTTGCCTTCCACTTTGGCCCATGTGGCCTCACCAAGAACCACTGGCCACCTAAATTCTCCAGTTTGCAACTGGGAATAATATGTTGACTGCGTTGTGAGCACTTGGTAAATATAAGCTGATTTGCGGTTTACCCGAGGAGGGAGAAATACATCCCTAGGCACCTCTTACATCCATTTTCTCTCTATTTCTCTGTCCCAGTGCCCGGCTGGCTGTCCCAGAAGGAACGACCCTTGGGCACAGGGTTCGGGTACTTCTAGGCAGAAGCGAGAGAATCAGAGCACATGCTCCATTGGATTCTGGGAGAATAGAGTTTGAAACCCTTCCTTGGCTACGCCTTACTTGAAGCAGCTCAGTTAGGGCCATGGCCAAGCTGTGCAGCTCAGCACTGCATCTGGGCCAGCTCCACAGCCAGAGAGAAACACCCTCTGAGCACGTAGAGAGACACCACAAAATGTACTTGCAGCGTTGTTATTATTATTGTGGGTTTTTTTTTTTTTTTTTTTTGGCTGTGCCACACGGCTTGCAGGATCTTAGTTCCCTGACCAGGGATTGAACCTGGGCCAAGGCAGTGAAAGCCCAGAATCCTAACCGCTGAACCACCAGGGAAGTCCCTTTAAGTAGGTTAGAATACGTGGCTCATCCTGATGAAGACAGGCGTTGTCTACACTGACCCATCTGACTCTAGAGTGAGGTGTGTCCAATCCCACTTGGGTTTGGGGGCCCACCCTGTGACTGAGAGAAGGAGAGAAACACGAGAACAAATGCCCTTTTTGTCTTCAGGCTAAAACGTTTTCGATTAGGTGTTCTTAGTGGGAACTGGTTACCTGACAGGGTGCACGCCCCCAGCAGATTCACAATATTCTCGTGGCTGCCCAGGTGGGTCATCATTTTGAGTTCAGACATGAGAGCCTCTCTTTCCGAGCTGTCTGCTTTTTCTGTCAATGGCAGGGCATTACAAATGTAAAATGGAAGTAAATTAGGTATTTTAGGTTATTCAATAAATTAAAATTTTCCTCAGTTCAGAGTAGATTTCCATAAAAGTTTAAAAATACATACAATAATACATACATTTTGAATAATAATACCCTATGTTTTAAGGCAGAATTTCAAAGATTGTAGCATGAAAGTTGAACCAAATAATGTGCCTTTCTACTGGACTTTCCTCTACCTACAAAATAAAAATCTTTATAATTGACCCTTAAAAAATAAAATAAAACAAAATAATAATAATACATGATTTTCCTCCACAGTTGAAGTTAATAAATATGCTGAAGGGAGAAACATACTTTTTTTTTTTTTTGACACTTTTATTTGTTGAAGTCATAGAGTGACAAGATGGGAATGTCAGCGAGGGTGGTTGGTTCCAGCCTGTGACCCTCAGGTCTAGAATCTTAAATTTGTCAGTGGATCCAACGGTGAGAAGGTCAAAGAAGACCAATTCCCACTGACCAAGTTCTCAAGAGACTCCCTAATTGATCATGAGGAACAGAACTGCTGGGTAGGCTAGAATGTATCCACTTACTCTCCCTGGAGTAAGTCTAGAGAGCTTGGCAAACTGTATTCAACATCTTGCTTAGAAGTATAGCATGGAGGTACTTATTGGTGAACTCAAAGGTCTCCTGTCATTGAGGCCAATGTGCCCAGGTGGTCAGGACACCCCTGCCCGGGAGGGTGCTGGAGCCCTAGAGGCAAGGGCAGGGTCTCTGGGCCTCCCTCTCCAGGCACCCCCCCCTCTGTTAACATATTCTTTCTTACAGATAGAGTAACTTTTCTTTACATTCAATGCAGATTTGATTAGCTATTTCCAGGTGTCATTATTTTGTCCTGGAAGACATGTAGCCTTTATGTGGCTTTCCCAGAGCTTTGATGTCATCTGTTTTGACTTGTGTGAGCTCTCAGGGGCATCCTGATTTCCAACTTCTTAGCCTGGGAGTGACATCCTTCACTGTGTGCACTGGGACCCACTGTACCTCAGGTTTTCCACTACCTCATGTTTTATAGGGATTCGTGGCTTTCAGTTGTCCATGTCTTGTTCCTCATGACCAAAAGAATATATTTTTACAGTGTGCTTAACTCTTTCAAAGCACTTTCATATACCATTACCTGACTTTTCATTCATTCATTCATTCAACAAGTATTTATTGAATGCCAACTGTGTATGAGGCAATGTGCCAGGCCTTGGGGGAATAAATGATAGAAAGACACAGCCCCTGTCTTCCTGGAGCTTAGAGCCTCCTTGAAAGGGGAGACAGGTAAATGAACAATTACAATATAGTGTCATAAATGCCACATGGCACAAATAAACCTATCTATGAAACAGAAACAGACTCACAGACATAAAGAACAGACTTATAGTTGCCAAGAGGGAGGGGGGTGGGGGAGGGATGGATTGGGAGTCTGGGATTAGCAGATGCAAACTATTATATATAGAATGGAAACACAACAAGGTCCTACTATATAGCACGGGAACTATAATCAATATCCATAATGGAAAAGAATATAAAAAAGAATGTATACATATGTATAATTGAATCACTTTGCTGTACAGCAGAAACTAATACAACATTGTAAATCAACTATACTTCAATAAAAAATAAATACAAATAAAAAATAAATGCCACATGGCAAATGAAAGTAGGGGTGCTGTCCCACAGAAGAGGGACACCTAACCCAGCCTTAGGGAGGGTGGGGAAGGGGACACCAAATATCTATGCTGAGACCTGAGGGAAACCAGGAGTTAACCAGGTGAATTCACAGTGGGAAGGGCGAGGAAGAACATGCCATCCTGAAAACAGGATGGGCCAAGATCAAGAAAGAGGACAGCATAGCAAAACATACAGACCCACCCTCATGAGGCTTACAGACTACTGAGGCAGCTAAGACATTAGTTAAATAATTAAACAAATATGTAATTATAGTTGTGATCAACTTTATGGGGGAAAAAAACCCACAGAGAGCTGGGATATAGGATCTAGCAAGGAACTTGAGCTCATCTGTGGCGTGAGAGAAGGCTTCCCTGAGCAAGTGGTATTTGAGCTGAGATCTACAGGAGGAGCAGGCGATAAAGACGTGAAAGGGGAAGCAGAGGCAGAAGGATGATCTGTGCAAAGGCCCTGAGGTGGGAGGGAGCCCTGTGCTCCAGAGGAACTGAGAGCCGGCTGTGCTGCAGCACTGGGGTGAGAGGGGAGAGGCGAGCTGCAGCCATGTCGTGCTGGGCTGTGTGGACTGTTCACGAGAAATTAAAAGCAACTGGAAAGGTTAAGTAGGAAAATTATATGCTCTGCTTTGCATTTCATAACCATCACTTGGGCTTCAGAATCCAAAAGGAGGTAAGAGTGCATATAGGGTAGTTGCTTGGAAGGCTAGTGCATCCATTCAGAAGGGATAGACTCGGGCTGGGTGGTAGTAACAGAGGTTAAGAGAAAAGAGGATGAACTCAAGAGGCACCAGGCAGGAAGCCTGACAGGAATAGCCTACAGGGAATTAGAATGAGGATGGTTTCAAGGATGAGTCAGTCCTAGGTTTCTGGTTGGCCTGCCTGGGTGGCACATGGCCAGTCATTGGTACTCACAACCAATCAGTGAGAGAGGGAGGGCTGACAGAGAGCCAGGGTTGGAGGAGTCCACTTTGAATAAGCTGAATTCAAGGGACTCTGGAGACGTCCAAGCACTTGGACATAACCTGAAGCTCAGAAGGGAGGTGCAATCGTGAGAACCATTGGTACATGGGATGAGGTCACGGGTAAGCTGAGACAGCCCATGAGCATGCGGAGTGAAAAGGGAAGGGGGCCCAGGAGCAAGCCTTCAGGAACTCTGCTGGGTGAGAAGCTGGGTGAGAAGATGAGGGGCCAGCAAAGGACTGTGAAGCAGTCAGAGGGGTAGGAGGAAACCAGAAGAATATGGTGACATGGAAACCAAAGGAAGAAAGCACAATAAAGATGGAGGGAACTGTCAATCGTGCCAATTTATGCTAAAAATTCAAGTAATGCCCATTAGACAGGCTTGGTTCATGGTGATGGTGGAGGTGGTCGTCACTGATCGCTTAGCCAAAGCCAGCTGGGGGCACTCTTGCTAAGTGAGTGATACTAAGGGGAGGAGGTTAGGGAGAGCCAGGTGGCAGCGGATGAGAAATGAGTGGGAAGTGATACAGAAGGCGCCAATTCCCTCTTCTACCCAGAGTCTGTGTCGAAATGTAAGACGCACAGCTGCCTGTAGCAATGGTATCCCCAAATATTGAGGCTGAAAAAACATAAACAAAGAGAGAAGAGGAAGAAGAGGTGGAGTTTTGTGTTCACGACTTGTATTTTATATTCATGACTTGGTTGACACCCACCCCAACTCACTCCCTTTTTAGCTTTGAAGGATGGCAAGCAGTAACCATAGCAATGATGGAAAAGAGGAGGTGGGAGGCGGCACCTCCCCTCTTTGTGCGTCTCTGTGGCTATTGATTGATGTAACCGTACCTTTCAGCATTTTGACTGCGACCTGGATTGAGACCCCTGTCTTACTGATTCCATAGGCGGTTGCATTCATCACTTTCCCAAAAGCACCCGATCCCAGGACCTTCCCTGCAAGACACATGGTGAGTGAGTGCATGTTGAAGATTTTCCAACAAGAAGGAAACTCAACAGAAACATTTGGAACATCTGATTCTTACCAAATTCTAAATTTTCTCTTGGAAACTCCCATTTGAGATCATATTCGTATTCTCTGAAATCAATGTAGAAGTACTCATTATCCAGAGAGCCGGTCACCTGCACCATCTGTAGCTGGCTTTCGTACCGAAATTGCTTCAGAGATGAAATAATGAGTCGATTAGCCATAGAGAGTTCTTCAGAAATGGGACACAATGATGATGTTTTACCTTTGCTTTTACCTTTTTGTACTTGTGACAAATTAGCATGGTTAAAACGGCAATAAAGGGAAGACAGAGGCCAATTGTTGCATAGAATGAGATGTTGTCCTGGATGAAAGGGAAGGGGCCTGCAAGGGAAGAGCATCAAGGAGCAGTGGATGAGAATTCCTGGTGGATACTGTAGCAGAAAGCTCGTTACAGTGTCTCACATCCTGTCTGAGGAACCTACAAGCCCTCTACTAATACGCTATCCCCACAGAAAATCAGGCCATGTTCACTTAAAGAACGATTCCTTCCCAGAAAATTTTAAATGATTCTGAACCCATTTTAAAAAATCATTTACTAGGGGTTTTAAGAATTACATCTATTTAAACCCACAGGATGTGAAAGTCAGATAAAAAAAAGATGTTCGTCTACTATATATAAACTAGATAAACGACACCGTCCTACTGTATAGCACAGGGAACTATATTCAATATTTTGTAATAAACTATAATGGAAAAGAATCTGAAAAGAATATACATATATATTTATATAAAACTGCATCACTTTGCTGTACCTCAGAAACTAACACAACATTGTAAATCAACTATACCTCAATTAAAAAAAAAAAAAAAGAAATTTGTGTTCCCACTATGAAGCGGTCATACGAATGTGGGGAAGTTAGTTTGGGGATGCTGGTGATTTTGAACCATTAGTGTAGGTGGTCAGGTTTCAGAATTGCTTAATTTAGGAGGGATCTAAATATCAAACCAAAAATGATAAAACGGCAAGCTAAAGGCAGATAAGGAGATTAACCAAAATGGAAAGTGGTAGAGACTCCAAATTACTAAATCTGTTTCCCTAGAGCTGGATTTCTTGGTAGATGTCCATTATACTGGGAGCTTATGGTTCTACCCACATCACTTGAATTCATGAGTCACAATAATGTCAGTAGAAGTCACTCTGCCCTTGAACTACAAAACATGTGTGTTCAGTGGGGATTCTTGCCTGACTCAAAAAGCCTTCTCGTCTCACACACTGAACCTACACACTCCTGTAAAACTCCCCAAATAAAAGCGAACGACAGGGACTAACTTCTAGTAGGGAATTCCTGAGGGTGGTGTGTTACAATAGCAACTGCTGTCTACCTGGTGAGTTTAGAAGGATTGTTTCGCAAGAGGTGCCGAGGGAATTGTATGCACAGCACTTCACCAGGAACCCTTTGACGGCCTCACTCATGTTCAGGGTGCTGCTTGATATCCACTGTCCAAATACTTTTCTGTTGGCCTTTTTATTCCAAATTCCTTCTGTGATCTCTTCTGTGCAGCTGAAAAGAAGCAGCAGACAGAGAATTTAGACGGGCGGGGCTATCGTCGGATTGGAAGTGAGGGTTTCTCTAGTGGGGTCTACAAGAGACACATCTATTAAAGGTTATCAGAAACAATCTATGACCATTTAGAATTATGGTCGACTCAGAAGGTAAGCATTTTAAATGCTTCATCGTTTCTTCTTAAACTGAATTCATGAGAAACAGTCAACATGTCAGAGAGAGTTTTATGTTCTTCTAACACAAGAGGGGCCAGTGTCTTCATTACTTGGGAGACTTGTCTGAACACTTCTTCCAGGTCCAAGACGGTAACGGGTACCCGTCAGAGGAGCAAGAAGCCTGACTTGCCGATGCCTCGGCAAGCACTTGAGGTTTCCCTGTAGAAAACAACAGGGAAATCAAGCTCATGAAGTACAGTGCTTTCCAGAAAGGGTTTCAAAGTCAGCTTCATATAGGCTGCTCACGTACTCTACGCATCTACGCAGTTCGTGCTCCTGGGAGCGTGTCTCATGCAGGGTGACTCAAAGAGGGGGCCCTCTTTCCCCTTGTGTCACCTTTTGTGCAGGCGGCCCTAAACTTCTCTGGGGAGCACCCCCTTTTCCACCGCTAGACCCCTCCTCGAGAGAGCTCAGGTGTAGACCTCTATCTACTGAGCATCCTAAAATGAGTCTTAGCTTCAGGAGAAGCACCTGCAAAAAGTCCAGCGAAATGCACTCTCATCTTTTCATGGACCAGAGAAACAAAGATTATTAAAACAACTAAATGGCAGGTAGTATGACTCTTGGCCTTTCCTTAACAGGACCTGTCAAAGTACTAAAATCAATAAAGTCACACAGTACAGCACCTTCAGAGAGGATATGGAATCAGCATCTTAGCTTCAAAGGATGAGCCCAGAAAGAGATCTGCGTATCAACAAGCCAGTAGATACGAAAGTACAATTTCAAAACACTTCAGCATGTCAAAACACTTTTGTAGCATTCCTTCCCTAAGCCATGGCTTATCTCTTTCTGATCCGAGTTAATACATTATTAAGGAGTTACAAGCGTAAAATACAATTTCTTGACAGCTTCACTTACTTCTTATATTCAGCGTGAACATTTTTGTGAACTGGGCGTCATCATTTTCTGCATGGAAGATATATTGTCCTGGCTGGTGTTTATGGTTGCAAAACTTAGATATGCTGTTGGAAAAAGAATTAAAGACAGACTTAGCCACATTCTTTGAGGAGATGTTGAAATGAATAACGGTGTGCATGGGAGTAAGTCTTCCTGAAGACACTCACTTCTCTCAAGTTCAGTGGACAGGGAGGTGCCCAGATGCTCTTCCTACTCAAAGTGTGGTCCACAAACAGGCAGCATCAGCCTTGGTATTATCTAGGAGCTTGCTAGAAATACAAAATCTCAGGCCCCACCCCAAACCTACTGACTCAGAGTCTGCATTTTAAGATGATCTCCATGGAATTCACATGCACATTAAAGGTTGAGAAGCACTGATCGAGGCTGGAGCTGCTAAGAGAGACAAGAAGGTTCCGGCCCCTACTGTTACATACATTCCAGACTAGTCTGACTTCCTGGAAGTATGGAAGAACCTTGGTACATGGCAGAGCCCATGGACCCCCCCAGCTTCCTGAAAGGATAGCTCTCTGACGTTGGTCCAAGGCAGGACCTATGACCAACCCTTGACTTACATAGGGATTGACAGCGATGAGGGCTCAAATCCACTGAGTACAGATGTCTTTGAGTGGTCTCAGGAGGCTCTAGTATCTACTTGGAGTGCTCATCCACCAAGCCTACCAGGTATATGGTATTGGGGATCATCCACCAAGCCTACCAGGTATATAGTATTGGGGATAATCCACCAAGCTTAGCAGGTATACGGGATGGTGGATATTATAGGAGAGGTGGGGAAGCAAGGAGTTGTTGAATGTGCCTTCATGCATTGAAGAAATAGAAAAAAAATTTCCCTTAGAATGAGAAAATCTAAGCCTTGTTCAGAAGATACTGAATTAGGCCACCTCTATATAGCCTACTTGAAGTAAAAAAGGAAAGAAAAAGTATGTGTACATAGGAAATGTGAACAGGAGGAACTATGTAGGATGCAAAAGACCTATGAATATGGCTCCGGTCCTCAGAGATATCATAATCCAGGTGGGTGGACAAAACCTGCCTATGTGGAAGAGTGAAAGCATCAAACTGAAGGCCTGTAGAAGATCAAAGAAGGCAGAGGCCAGTGTCATGAGAAAAGTTCAGAGGGCTTCATAGAAGCAGGAATTGAGCTAGGTCTTTAGAGGTGAGTTGGTTTTCATGAGAGAGTAAAGAAAAGACATCCAAGCAGGGGGCAACGGCATGATTTAAGCCATGAGACAGGAACTCATAAGGCCACAAGGAGAGAAACGGGGAGGCTTCTTGGCTAGAGCAGAGGTGCAGGGCGGGATGTAGCAGAACAGAGGGCTAAATGGGCAGGGTGAGGCCAACTGATCTGGGACCTTGGAAAACAAGCCTAATTATTTCGACCTGATGGAGAAAGCAGGGAGGAGATGTGGATTCCTGAGCAGGAGAGGAATGTTCTGAACAGTATTTTAGTTTAGAGTGATGGCAGCAGGAAAGTTTATTGGGGGGAAGTCTGGAGGTAGCTGTTGAAGTAACCTAGGAAGTCATTCATTCATCCATGAATTCACTCATTCTTTCTCCTGTCAATGGTAGAGGCTATTTGTGGGAGGAATCGGGAATACAACAGTGAGTTAACAAAACTAGGTTTCTGTTCTCACGGAATTTACAGTTTGGTGGCGAAGGCAGACAAGCAATGTGCAGTTACACTATAATGTGGGAAATCTTAGGAGAGGAGAAGTAAAAGTTCAGATTTGAGAGTTCAGAGTGTGAAAAGATGAGTGTTGTCTAAGGCAGGGAAAATGGGGAGGGAGAGGAAAGAACCAACCCCAGAGGCACCAGAACAAAAAGAAACAGCAGGTGCTGGATTGGACGTGAAGAGGAAGGAGAGAACAGAATCCCAGCTGATTCCTAAGAGTCAAACCGCACACCTGGCAATCAATGGAGAAGATTTTGAGCCCAGGTTCATTTGACACCAATGTTCTGCATCCTTAACTCGGAAGCTTAAAGGTAATTCTGTGTATAGTGATGGGAGATTTCATTTCCTATCAAGTGAGCACTGAAGAAGCTTTTTGTTTGCCTTGTTGACAAGAGGGCTGAAGAAGCAGAAAGGGGAATTTCTTAGGCTGACCTACTTCTGGACAATGAGAAGGAAACGGCTGGTGAAGTGGAAATGACAGAAGGATTGCGGGAAAGACAAATTATAACTTTAGGGAGAAAAGTAAGTATAGGTACATGCGATTTCCAGACTTTATGAAGGCAGGGTTTAAGTGGTCCAAGAAGAGAAAGATGTGAGCTTCTAAAAGGGAAAATGTAATTCTCACCGGACAATAGCCAAAGACCCTGAAAAGGAAGAAGAGAAGAGATAAAAAAGAAGCCAGTGTGCTAGGCAGGGACCATGCCAAAAGCACCGATCAATTTGATAAAGAAATTACCAACTAATGAGAACCTACTGTATAGCACAGGGAACTCTACTCAATGCTCTGTGGTGACCTAAATGGGAAGGAAATCCAGAAAAAGAGGAGATATATGTATACATATAGCTGATTCACTTTGCTGTACAGCAGAAACTAACACAACATTATAAGGCAACTATAATCCAATAAAAATTAACATAAAAGAAATTACCTATACAACTATTGATTATCACGCAGACCAATCTGTTTTGTAAACGTTTTCCCTCCTAAGTCTTTTGTGCTGTCTGAATGGAGCATGACTTGCGATGGGATAGACAAGAGAGCATCTGAAACATTCTCATTCTTCCAGGTAGGAAATCGGTCACAGAAATAGCCTGAACACAAAATTGAATATCCAGGTCCTTCTCAACCGCCTGTCTTCCTGTTTATGGCAGTTAACCCCAGCAAAAGCAACAACTGCATCGCCGACCCTCCCCTGGAAATTCCAAGGGGACTAACCATTAGTGCCAGGGAGTTTCGAACTTCCTTTTTCCCTGGGGTTTTTCTGAAAATGGCCAGCGGCCATGAGATGGGAGATCAGGAAACTGGAGTTCACAGTGAAATATCTTTGGTGACTAAGAAGATGTATTCTCATCACAACTATGAGAAGGGATTTCTCCTCTGTTACAAGCAAAATGCAGGTGATTTTTCTTTTCCATTTAGTGCCCAGAGCTGGGGAGTTGAAAAGGGGCAGGTCTTTCCAGCAGCTCAGGGAGTAATTTCACTATAAAAAATGCTTTATTCAAAGAGCAAGGGATGATAAAAGTCAAACCAGAAAACAGGGCATAATAAAGCACAGACTGGGGAAGCTGAGAGCTTCTGAAACTGGAGAGTGAGGGGCTGGCAGGAGTGAGTGACTTTACCCGGCACTGGGAGACCCCCATCAGCAGATCCTGCCCCCTCAGACTGCAGGACACGGAGCGGGTACAGCCTGGCTGAAGTTGAACCCAGTCTGCACACATTTCTGTCCAGAGTTAAACAAAGAAAGCCGGGCAGGGGGCAGGAGAGGTACTGATGACTTTATATCAATCTACTTAATACCATGCTCATTTGTATTTTATTTCAGGGGAGCCCACAAGCCTGGGGAAGTATTACATAATCGTTAAAAACCCAATAGCATAGCACAGCACATCTCATAAGGCGGCACACTTTTCTTTTTAAATAACCAAAGCACATGCCTGCTCTTCTGTTTTCTTACACACTAGGTATGAGAATCTCACACTTTTGAAATGAGCTGGTGTCAAAAGGCAGTACCAGAGTAATGGTTAAAAACACAGGCTTTGCAGGCAACTCTGCCATTGCCCGGTGGTGTGACCGTGGGCAAGTCACGGAGTCTCTCTGTGCTTGTTTCCTCATCTGTAAAACGAAGATAATATCTACCTTATATGGTTGTTAGAGGAGAAGTTTTTGTTGAGTTTTTATTAAAGCGGTTTTGTATAAACTGCTTATATCAGTGCCTAGTAAACACGATAAATGTGTTAGATCATCATTACTATGAGGCTTATGAAGTCCGGGAATCATTTTGAATAAAAAAGACATTTAGAACCTTTACTCTGGGGTATATACATTAAGTGAGAAAATCACATTAAAATAAAGATGCAAAGAAAAAAAAAAACACTAAAGTAAATGCCCATCAACAGGAGTTAGTCAAGATAAAATTTTCTAAAAAGAGGAATACTGTCACCATAAAAGTGGTAATGTAAATAAGGTAAGCCATTAACATGATAATATAAATAATAATAATGTACTTATTAACACAGCAAGAGATGATATTTTTAAAGTGAAAAATCAGGTGACAAATGGCACAATTAATTTCCTGTTTGTACAAAAACCTATACTTATATGTTTCTATCATGGTGGTTACAAAGTCTGAAATATAATTCCTGGTGGTGGAATTATGGGTGTTATTTCTATTTTTTTTAAAGGCAATTTCAGAAAATAAGAGTGAATGAAAGGTATTGACTTCGCCCCAGGTGTGGAGCAAGTAGCATAGCCTGTTTCCATATTTAATAAAATGAGATGATGAGATCAAATGAGATAATCCGTATAAAGGACTTTGCACATCGGCACATGGTAGGGCTCAAAGAAGTTTCTTTTGGTCTCAGTGAGGCTTCATGATGTGGTTAGTACCTTACAATTGAGGGGGCAGTGTTTGGTTGGAGGTTCCGCTATTTACCGCTATTTACCGCTATTTACGGTCCCCAAACGTCTTTCCTTCCTTTCTGTATACACTCAGGGCTCATCTCCTTCAGGGAACTAAAAAAGTCCTCCTAAAGAAGCTCAATACACTCCTGTAATCACATATCATTTATTGACTTGAGAGCTTGCTTTTCTCTTTGTCCTAAGAAGGAATATGTCTCACCACCCAGAACCCAGACTCCACCACACCACTGGTACCAATAAGTGCTCAGTTAATGCCTGTTGTGGGCAGAACTTCGACTTGGTCGAGTTGGGAAATTAAATATTTCAGGGAAAAAGAAAATACAGGGATTGGGCATGCCTAAGGAGACTCTTTCAGAAGAAATTACTTAAATAATTATAACACCCTAATAAGTTGTTTTGTGTGTGTGTGTGTGTGTGTGTGTGTGTGTGTTTAACCATGGAACTAGGAAAAGCTAAGGCAGATTTGTTTATAAGTAAGTCTACAGAGATAGAAAATTAGGCAAACTAAAAGATGAAATATTCTAGAACATTTTCCCAAGACCAGGCTGTCAGGACTGCTGGAAAGTTATAATTTCATAAAATGTAAACACATAAAGGGAAGCCCTAATAAACTTTGGTGTAATATTTGAGGAAGTAAATTGGAGAAACGAAGCTGTGAAGGTGGGGAAGCTGCAAGATTTCTGGCACACATGCTCTGACCACACCAAAGCTTTTTCAGTAGTACTGTTATTACACAGACCTTTCGGTTACAAATAAAAACTGGTGTCACTTTGCTTATAAAGTCCTCTCTTGCCCCATGATGAAAATACTGTACTTCATAAACAAAATTCAGTTTGACTAAATTGTTGAACCTAAGTGATGGGTAAAGGATGCTCACTGTACTATTCTTTGAGTTTATTAGTAAATTTGGAACTTTCTATAATAAAAAATTGAAAAGAACTCAGGTTAGAATTTAGTTTGCATCCCCTATCACAACACAGAGCCTCATGTGGAGAGCAGGTGACATTTAGAGCACTTGTGTTCAATTTTTTTGTAGTTCATCTTTTTTTTTTCTTTAATTAATTTTTATTGGAGTATAGTTGCTTTACAATGTTGTGTTAGTTTCTGCTGTACAGCAAAGTGAATCAGCTATACATATACATATATCCCCTCTTTTTTGGATTTCCTTCCCATTTAGGTCACCACAGAGCATTGAGTAGAGTTCTCTGTGCTATACACACAGAGGTTCTCAGTAGGTTCTCAGTAGTTATCTATTTTATACATAGTATTGTATATATGTCAATCCTAATCTCCCAATTCATCCCCCACCCCTGTAGTTCATCTTTTATTCAACATTTTGAGCATCTTTTTCATGATGAAGGAGGCTCCATCTCACCTTGGCATTACCACCTTGGCAAGCGGCCCATCACACCCAGTGCATTGTTATCACCAATTAATACTGTACTTCTTCAAGAACTTTTTAAATAAAATAAACACTGAGTGATAGGTGTTGTGGTGAGTGCCACGTGCTAGGTGTTGTGGTGAGTGTCATGGTCCTTGCAGTGCAAAGAGTATGCCACTGACTCATCTTTGGCCCAGGCTATGCACTTTAAGTTGCTTTCTAGGGGTGATGATGAATTCATTCATTTACTAAACAGCTGTTGACTGCACGAGGCATTGTACAAAGACAGAGAAATGACAGCGCCTATCCCAGAGGAGGTTATGAACTCACTGGTGGGATTCAACACAAAAAGAGGTTAACTTTGAATGAGAGGTACACATCACTATAGAAATCAGGATCTGCCCTGATTTATTCATTTAGCTACCTCCAGAAGATAACTGCTTGGGGTCAGGGGTGCAGAGTGTGGTCATGGGGTGAAACCAGATTAACTAGCCCACTAGATTGCTCCAAGACCCATAGATCAGAGACACGGTCCTCTAATCAGTGAGTCTGTCAAATCTTAACAATTGTGCCAGATGTCACCAGCACAAGTAGCAATGACCTCCCAGGTGGCCCCTGGCACTTAAATGTGCCTGTATAACTTGAGGGGGTTGGGGGGAGACATCACCTTATTCACGCTTGTAGCCCCTTAACGGCATTGAGACCATCAAGAAGACATTAAAGGAATATTTGTTGAACTAAATTGAATTGATCCTCTATCTCTTTGAGTCAGGTTCAAAAGAGAATCCTGTAGAACTAAGAGCTTCTCTGACATGGGGTCACAATACAAAGAAGGATGGGGAAAGTGACAGCACCGACATCCTGAACACAAGTAGTCAACTCAACTAGCAGGAGAGGGGTTGACTCCCTGCCTTCTACCTTCAAAAGTTTGATGGTTCAGCATAAGGGCTTATGACAATGGGGTGACCCCTCCAAGGCAGTGGTTCTCAACCCCAGGCAATTTTTTCTCACCAGGGGACTTTGGCAATGTCTGGAGATATTTTTGGTTGTCACAACTTGGGGTAGTGGTGCTACTGACATCCAATGGGTGGAGACCAGGGACGCTGCTAAACATCCTATCATGCATAGGAGAGACCCCCAGAATGAAGAATTACCCAGCCCAGGATGTCAACAGCCTGCTGTTGAGAATCCCTGAGTTAGGGGACTATGTGTCCGTCCAAAGGCTGCTTTCTTAATTACTTGAAAAATGAATGCTTCGAACATTAGGAGGTTTGGGTGAGAGGGCAGATGATGCCATGCAAACCCTGTGTTACAACTCTTCTTAAAAAAGCAAACAAGGATCAGTTACAAATCACTTTGGGGTATAGAACAGTGCAGTCATCAGGAAACAAACGGAAGGATCAAGATGAAAAGAGCTTATTCTGACTCTTCACCTAGACCCGTGCTATCCAATAGGAATATAAACAAGCCACTTACGTAATTTTAAAGTTTCCAATTAGCTATCTAAAAAGTAAAAAGGAGTAAACGGTAATAATAGATTTTATTTAACTCAATATATCTAAAATACTGTCATTTTAACATATAATCAAGCCAAAAATTATTGAGGTATTTTACTTTTTGTTTGTCATACGAAGTCTTCAGAATCTGCTGTGCATGTTACAGCCACACAACATCTCCATTGGGACCAG
Source organism: Eubalaena glacialis (assembly GCF_028564815.1). Classification (NCBI taxonomy): domain Eukaryota; kingdom Metazoa; phylum Chordata; class Mammalia; order Artiodactyla; family Balaenidae; genus Eubalaena; species Eubalaena glacialis. The sequence continues at coordinate 85,031,282 of NC_083731.1, read as the reverse complement.
CTGCATTTCAAGCTCCCAATAGCCATATGTGGCTGCCGGCTACTATACTGCACAGCACAGATCCAGACCTGTGATGGGAATCACCAGAGGTTCTCATTAAAAATGCAGAACCTGGGGGGACTTCCCTGGCGGTCCAGTGGTTAAGACTCCACGCCTCCACGGCAGGGGGCGTGGGTTCAATCCCTGGTCGGGGAACTAAGATCCTGCATGCCAAGTGGTGCAGTCAAAAAAAAAAGAAAAATGCAGGATCTGGGGATTGTGCCTCAATTTTAGTTCAGCATGTTTGGAATGGGAGCCAGGAATCCACAGTTTTAACATTTACCCAGCTGATTCCTATACAGTTGGTTTATGGACCCGTTGCTGAGCATCAGTGATTAACTCTCGACCACTGACTCACTGGAGAGATGACAGGTACCTCTCAGCTCATAGTCTATCCTGAAACCATGTTACCTAGGATTAGTTTTAAGAGATAAGGGGTATCATAGCCATAGGAAATACAAGGAAGAGCTGTGTTTTTGGGGGGGAGAGAGATAAATTAGGAGTTTGGAATTAACATATACACACTACTATATGTAAAATAGGTAAACAACAAGGACCTATTGTATAGCACAGGGAACTGGACTCAATATCTTGTAATAACCTATAACAGAAAAGAATCTGAAAAAGAACATATATGTTATGTATGTATGTATAAATGAATCACTGTGCTGTACACTTGAAACTAACCCAACATTGTAAATTAACTATACTTCAATTAAAAAACAAAAGAGTTTTTTTTTTGTTTTCCAAAGAGAAACTTGACTGCAGTTGGACAAATCCCCAGGAAAATGAGATTTTCCTTCAGCATTTATCATTGGGCTATTTCTGCATTTATTTTTGAAAACTTAAATCAACATACCTATAGGTAGTGTTTTCCTGTTTTTAAGGGGTTTTACTTCCTCAATCATCTGCAAACGGGCTGAGAGAGACTCCGTGTACCAATAGCATGTACCCTCAAATAGGAAGTAACAATCCGGTGACTCAGAAAATGCCAGACTCAAACTGATATGATTCTTTCCATTTTTCGTGCGGTGGGTTACACTATCTGAACTGATTAAAGAGTTGTTACTGTGTCCTGACATCTGCCGTTTGTTTTCTCGTCTTCAATGTCAACGTCACAGCGCATAAACTTATAATACAAAACCGCTCTTCTCGAGGGCAACCAGAAGGGTTGTGCTGAGAATGATGATGTGTCCCGGGCTGAGTTTGCTCACCTGTACCCATCATCCAGGCCACTTTGCTCACAAGGAAATGATTTTCGAGAGAAGGTCCACGTACATCTGATTTGTGGGTATGCTTTAAACCTGACAGAAAAACAAAACTCTTCATACTGGTCAATTTCATAATCTTCACTTGATTTGGAAGCGTTTATAAATCCCTTTTCTGTTAAAAAAAATGCATTTATAAGTTAGATAATGAGATTCATATGGAGGAAGTATACTGAGAGGATAAATAAATTTTTATTCATCAGTTTTATGCAAGAAAACTCAGATTTGATAGTTTAACAAGAAACGCAGGGGTCCTGTCTCCATTAATAAGCCTGAGCGTGTCACCTTCAGATTCCTCTGAGAATTGGATGCAAGTAATTGACACTCTTCCCAAAGAAATGTATAAATAAACCTATAGATTTTGCTGACAAGTTCAAGGGGTTGAAGGGCTTCCCCCAGCCTGGCCAACCATGGACACAGAGGGACCCACTGACAATCCGTGTCCTCAGCCAGAATGGCCCCCTCGTGACACATCCCACGTAAAATAATCTCAGGTCACAAACAGAATAGTCTAGCCAGAGATATTCACAAGGTTTCCCTACGGAACACTTCCTTATTAGTTTAATAAGAGAATCTCTTCATTTCTTAGCATTTTCATGATGGTTGAAGGCTGCCACCTACTCTGAGATTACGTAAAGCGTGATTACTGTCAGATCCTACAGAGCCCACCCAAACTTCCATGCATCTAAGTGCGTGTCCCACCCTCTCAGCCATTGCTCTCTACCCTTGAGAGGCAGTTCTCAGGTAGTTCTTAGAACAAGTGCTTAATAAGGGTCGAGTTTGTGTCTGGTTCTCTGCCAGGTCTGGGACTATAGGATAGAAGGGATTATTCCTGTCCTTAGGAAACTTCCAGACTACTGGAAGACAAAAATCCACAAACAGAGGGTCACATTACAACGTGCTGCCTGCCAAGACAGTGGCATTCAAGCGGGCTTGGTTTAAACAGAAAAGGAAAGGAAGGGGCAGCTTGTACTTACAAAACTCCCCTAATTCAGTTTCTTTCTCAGCTTTTTGATACTAACATTATACTGAAAGCAGAATTTGCAGTACCTACCCTACATTCCACACTAAAACAACTAAAAACATGAGTACAGGTTACGTGCGCAGCCCGCATTACCTAGGATGGTGACCAAAGCTGATTTACTGGGATGCTCTGAAGAGGAACAAGTGTAATAGCCAGTGTCGTTTCTTCCCACTGATGATACAAAAGCAAACAGAATCCGTATCATAGTTCTGTTTGTGGAATAGGTACTCATCTCAAAGTAGCTGCCCTAGATTTTAATAAAACAGAGTTTGAATGGAGTGATTTCCACCTGGACTCTCGGTTCATTTTTCTGCATTTTCAGGATGCAAGCTCATCCTCTCACCTCTTCCAGTGTTTTATTCTCTAATTCCCAGCTGAGCCCGAATCCGTGGTTTACATGAACAGCTTTGCACCTTATCCATAAGGGTTCCCCTACTTTAAGAAATAATTGTGGCGGTGTGGTCTGAGGAGTTTGGTTTAGATCTAGAAGATGAAAACACCCTGGGTAAGAAAAAAAGTGATTTTTTTTCCTCATCACAAAACATATCCTGAACATTCTGCAGAACAAAGATTTTGATGGCATCTCAAATGTTACCAACCATCTCAAAATAAAAGAGTCTTTCAGAGACTGACAAGGCTCTTATGAAGAAATGAGCACTCACAGAAATCTAAATATTACACTGGAAATGGCCTGAAGGAGCTATAGAATTTTTGAAATTGAAATCATCACCTAAGGGGTGATGATTAGTCCCAGCTCATCTCTAAGGAACAGTCACTGAAAACAGAACGACATGATACTATGGTCTTACCAATAGTGAAGAGTTTCGTGCATTCCCTGCCCAGCTCATTTCTTGCACAGCACCTTATGTCTGTTCCAAATAACTCATGGAGTACACTTGCCTCCTTTGTAATGACAGCTGGACTTTCTCCTTTACAGCTGCAATTAAAAAATAAATGTCAGTACCATTTTTTTTTTTTTAAGATTCCATATATATGGGTTAGCATATGGGTATTTGTTTTTCTCTTTCTGACTTACTTCACTCTGTGTGACAGACTTTGGTGCTTTGTGATGACCTAGAGGGGTGGGATAGGGAGGATGGCCGGGAGGTTCAGGAGGGAGGGGATATGGGGACATGTGTATGCATATGGCTGATTCACTTTGGTGTACAACAGAAACTAACACAGTATTGTGAAGCAATTATACTCCAGTAAAGATCTATTAAAAAAAAATAAACATCAGTTGACTAAACATCTTTTAAAATTACAAATGAATGTTCAGGAGAAGAACCAAATTAAAGGTTCTAGATTTTAAGAGCCTGATAAGAAAGCAAAGACAGGAGCAGGTCACAAGGCAAACCAACTCACAACTAGTTAGTAATTCCTCATCTCACCCAATTAGAATAACACTAGAGAGAATCACATAATAAAACAGTTTAAAAAGCTTTGTGTTTGGTGACCTCTTGGTTGTTAAAGAGACAGAAAGAATGGAAGAATTGAGAAAAGACAGAAAAGGGGGGAAGAAAGAGAAAATGGAGAAAAGGAAAAGCATGATTAGGTTTTAATACAGCTTAACAAGGTGTAGGTATGCTTTCTTTGAAGCTCTGAAGAGGACAACCAGTGAGAGGGAGAGAGGCCACAGTTGCAAATGTCCCCAGAGTCCCCGGAGCTCACAGAGGAGAGGGCAGTGGAACTTGTGGGGTGTCAGCCACACCTCGGGATTTGAGGGGCCACCTCCCCTCTCCCGCCTCCTTAACCATCACCTTTCCCAAAGCAGATACGGCTTTGGGACTCTGTGTATAGTCACGTTTCTTCTCTTTATCACTTTAGCCAAATGTATTCTCATCTTTGTTTATGCATTATTCCTTGAGTTTTTTTTTTTTAATTATAAGACAACAATAACTATGTTCATTTTGAAAAATCCAGAAAAACCCAAAAAAAGAATATTAAATTGCCCATATTCCTACCACCATGAGATAACAACGGTTACTATTTTGCTGTGTGTAGCTTTCTAATCTTTTTCTTTTCTGTGCACACGTGACGTATGTATCTACAGGTAATCTCTTTTCCTTGTTCGTTTAAAATTTGGGATCCCGCTCACATTATCTGGTAACCTGATTTTTCACTTTTTCTCTTTCTCTTTAGTTCCATTTTTCAGTAAAAGTTGTTTAGTAAATTTTAATTAGTTCAAATGGCATGAACCGTTACTTTGTGAACTCTTAGCTATGACACATGAAAAACAAAAGTAAACATTTATATGGTACATACTATCTGCCAGGCACTGTTCTATGTGCTTCACATGTACCAGTTCATTTACTCATCAGAGCGATTGTATTAAGGTAAGTACTGCTCCCACCCCCATTCTTCTGATGAGGCGGGGAGGGGTTAAGTAACTTGCCCAAGGCCACACAGGTATAAGCAGAGCAGGGTTCAAACCCAGGCAGATTCTGCATCCCTAAACAATCATATTAAACTGCTCTTCCAGAGTCAACATCAAAATCACAAATTAAACATTTATTCACAGGGGATTTCTTACTTATAGGGAATTATACACTAAAATCTGGACCTTTCTTTTTCCCCAACCAAATGCTCAGGGAGTCGACAATCCTGTAACTTAAAGGGGCTGTCATTCGTGTCCTGTGATACCCAGGGAGGGTCCTACAGGTCAGTGACGTGACAGATGAGGAGCTCCAAAGGGCTTCTCACTAAGGCGTCCCCCACCATCCTCCCCGGGAAGCCCACACCAATCATTCTTTCAAAAGCCAACGTTTCCTGTTAACAGAGTGATAAACTGTACAGACAGTATGATGTCAACTATATTAGAAAGATACCGAAAAAGTAAAGCCATAATAGTTCTCTCTCCACATGTCATACCTGTCGCTCTGTGAATCACAGAACACCCATTCCACGGTTGGTTCTGGAATGCTCTCCGAGATGCAGACCAGGGCATCCTGATTTTCCATTTTTCTAAAGTAAGGTCTCCTTAACGTGTAAAGCAGGGTATCTAAAGCATCATAAATTAGTAACGTTTCAATATTAAAAATGTTTCATATTATAAACATTTAAAAAAATAACTGTCCTAGTAGGCCTCCTCAAAAGAAGAATTCTGCACCATTAAGAAAAGTTAACCCTTTGTGCCGTAGCAGTGTCTCCACTCCAAATATATATAATAACATATCCCCCCTCACCAATATGTTAAATGCAACTCTGGCTGAAATGCTAACTTTAGTATTTATTCTCGTAGCTAAAGTCTTTGGGTATTTCATGAATCCAAAGACAACTAAAGTTTAGTGGAGTGAAGCCATGTAAAAACACAAATATCAATATGCATGAGAAAAAGAAAAGTAGAAATAACATCAAGTTTATAACACATATATAGTTTAAGACCCAACTTTCTTCCCATAATTTTATCTAGAACTAGGCAGAAATATAGTAGGATGGAGGTAGACTTGGAACAGAATTGAGAGGCTTGGTTTAGCCTCCTGTTCACATTGGACCCTCACACCTCTCCCCTCGCCCCTTCTCCCCCTCCCCCTCCCTTAACATATGAACTCTCTGCTTCTGCTTGGACCCCTTAGGAACAGGAGTTCACGACCTCCCAGAGTCGATCCTTCCATTTTTCAACAAACCCTTTTTTTTTTTCAAAGAAAGTTTCCCATGCTAAATTTCAATCTTCCTCCTTATAATAAATTCTGTTTTAAAATAGTATCTAATACTTTATATATATGTATATACGTAGCAAAGAATATATGAAGAGTTAATTTTTTGAAGCATAATAATAAAAACGAATACCCGTGGACCCATGCGCAACTTAATAACCAGAACAGTAATAAATATCTTTGAATCTACTTTTGTGCTGTTTCTCCTTGTCTCTCAAGCCTAGGTTAACTTTATCCTGAATTTTCTGTTTATCATTCTCATACTTTTACGCATATTTCACCACATAGATGTGTGGCCCTAAACAATACATTGGTTTGTTTTGTTCGGCTTTGAGCTTCAACATATGGCATCACTCAATATGCAGTCTTTCACAACTTTGGTTTTCCATCCAACCTTATGTTTTTAAGATTCATCCATGGTTTTGCACGTAGCTATGCTTAATTCATTTTGCTACCACTACATTGTGTTCCATTGGTGGATATATCACAATCTATTAGTCCATTTTCTTGCAGTGGACATTTGGGTTGTTTCCTGTATTTTGTATCACCAACAGTGGTGCTATGAACATTCTGTGCATTCCTAGTGAGGCAGGTGTGTAAGTTTCTTTACAATATACCTAGGAGTGCAACTGCTGGTGCATATAGTGTGAGCACTTCTGCTTTACACACAATGACAATTTGTTTTCAACAATCTCCTGGGTATAAAATGGTATCTCATTGTGGCCTTAATTTGCATGTCTCAGTTATTAATTTAATATGTTTACTGACAATAGTGAAATGCCTACTCATGTCTTTTGTTCATTTTTCTACTGGTTTTTTTCTTATTGATTTATAGAAGTTCTTTACCTATTATGACTATTCATCCTTTGTTGATTATGTGACTTCCAAACATCTTTTCCCATTTTGTGGTAGTTTTTACTTTCTCTCCCTGTAATTGCTGACCATTGGTCCCAATTCTACCCTCTAGAGCAATTTTTTTTTTTAAAGTGAAGTTTGTTGCCACATGAAAATCCTTCAAATATTTAAAATCAAATGCGGAGGTCAAGGGATATCACTGTCATCGAAGGCATTTTAACTAGTTAGCCCAGGTTTCCTGACTCATGCCAGAAGGGTTTCCTCTACGTTACACTGCAATCAATCTTCTTCTCTCCTCAAAAATATTTCCTTCCCTCTGCTAAACATTCTTAATTCCCTCAGCTGCTCCTAATTCAAGGAATTCAAAGATCTTCACTATTCTGGTTGCTCTGTTTTGTCAATATTCATCTGAAAACACTGTAGAACTGAAAATAGCAATTTTCCATTAATTTCCTTAACCCAGACATTACATTTTCGTGAACGCTGCCAAGGTTCAGATTTCCTTTTTTAGCAACCATGCCATACTGTTGGTTAATAGTGAACTTGTGGTTCACTAAACCCTTTCCTCTTTTTCACATTGACTGTTGCCAAGTCTACCCCACCTGATTTTTTTGAATCCCACCACCCAGCAGCACGTTAAAAACAGTTACAACTTACTTGAATGATTGTTGTGCTATTTTTACACTGTAAATCTTAAGTGAAAAGAAGTTACCCTAAATAAAGAGAGCAGATGCCCATTTATTTTATACAAATTCAAGTATAAACACGACAAAAAAAAAAAAGAGAGAGAGCAAGAAATCTCTTATTCTCTTCCAACCTGAGGATTTACTGTCCCACAGAGGGGGGTCGGGGACTGGGGAGGGGACAGGGTAGAAGACCAAAATCAAAGAGAAACAAGAGGTACCTCTTGACTTTTGACCTTCTAGGGCTCTGGTCCTATAAATAGCAGAGTAATTGAAGGGCTTTTCAAAACAAATGTTGACCGATTTTGACTTTGCCGGGTTTTTGCCTGACAGGCTGACTTTGGAATCTAACACCCTGTCCCCAGCCCCGGTCAGATGACAATTGTGGGAATCGAAACGGCCACGAGTGCTCTTCTGTTCGCAGCTCTGACTGTGAGACCCAGTGCAGTGTGGCCCAGAGTGTGGACCTGGCCACACTCGGCCTCGGGCTGTCGTGCCCGTTTCTATACCTCTCAGCAAGCCGTTCACCTGCGATGGTGGGTGCAGAACAGCCTCGGCCAAGGGGAGCCGTGGTTCCCCCTGAGCCCCGCACCTCTGTGGGCTGGACACACGTGTGCCACAGCCTCCGCCTGGCAAGACACACCAAGGCGTAGCCCGGGAGCTTGCTTTAAAATGGATAAACCCAGAGTTTCTGGAGCACTGCCCTGGCCCCTAAAGGCAGCGGGACCCATGTGAACGCCTCCACCTCTAGTCTCCATTTGTCATGTGGGGTAAAGCAGCCAGTGGGTACAGGGCTGAGTCCACACAACCGCAGGCCTGCGCGTAAGTGGGTGGAAAGAAGGAGAAGCCAGAAGACACGCAGATGGTGGTTCAGCCAACTGCACAGCTGCTTCCCTGGGTGAGAACTTCTGCGTTGTTCCTGATGGTTTGCGTAGCGATCTGGTGTTTGTATGAACACAGGAGCCTCCAGGTCCATGTGGTTATTTAAATGCAATGTTTAATTGATTTAAATGAAATAAAATGAAAACTTTGGTCACGCTGGCCACATTTCAAGTGTTCACCAGCCACATGTGGCCAGTGGCTACCTTACTGGACAGAGCAGACAGAGACGTTCTTACTGCCTCAGACCGCTCTGTTGGATAGCTCTAAGCTCTTGCAATCCTGTGAGGTGTGTATGGGTATCCCCATTTTACAGATCAGAACACTGAGGCTCAGAGAGAGTACGTGACCTGCCCAAGGTGGTCGTATCAGATCCAGAATAAGAACTCAGGTCTTCCGACTCCACGGTCAAAATGCTTTCCACTTCTTCCCTGTCATCCATCTGTCGCTGAAAAAAACGGGGAGCCGGAAAATAGAGGATGCCCTGGGTTCTGAAGAGCACTCACTCTCACCGTCCGTGGGTCACATCAGGATCTCAACAGGTGATGGGGTGGTTGAAGTGAGTTCAATGAATTCAACTACGTATTGAGGGAAACCTGGTTCACGTGTCTGGGGAAGCTGGTAAGAGCTCTTGGGTTCTAACTGCTCCTTTAGAATATTGAGAATACCTAGTAGCAAACGGCACTTACTTCTTAAACTCACTGTAAACAATACTGTGTAATTGGTAGCTTCACTCTGAATAAAAAGTAGGTATTCTCCAGCTTGGGTTTCTGTCATTTTCAAAATGACCATGGAGACAACTCCTCTGAAACACAAGAAAGAGAACTGGTTAATCTGGAAAACGTGTGAAACAAAAACCCTCGAATTTCACACTGAGTCAGAAGGTGGTTGGGCGGCCCTGGTCCACCCCGGTGGAGAACGCAGCTCCCGTCCTGTGCCGGCACTCAGCCTGGGCCTTGTTAGTTTCACCTTGACCTTTATCCAGTCCCTCCCTTGGGAGTGACCAGCTTCACCTCATGCTGCCCAAGCCCCTCAGAGGGAAAACTCCTACCAAAAACGCATAGACTTGGTGGGACGCCCTCCTTGGCAGTGGTGGACCATTCCCACCAATGACAAACCACCCTCCACAGGCATATCTGCCAGCCACCCGGCCACCAGCCTCCGTGCCCCATGTGCAGAACCAGATGACGGTACAAGCAAGACTCACTGACATCAAGAACAGTCCGTTTTGTGCCCCACTCCTGCCCCCTCTAGAGGAAAGAATTCAAGCAAAATCAGACACAAAGCATTTTCCTATGAGGTAGTAATTACACTGATATATCACAAAGGAGAGATGTCGCAATGTGAGTATTTCTAACTTTTCAGATACTTGGTAAAGATAAATTTGGCTATGGGCATTCTCTTCGAAGAAACAACTTTGATGTGTGTTTGGTGATATCTGTCCTCCTTAGAGCTTAGAATACTCTCTAGTAGTCTGTTGAGTAGTGTTGGATGTAAATGGACACTTTCTGACCTTTAGACGTTACTGCTCAACACTTGGCATCAGCTGGGAGAGTCTGTGCAGAATCTCAGACCCCGTCCACACCTACTGAATCGAAATCTGCATTTGAACAAGATCCCAGGCGAACCAAGGGCACAGGATATTGGAACAGCCCTGATTTAGAGCTCCAAGCAGCATGGTTCCAGAGTACTTGTGCTTGCGTTCATATAGGCAGTAAATTAGTAAGAAATATATGTATTTTCTGCTTATGCAGGTACTTTGGGGATGTGCTTTCTTTCTCTGAACGCTTCACTCTCCTGGTATCACGGGAGAACTCTTGGGCATATCATACAAAACTCTAAGACGGTTATCAAAGCTTAGGTGTGCAATCTGTCTGGCTATGAGTCTAAGCCCAGATTTAATTTCTGTAACTCTTTACTATGGAGAAGTTGCTAAAAATGTTTTGGTACTAAGTTAACTAATCCACATAAGACCTATGATTTTGGCTGCCTGTCCTAGAACAAAAAGGCAACCTCTCAGCAGAGTAAAAAGAACCCGACTTTTTTACTTTGCTTTTTTGGCCTCAATCCAACAAGAACTGCTGTGGCATCAGATTTTAATAAGATTACCAGAACATTTCTTTAAGCCAAAATTCTTAATAGAAGATTGCCTTTGGTTTAACCCCAAGATAAAAGTAAGCAAAAAAGAGAAGTGAGTAATATGGCCTCAAAAGAGGAAAGGAAAATGAATGTGCTCTAAGATTTAGAACCAAACTTCAGAATTATAGCTACTGTCCTGAGAATTACTTAAACATTGGTTTGACCTTAAAGACACAAATGTGAATACTTGGTACAAGTCAGTCACAGATGTTCTCCCGTGTCTCAGTCAGGTGGCATGGAACTCCCTTTGGGTCATTGAGGGGCCATTTCCTGCATTGCTCCTAGAAAGACAGTGGTTCTTCTACAGCTTCGGGGCACCTGAGCACCCCAAGAATTAGAGAATAAAGCACCTTAGAATTAGTAAGTGGGCATTTCAATGGCCTGTGTCCCTTGCTTCCTGCCCCACCTGGTCTCGGACAGCAGGGGGCAGCAGTCAGCCCAGGGTTAGATACAGGCTTGGTGGTCAAGCTACAAACCTTGGCCACGATATCTTTCTGGATGGTGAGACCAACGTTCCCCACATACAGATCAATTTCTTACTAAAATGTTTTGTGGATATCACGTATCATTGCAATTCTGCTCATCATACTGTGAAACAAACTAGGTAAAGCCAAGGGTTCTTCCCCAAGGATTTCCCAGAAAGAAGCTTCTCACTGCTTTAACTAGTAAGCTCCTTGCTACTTTAACTAGAATGGAATGAAAACTTCCTAACTTTCTACCTTTAAGACAAAATCCAGTTTAAAAAACAAGCCATCTATAAAATCCCAAATACTCTTTTCACTATTTGTTTTACATTTTGCCAGTCATCACTGCTTTCTTAGGCCCTAAATATACCTATACATCTGTATATAAGTTTTTAAATGAATAGACTTTATTTTTTAGAGCAATTTTAGGTTTATGGAAAAATTAAGGAGAAAAAAAAATTAAGCAGAAAGTACAGAGAGATCCTGCCTACACCCTCGCCCCACTCACCACCCCTCACACACAGCTTTTCTATTAGTAACATCTTGCATAGGCGTGGTGTATTCGTTACAACTGATGAACCAATACTGGTATTAACTAAAGTCCACAGTTTACATTGGGGTTCACTTTTTGTGTTGTTTGTCCTATGGGTTTTGACTGCTGTAAAAGGTCACATATCCATGCCTTAACTATTTTTTAGTTTATTTTATTTCACTGGAAATAAGAGTTACAGTGAACATGTACAGAGATTGGAAAATAAACTCTAAATGAAGCAAGAAAGTCTCTGTATGGCAAGAAACTATTCCTCCAAAAATCCTTGTGGTTGCACGTTGCCCCGCCCCTGCTTACCTGTTTTGTAAATCAAAGTGTGGCTGGCAATTCAGGGAGCTGTGTTTAAAGACCCAGAGACAGGAAATGTTCCCCGGGGTGGTGACTAGCACTTGCAGTGTGATGGATGCAGTTACGTCCACCTCCACGGTGGCCGCTTCATAGACTGCCTCTGTGCTCTCGGGCCTCAAGGCACAGCCCAGGTCTTCCCGGGATTCTGATGCCTATGTCATAGACGAAATAATGTGAATTTACTACAAGTGCACGTTTAATGCATCTTCTTCTTAGCTGGAACCTTTATCAAATAAACACATGTTGACATATGGCACGCAACAGCAAGTACCTCGTAACCCACTGAGGATCATACGTCTGACCAAAATGCCTATAAATTACAAGTCTCTAAAGAAAAGACAGATAATTTTAGGCTGCATTTCTAAAATGTTTTGTAGACTGTTATGCGTTGAATCGTGTTCCCCCCAAATTCATTTTTTTTTTTTTGGCTGCGCCGTGTGGCATGTGGGATCTTAGTTCCCTGACCAGGAATCGAACCCGTGCCCCCTGCAGTGGAAGCTCGGAGTCCTAACCACTGGACCACCAGGGAAGTCCCCCAAATTCATATGTTGAAGTCCTCACCCCCAGTACCCCAGAATGTGACCGTATTCAGAACCAGGACTTTACAGAGGTGATCCAGTCAAAATGAGGCTATTAGGGTGGGTTCTAATCTTATGACTGATGTCCTTATAAGAAGAGGAAATTTGGAGAAGACAAGCACATAGGGAGAACGCCCTGTGAACATAAAGATGGCCATACAAGCCAAGGAGAGAGGCCTGCGACAGATCCTTCCCTCACAGCCTCAGAAGGAACCAAGCCTGACGACCTCTAGATTTTAGACTTCTAGCCTCCAGAACTATGAAACAATAAATTTCTGTGGTTTAGCTCACCCAGTCTGAGACTTTGTTATGGCAGCCCTCACAATCACAAACTAATATACAGATAATAATCATAAAATTAAAATACATAGGTATAGGGAACTCCGTGGTGTCCAGTGATTAGGACTCCGTGTTTTCACTGCCGGGGGCCTGGGTTCGATCCCTGGTCAGGGAACTAAGATTCCACAAGCCGCGTGCCTCGGCCAAAGAAAAACAAAAACAAAAAAAGAATACATAGGTATATGTTTTTGTGATTATTGGTATGCAGATAAGCATCTACATAGTCATAGTAAATTAGTATCTGTTTTAGAGGGTACTTAAAAACTAAAATATTGGGTTGGCCAAAAAGTTCGTTCAGGTTTTTCCGTAAGATGTTACCGACAAACCCAAACGCACTTTGTGGCCAACCCAGTATGTTCTGGGCAGACATCCCCATAGGCTCATTGCCACCATCACACCCCTTGCCTGCTTTAAATAACTGAGATATATTGAGAGGACGGTGTGCTAGCAACTTCTTCTGCTGGACCCCTCACCTCCTACCCCCCAACACATAGTGTAGCCCTCACACATGTGTGTACGCACCCACACACACACACACAAGCTTCTGCAGGTGAAGAGCAGGGTAGGGTAGCTCTTCTGCTACTGACCATAAGCCATATTTCTGATTTGATTTGTTCATTTCTTCAGTTAGTATCTGGTGAGTTATTTAGTCAATATCTGATAAGTGCTAGACCACCTGCTGGGCGCAATGGGACTAGGGGAAAAAAGACACTGACCTTGTCCTTGAGTTTTGACTCTAATAGGAAGAAATAACTAAAAGCGAAATATGATGTGCCCCATAAACAGATACCGACTACTCTGAAAGGTGCATTTAAGTGCTCTGGACCTTCTGAGGAGAGAGAGGTAACTTCCAGGCTGGGATAGTGGGGGTGTGGATGTTTCACTGGAGTACAGCAATTGAGCTGGATCTTAAAAGAGGGACATAAAGTAAAAACAAACAGGGACTTCCCTGGTGGCGCAGTGGTTAAGAATCCACCTGCCAATGCAGGGGACACGGGTTCAAGCCCTGGTCCGGGAAGATCCCACATGCCGCAGAGCAACTAAGCCCGTGCGCCACAATTACTGAGCCTGCGCTCTAGAGCCCTCGAGCCACAACTACTGAGCCCGCGTGCTGCAAGTACTGAAGCCCATGCACTCTAGGGCCCGTGCTCCACAGCAAGAGAAGCCACCGCAATGAGAAGCCTGCGCACTGTAATGAAGAGTAGCCCCTGCTCGCTGCAACTAGAGAAAGCCCGCGCACAGCAATGAAGACCCAATACAGCCAAAAATAAATAAAATTTTTTAAAAATTGAGTTATTAAAAAAAAAGTAAAAACAAACCAACAAAAACCTGACATGCTACAAGAAAATGTTTGCAATGCATATTACAGATAAAGGAAATAAAGGGTTAATATCCCTAATATGTAAAGAATTTTTTTAGGGAATTCCCTGGCGGTCCAGTGGTTAGGACTCCACGCTCTCACTGCCCAGGGCCCAGGTTCAATCCCTATTCAGGGAACTAAGATCCTGCAATCCGCACAACGTGGCCAAAAAAAAAAAAGGAAAAAAAAAAATTTTTTTTTAACATTGAGGGACACAGGAGCCAAAAGACAGTAGAAAAATGGGAAAAAGAGGGACTTCCCTGATGGTCTAATGGATAAGACTCCGCGCTCCCAATGCAGGGGGCCGGGGTTTGATCCCTGGTCGGAAAACTAGATTCTACATGCCGCAACTAAGAAGTCCGCATGCTGCAACTAAAGATCCCGCATGCTGCAATGAAGATTCCCCCATGCTGCAACTAAGACCTGGTGCAGCCGAAATAAATAAATAATAAGGGGGAAAAAAAAAAAGAAGAAATGGGAAAAAGAAATGAATAGATAATTCACAAAAAAGATATAAAGAATGGCCCTTGAACATATGAGAAAATGTTCAAGCTCACTCATAATCAGAAAAACTCAAAACAACACTGAGATATCACTTATCTATCAGACTGGCACAAATTTTAAAGTATGACAACACATTTTGTCAGGGAGGCTGTGAGGAAACAGCTACTCTCACACATTGTTGGGGGAATGCAAACAGGTGCAACCCTTCTGCAGGGGAACTGGAATTCGGCAACACCTAACTAAACTACTGTGCACTTCACCCTCTAAGCCAGCAATACCATTTTGAGGGCTATATCTCCAACAATTAATTGCACCATCATTTATAGTTGTAAAATACTACAAACCACCAAAATGCTTGTACATAGGAGATTGACTGAATAAACTACAGTCCATCCACACAATGGAGGACATAAAGAAGGATGAGGACAAGCTCCATGAACTGATTTGCAGTGATTTCCTGGATAGACTGTTAAGTGAAGAAAGCTAAGGGCAAAAAGTATCTACTTCCAAGTATGCTACCCCTCGTTTAGAACGAAGGAGATTAAGAAAATACACATGTATCTGCTCATTTGTGCACAAGAAACACAGGAATAATATAAAAAATCTAAAGGAACTGGTGAAGTTCAGGAGGTAGGTGGGAAAAGGATGGAAACTTGGTAGTAGGCACGAAGAAGGCATGATACTTCTCTGAGTATATCTTTTAGTACATAGCTTTAGCTTTCAGGACCATAGTCATGTTTCACATACTCAAAAAAGTAAATCATTAAAGCCAATCAGGATATGGGGGGAACTCAAAATGGAATATAACCCAAGTGAAGTTAATTGTATCACAAATAACTAACATAACCAGAGTGAAGGTGGTGGGAAAGGAAAGAACGAACATAAATAACTTTGGAAAATAATGCTTTGGACACTATAAGCTCAAAGATAAAAAGAACTGCACACAAATACTGTATTCTGGTGTTGTATAACAAATACTGTTGTCTGATGTTGTTTAAGAACTACTAGGTCTTAATACAATCCTGAATATTGCATAAGAATATAATTTATACTACATAAAACACAATGCAGCGCTTAATACTAGGAACTGAGACCAATCATCATTAATTTTTTTTTAAAAAAAGCTTGTGTTTTATAAGAAAACACTTAAATGTGTGCAGCTATTTTCTCACATTGAAAAGACACTTAAAGGGACTTCTCTGGTGGTCCAGTGGTTAAGAATCCGCCTTCCAATGCAGGGGACGCGGGTTCGATCCCTGGTCGGGGAACTAAGATCCCACGTGCCATGGGGCAACTAAGCCTGTGCGCTCTGGAGCCCCCATGCCACAACTAGAGAGAAGCCCATGCTTCTCTCAACAAAGAGCCCGTGGGCCACACCAAAAGATACTGCGTGTCGCAACTAAGACCCGATGCAGCCAAATAAATAAATAAATACTAAATAAAAGACACTAAGACTTTAAAATGTCATAGCAAATAATATTAAATTTTTTCTTGTCTGCACAAAAATACTATGTATGCAAAATGCCTTAATTATTAATAAGTCAATGTGTTATGACACCAATATCTGTTAAAAAGTTAAACCAACCATGCTTCTGGCATAAAAAAGAATCATGTATTAAATCAGGAGTTTTAGGGTAATTCCCTGGCAGTCCAGGGAACTGAACTCTGCCCTTTCACTGCTAAGGGCACAGGTTTGATCCTTGGTCCAGGAACTAAGATCCCGCAAGCCAAGTGGCACGGCCAAAAAAAAAAAAAAAAAAAAAAAAAAAAAAAATCAGGAGTTTTACATGCATGTAGAAGGTTGTTATTGATGCCTATTTCACACTGCTTAAAATTTGAGAATATTTTTAATATCTCTGATTTTGGGAGGGAAGTGGGGGGTGTCCAGGGCATCAAGGCATGTGTCTATGTATTATACTTATGTTAAAGAAAACAGGGTGACTATATATCTGTATGAATCCTTAACTGGATAAAAGCCATAGAACTGGCTAATTTATGTTCACTTTTTATTGTATATAGATTTTTAATATTTCCAGTTCTCGATCATTTAAGCTTCCTTCATTTGAGTAAATACCTGGGCTGTGATAGATGAATAGCATGAAGAAGAGTAATGACAAACAAGGTTGGAACTTGAAGGAGTCAGAGCCAGATTATGGAGTGACGTGCATGTCACTTTAAGCCGTGGGAAGACCAAGCCAGGCTGTAAGGGATGTAGCCGTGCTTCAGGAAGACCCATGTGGCAGCCCTACCTGAGCTGAACTGTGGAAGGAAGAAGCCACTTATGATATTATTGTGACTATGAGGGCTGGAATTAGGGAAGTGGCAGGGGGACTAGGGAATATGAGGTGGTTATAGGAGAACTAGGAAAGAAAGGAAATTGACAAGACTTGGTAACTGACTGAATGTGAGGGCGAGGGAGAGGAAGCAGTCCAAAACGAGGCTGAGCTTTCAAGCCTAGGAACTAGACAGGGCCATAAACAGAAATCCATTAAAACAAGAAGATGCTTGGGGAAATAGAAATGAAATAAATTATACAGGTGTGTCTTAATGAGCAAATGGAAAAATCTACTTATCTAAATCCAGGAGACAGTTGGAAATTAGGGATTCAGGCTTGAGAGAGAAGCCTGGCTTCTTTTTAAGGAGAAAGGGAAATTCCTGTTTCTTACGCATTCTAGTATCACTGTCCTTCCTGAATCTAAACCCAAAGAGAACAAGACTCTTGATGGAATGGAGTGCCAGGTAGCAATGAGTACAGACGCTCATCTGTACCAGATATGAGTACATAGTATACTTAAATACATAAAAAAGAAAAGCCCATAAGCCATGGCGGGTGTCAATAGCCTACAAAGTATGGTCTCTAGAGAAAATAGCTAAAGTTGTCATTTTAATATTACTTTACCAAGGGATTCGATGACGATGTCCCCACTGATGAATCATTGTTTCTATGGTTGATTAAAACACACTTGATCACAGGCAGATCTTGATTTGTAATAGTCTCAAATATCATTGCGGAAAAAACAACTGTAAAACAAAATAAAGACAATGATGTTGATACATGCACACCTTAAAAAGAAAATACGTATTTGTCTTATAACAAAACAAAATGTAATCAAGGGAAAGTGGCCAACAGGAAAGTATGTAGGAAATATAATTTCATAAAAGGCAAGTCTTACTATCAATCAGGAGCGGAGGTCCTTAGAGCAGTGTTTTCCAAGGGAACTTTCTGCATGATGGAAATATTCCTTAGCGCTATTCAATAGGGTGGTCTTAGCTGCATTTAGCATTAAGCATTTGAAGTGAGGCTAGTGCAGCTGAGGAACTGATTATTTGTATACCAGCCATTTTTTCTTCTTTATGGTTTCCTGGTGCATATAAACATTATGTTTACACTATATTGTAGTCTGGTAAGTGTGCAATAGCATTATACCTAAGAAAACAATGTACATACCTTAATCAAAAAATACACTCTTGCTAAAAAATGCTAACCATCATCTGAGCCTTCAGTGAATTGTAGTAATAACATCAAAGATACCTGATCACAGATCACCATATCAAATATAATAAAAATTTAAATAATTACTGAATAATTGAAATATTGTGAGAATTACCAATATGTGACACAGAGACACAAAGTAAGCAAATACTGTTGGAAAAATTGCGCCGACAGACTCACTCGAGGCAGGGTTTTCACAACACTTCAGTTTATAAAAAATGCAATATCTGTGAAGCACAATATAGCGAAATGCAGTAAAACAAGGTATGCCTATTATCAGCAGTTCATTCCCTTTAATTGCTGGGGAGTAGTCTATTATATAGATAT
The DNA here is from genome assembly GCF_028564815.1 of Eubalaena glacialis. Classification (NCBI taxonomy): domain Eukaryota; kingdom Metazoa; phylum Chordata; class Mammalia; order Artiodactyla; family Balaenidae; genus Eubalaena; species Eubalaena glacialis. Next base: position 85,012,776 of record NC_083731.1, on the reverse strand, counting down.
AACACAACATTTCAATTCATCCACCTGTTGATAGAATTTGGATTGTTTCTGCTTTGGGGATCTTACAAATAAAGTTGCTATGAACATTGGTATAAAAGTCGTGGTTTGGATGTATGAGTTCATATTCCTTGAATAAATACCAAGGAGTAGAATACCTCACTCATATGGGAGGTGTCTGTGTCACTTTTTAAGAAAGTGCCAACTGTTCTCCAAAGAGGGCGTATCACTTTATATTCCTATTGGCAGTGTATGAGAATTAGTTGTGCCATGTCCTCACCAACGCTTGGTAGGATGAGAATTTTTAATTTTAGCCATTCCAAGAGGCATATTATATCTCATTGTGGTTTTAATTTGCATTTGCATCCTTTCAGATGCTTGTATGACATCCTATATATTCTTTGGTAGTATGTCTGTTGCATCTTTTGTCTTTTAAAATTGGGTTGTTTATCTTCTTTTTATTGAGTTTTGAGAGTCGCCCCCCCCCCCAGTTTTACTGAGATACTGTTGATATATAACCTTGTATTAGTTTCAGGTGTACAACATCACAATTAGATATATGTATTTATTGTAATACGAGTACCACGATAAGTTCAGTTAACATCCATCAACTCACACATTTACTAAAGTTTTTTTCCTGTGATGAGAACTTTGAAGATCTACTCTCGAGATGTGGATGGACCTAGAGTCTGTCCTACAGAGTGAAGTAAGCCAGAAAGAGAAAAACAAATATCATATATTAATGCATATATGTGGAATCTAGAAAAACGGTACAGATGAACCTATTTGCGGGGCAGGAATAGAGACGTAGATGTAGAGAACAGACATGTGGACACAGTGGGGAAGGGGAGGGTGGAATGAATTGGGAGATTAGGAGTGACATAAATACACTACCATGTGTAAAACAGATAGCTGGCAGGAACACGCTATAAAGCACAGGTGGGGGCTCAGTGACGACCTAGATGGGTGGGATGGGGGGAGGGGGGAGGGAGGTCCAAGAGGGAGGGGATATAGGTATACATATAGCTAATTCACTTCACTGTACAGCAGAAACTAACACAACATTGTAAAGCAGTTCTACTCCAATAAAAAAAATAAACAAATAAATAATTAAATAAAGATCTCTCTTAGCAACTTTCAAATATATAATAGAATACCGGTAGCCCCCACTTTTCGAAAGTTCACTTTATACCACTTCACTTTTACAAAAGACCTGCGTTAGCACCTGTTTTCACTAACTGAAAGAAATCTGAAGAGGATTTTTGCTTTTATGAAAAAAGGTGAAAAGCAAAAATAGCATTCAGAGTTTGTTTTGTAGCGAGCTCTTATAGGGGTGGCTTGAACCCCAAGCAAGGAGAGTGGAACTGCCAAGCTCTTTCCCCAGAAACTACGCCCAGCATCTCACCATCAAGCCATCATAGCTTTGTACTGTGTCTGTGAGCATCTGTGCTTTATCTCCATTTATTCTGTGTATCTGTTTGCAAGATGTGTCCCTAAGGTAATAGCTTCTTCACTTTACACCATCTGGGCTTACAAAAGGTTTCACAGGAATGCTCTATTTTCAGATACTGGGGAAACCTGTATTGGTAACTAGAGTCACCATCTTGTACATTACATCCCCAGAACTTATTTATCTTATAACTGGAAGTCTGTACCTTCTGACCACCTTCACACATTTCTCCCACTCTCTACCCCCACCTCTGGCAAACACCAGTCTCTTCTCTGTTTCTCAGTTTGGTTTTTTTTTTTTCAGATTCCACATATAAGTGAGATTATACAGAATTTGCCTGACTTATTTCACTCAGCATAATGCCCTCAAAGTGCGTCCATGTTGTCACAAATGGCAGGATTTACTTCTTTTTTATGGTTGAATAATATTGTATATATATAGTTGACCCTTGGACAATGTGGGTTTGAACTACACAGGTCCACTTACACATGGATTTTGTTCAATAAATATTTGGAAAAATTTTTGGAGATTTGTGACAATTTGAAAAACCTCGCAGATGAACTGCATAGCCTAAAAATACCGAAAAATAAGAAAAAGTTAGGTATGTCACTAATGCATAAAATATATGGGGCCTCTCTGTGCATCGGGCACACCAACTTGGGTTCAGCAAGAGATTTATGATCAGGACTGCCCGTACCTGTAAAGCTGCTAACTAGCCTTGAAGGGAAAAGATAAACACGAGCTGTCTTTTGGTTGTACAAGAAGGTCTGGACAATGAGTAACTTCTTCTGGATTGGTTTCATCGATGCTTTGTCCCTGAAGACAAAAAGTACCTTGCCCGTAAGGGACTGCCTTGGGTTCTTTTGATACTGAACAATGCCCCTAGCCACCCAGAGCCCCATGAGTTCAACACTGAAGGCGTTGAAGTAGTCTACTTGCCCCCAAATATCTAATTCAGCCTCTAGATTTGGGGGGGGGGTCATAAGGACCTTTAAGGCTCATTACACACAGTACTCTATGGAAAGGAATGTCAACGCTATGGAAGAGAACACCAACAGAGGGAACATCATGAAAGTCTGGAAGGATTGCACCACTGAAAATGCCATCATTGTTAGAGAAAACGCCGTGAAAGCCATCAAGCCTGAAACAATAAATTCCTGCTAGAGGAAACTGTGTCTAGATGTTGTGTGTCTGACTTTACAACACAGCCAACCGAGGAAATCATAAAAGAGATGTGGATATGGCAAAAGAGGTGGGAGGTGAAGGGTTTCAAGATATGGATCTTGGAGAAATTCAAGAGCTAATAGGCACCATGCCCGAGGAATTCCCAGAAGAGGATCTGATGGAGATGAGCACTTCCAACCAGAGCCACACGATGAGGAAGAAGACACAGAAGAAGCAGTGACAGAAACCAAATTGACATGGGACAATCTGGCAGGAGAGTTCCAATTATTCAACACTGCTTTTGACTTCTTTTATGACATGGATTTTTCTATGTTACAAACACTGAAACTAAAGCAAATGGTGGAAGAAGGGTTGGCACCATATAGAAACATTTTTAGAGACAAGAAGCAAAAAAGTCAGAGATAAATTATGATGTACTTCTGTAAATTACACCAAGGGTGCCTACCTCTCCTGCCTCTACCTCTCCCGGCTCTGCTACTCCTGAGACAGCAAGACCAACCTCTCCTCCTCTCTCTCCTCAGCCTACTCAACGTGAAGACGACAAGGATGAAGACCTTTATGATGATCTACTTCTACTTAATGAATAGTAAATCATCATCATGTCCTACAGTTAATAAACTTATCTCCTGTGTATGTGTGTATCTTCGTGTGAAAATCTAACTGTATGAGATGTTTTTGTGTCACCATCATCATCATCACCTACGTATTCATCATGTAGACCAGCAGTCCCCAACCTTTTTGGCACCAGGGACCAGTTTCGTGGAAGACAATTTTTCCATGGACCAGGGGCGGGGGCGGGAGGGGAAGGATGGTTTAGGGATAATTTGAGCACATTACATTTTTTGTGCATTACATTGTAATATATAATGAAATAATTATACAACTCACCATAATGCAGCATGAGTGGGAGCCCTGAGCTTGTTTTCACTTGCCACTCACTGATAGGGTTTTGATATGAGTCTGCAAGCAATTGATTTATTATGATCTCTGTGCAGTCAAACCTCTCTGCTAATGATAATCTGTATCAGCAGCTGCTCCCCAGCGCTAGCATCACTGCCTCAGCTCCACCGCAGATCATCAGGCATTAGATTCTCATAAGGAGCGAGCAACCTAGACTCCTCGCAGGTACAGTTCACAGTAGGGTTTGGGTTCCCGCTCCTATGATAATCTAATGCTGCTGCCTATTTGACAGGAGGCGGAGCTCAGGCAGTAATGCGAGCGATGGGGAGCGGCTGTAAATACAGATGAAGCTTTGCTTGCTTGCCTGCCACTCACTTCCTGCTGTGTGGCCTGGTTCCTGCTGTGCGGCCCAGGGTTGAGGACCCCTGGTGTAGACCATTGTGTGCAAGACTTGTATTGAAGTGGATAGCCTATCCTTATGTAGGCATAAGGTGAGTGATATTTAATATAAAATTAATAATGTTTAGTTTTCTTACTGTTTTATAATTTTGCTTTCAAAGAATTACATTACCATACTGTATGCCTCTCTATTGTAATTGGAGAAATTGCATATCAGTCTGTCACCACAGGTAAGTGGTTTTGTAAAAAAATAACAATTTTTCCGATATTGTATTACGAACATGACTGTAATGCTGTATGCCATAAAATTTTTATAACAATTCATTCATTAATATATAGGCTAGGGACTTCCCTGGTGGCGCAGTAGTTAAGACGCCATGCTCCCAATGCAGGGGGTCTGGGTTCAATCCCTGGTCAGGGAACTAGATCCCACATGCATGCTGCAACTAAGAGTTTGTATGCCACAACTAAGGAGCCAGCGAGCCACAACTAAGGAGCCCGCCTGCCGCAACTAAGACCCAGTGCAGCCAAATAAATAAATAAATAAATATTTTTTAAAATTATAAAAGTATATATATAAATAGACTAGGCTAACATGAAGAGCAATCATATCACTTAACACTAAGCTATCATAAAGCAGTCATATTGTTGCTTCTTCATTATCAGTGCAGGAATCGTTATAAGTAAATACGAATTTCTTTTTCATTATTATTATTATTATTATTATTATTATTATTATTATTTTGGCTCACCACACAGTTTGCAGGATCTTAGTTCCCTGACCAGGGATTGAACTCGGGCCCACGGCAGTGACAGCGCCAAGTCCTAACCACTGGCCTGCCAGGGACTTCCCCATCTTTTCATTTTTGATGTGTAGTGTTAGTAATACATATAACACCTACAGTGTTTTGTAACATGTAAGACAATATTGATGTAGGTGCTGACAGATGATTCATCATGTAAACAGGTGATGGAAACTTACAGCATTGATAAATACAGTATAGTACCGTAAATGTATTTTATTTTACTTATAATTTTCTTAATAGCATTTTCTTTACTCTAAGTTTACTTTATTGTAAGAATACCATATGTAATACATATAACATACAAAATATGGGTTAATGAACTGTTTATGTTATCAGTAAGGCTTCTGGTTAACAGTAGGCTATTAGCAGTTAAGTTTTGGGGGAGACAAAACTTATACTCAGATTTTCAACTGCACAGGGAGTCAGTGCCCCTAACCTCCACGTTGTTCAAAGGTCAACTGTATACACCATATTTTCTTTATTCAGTCATCCATCAATGGACACTTAAGTTGTTTCCACATCTTGGTTACTGTAAATAATGCTGCAATAAACATGGGGCTACAGACATCTCTTTGAGATAGTGATTTTGTTTCCTTCAGATATACACCCAGAAGTAGAATTCCTGGATTATATGGTAGTGCTATTTTTAATTTTTTGAGGAACCTCTATACTGATTTCCATAGTAGCCATACCACTTTATATTCCCTTCAACAGTGCACAAGGATTCCCTTTTGTCCACATCCTCACCAACACTTATTATCTTTTGTCTTTTTAATGACAGTCATTCTAACAGGTGTGACGTAATACCTCATTGTGGTTGTTTTTTTTTTTTTTTTGACCATGCGGCATGCAGGATCCTAGTTCCTCAACCAGGGGTTGAACCTGTGCCCTTGGCAGTGAAAGTGTGGAGTCCTAACCACTGGATGGCCAGCGAATTCCCTCATTGTGGGTTTGATTTACATTTCACTGATGATTAGTGACGTTGAACGCCTTTCATCTACCTGTTGGTCATTTGAGGGTCTTCTAAAAAAAAAGTCCACTTCCTCTGCCCATTTTTTAACCAGATTATTTGGGTCTTTTTTTGCTATTGAGTTCTTTATATATTTTGGATACATGATTTGTGAATATTTCCTCCTATTCCATAGGTTACCTTTTCATTTTGTTGATAGTTTCCTTGGCTGTGCAAAAGCTTTCAGTTTGATGTGGTCCTATTTAGTGTCTTTTATGTGCCATACAAATTTTAGGGTTTTTTTTTTCCCTATTTCTGTGAAAAATGCCATTTGAATTTTGATAGAGATTGCCTTGAATCTATATATTGCTTTAAATGATATGGACATTTTAACAATATTAATTCTTCCAATCCATGAAGACATAAATTCTTTCCATTTATTTGTGTCTTAGTCATTTTCTTTCATCAATGTCTTATATTTTTCAATGTAGAGATTTTTCTCCTCCTCGGTTATATTTATTCCTAGGTATTTTATTCTTTATGATGCAATTGTAAATGGGATTGTTTTCTTTTTCTGAAAGTTTGTTGTTAGAACCACATAGATTCTAACAACCACAGAATAGAACCACAACTGATTTTTTTATATTGATTTTGTATCCTACAACTTTACTGAATTTGTGGATTAGTTCTAACAGGTTTTTGGTGGAGTCTTTACAGTTTTCTATCTATAATATCATGTTATATGCAAATAGAGTCAGGTTTACTCCTTTCTTTCTGATTTGGATGTCTTTTATTTATTTTTCTTGCCTCATTGCTCTGGCTAGGACTTCCAGTACTATGTTGAATAAAGGTAGCAAAAGTGGGCATCCTTGTCTTGTTCCTGATCTTAGAGGAGAAGCTTTCAGCTTTCACCATTGAGTATGATGTTAGCTGTGAACTTTTTATATATGGCCTTATTATGTTAAGGTACATTCCCTCTATACCCACTTTGTTGAGAGTTTTTGTCATAAGTGGATATTGAATTTTATCAAATGCTTTTTCTGCATCTCTTGAGATGATCATATAATTTTTATCCTTCATTTTGTTAATGTGGTGTATCATATTGACTGATTTGCAGATGGTGAGCCATCCTTGCATTTGTGGAATAAAACCCACTTGATGATGGTATATGATCCTTTTAATGTATTGTTGAATTTAGATTGCTAACATTTCGTTGAGGATTTTTGCATCTATGTTCATCAGGGATATTGGCCTGTAATTTTCTTTTCTTGTAGTGTCCTTTTCTGGTTTTGATGTTAGGGTAATGCTGACCTCATAAGATGAATTTGGAAGTGTTCCCACCTCTTCTATTTTTTAGAAGAGTTGGAGAGGATTGAAACAATTCTCCTTTAAATGCTTGTTAGAATTCATCAGTGAAGCCATCTGGTCCTTGATTTTCTTTGGGAACTTTTTTTTTTTTTACTGATTCAATCTCCTTACTAGTAATTCTGTTCAAATTTTCTGTTTCTTCATGATTTGGTCTTGTTAGGTTGTATGTTTTTAGAAGTTTATTAATTTCTTCTAGGCTGTCCATTTTGTTGGTATATAATTGTTCATAGTAGAGACATACCTTGTTTTATTGCACTTTGCTTTATTGTGCTTCACAGATGTTGCGTTTTTAATAAGGGTGTGGCAACCCTGCCTTGAGCAAGTCTATCAGAGCCATTTTTTTCCAACGGCATTTGCTCACTTCATGTCTCTGTGTCACATTTCGGTAATTCTCACAATATTTCAAACTTTTTTGTTATTATTAATTTGTTATGATGATCTGTGATCAGTGATTTTTGATGTTACTACTACAACTCACTGAAAGCTCAGAAGATGGTTAGCATTTTTAGCAAGAAAGTATTTTTTAATTAAGGTATGTACATTTTTTTAGACATAATGCTATTGCACACTTAGACTACAGCATAGTGTAAACATAACTTTTATATGCAGTGGGAAACCAAAAAATTTGTGTGACTCGCCTTATTTCAATATTCGCTATATTGCGACGGTCTGGAACTGAACCTGCAATATCTCCAAAGTATGCCTGTAGTCTCTTATGATCCTTTGTATTTCTGTGGTATCAATTGTAATGTCTCCTCTTTCATTTCTAATTTTATTTGAGTCCTCTCTTTTTTTTTTTATTGGTAAGTCTAACTAAAGGTTAGTCTATTTTGTTTATCTTTTCAAAAAACCACGTCTTAGTTTCATTGATATTTTCTATTTTCTTTTTAGTCTCTATGTTATTTATGCTCTGATCTTTGTTATTTCTTTCCTTCTACTAACCCTGGGTTTCATTTGTTCTTTTTCTAGTTCCTTGAAATGTAAAGTTAGGTTGTGCATTTGCACTCTTTATTTTTGTTTAATGTAGATGTTTATTGCTATCAACTTCCCTCTTAGAACTGCTTTTGTTGCATCCTATAAATTTTGATGTTGTATTTCCATTTTCATTTGTCTCAATATTTTTAAAAATTTCTCTCGATTACTTTTTGACCTATTTGTTGTTAAGTTGCATGTTGTTTTATTGTCACGTAATTTTGAATTTTCCAGTTTTCTTCTTGTAATTGATTTCTAGTTTCATACCATTGTGATCAGAAATATCCTGGAGAATGTTCCAAGTGAGCTTGAGAAGAATGCATAGTCACTGTTGTTAGACAGAATGTTCTATAAATGTCTAAGTCCCCATAGTCTAACACATAGTTTAAGTCCAATGTTTCCTTATTGATTTTATGTCTAGATGATCGATCCTTTGTTGAAAGTGGGGTATTAAAGTCCCCTACTGTTATTGCATTGCTGTCTATTTCTCCTTTCAGGTCTCTTAATATTTGCTTTATGTATTTAGGTGTTCCTATGTTAGGTGCATAAATTTTTACAGATGTCATATCCTCTTATTGGATGACCCTTTTATCATTATATAATAACCTTCTTTACCTCTTATTACAGTCTTTGGCTTAAAGTCTGTTTCGTCCAATGTATGTATAGCTATCCCTACCTTCTTTTGGTTTTCATGTGCATAGAGTATCTTTTTCCATCCCTTTCCCTTTAGTCTGTGTGTGTCCTTAAAACTGACTGAGTCTCTTGTAGGCAGCATATAGTTGGCTGTTGTTTTCCATTCAGTCACTTTATGTATTTTGATTGGAGAATTTAGTCCATTTACATGTAAAGTAATTATTGATAGGTATGGACATATTATTACCATTTTGTTCATTGTTTCTGGCTGTTTTGTAATTCCTTTGTTCCTTCCTTCTTCTCTTGGCTCTTCCTTTGTGACTTGATGCTTTTCTGTAGTTGTATGCTTAGATTCCTGTCTCTTTTTTTTTTTTTCACAGTGAAGTCTTCCTAGATTTTATTGGCACTGAAATAGAACATTGGTTAAGCATAAACCCCTCCGAAAACAAATTTTAAAAACCCCAAAAATACACTCACAAAAAAACTGAATATAAAATCTAACCTTTTTCCCCAGCTTCCCTGGGGTGGGGGGTACTACCTTTAAGGCAGCTAGATTGCCCCACAATTCCAGGTTTGAATTTAGCCAATATAGGGCATATCACCAAGAGAGTGTCAATATAATTCACAGCAATGCACATAAGACTCCGCAAGGTCAAGCAGGAGGCAAGGGGAGGGAGGGATCAAAGCCATGGACTCTGGGCTAGGGGCACTGCATGGAAGATTCCTGTCTCTTTATCTTTTGTGTATCTATTATAAGTTTTTGCTTTGTGTTTACTGTGAGGCTTATATAAAATATCTTATATTTATTACAATCTATTTTAAGCTGATAACCACCTGTTTCAATATATACCAAAGCTCTATATTTTTATTCTCCCCTCACACATACAATTTATATTTTTGATATCATAATTTATGTCTTCTTATTTTGTGTATCCATTAACAAATTGTCATAGTTATAGTTATTTTTACTACTTTTGTCTTTTAGCCTTCATACTAGATTTGCAAATATTTGCCCACCACCATTACAACACTAGAATATTCTGAATTTAACTACATATTTACCTTTACCAGTGAGATTTATACTTTCATATATTTTCCTGTTACTAATTAACGTCCTTTCATTTCAGCTTGAAGAAGTCTTTACAACATTTCTTGTAAAGTCAATCTAGTAGTAATGAACTCTCTCCTTCAATTTTGAAGGACAGGGGACTTCCCTGGTGGTCCAGTGGTAAAGAATCCGCCTTCCAATGCAGGAGACGTGGGTTCGATCCCTGGTCAGGGAACTAGTTTCCCACATACTGCGGGGCAGCTAAGCCTGCGTACCACAACTAGAGAAGAGAAAACCCACACGCCACAGCTAGAGAGAAGCCCGTGCGCCGCAATGAAGAGCCCGTGTGCTGCAACTAAGACCTGACGCAGCCAAAAAAAAAAATTTGTTTTTGCAGGATGGTTTGCCAGGTATTCTTGGTCAGCAGTTTTTTCTTTCAGCATTTCAAATATATAATGCTACTCCCTTCTGGCCTGCAAAGTTTCTGCTGAAAAGTCTGCTGATAGTATTATAGGGGTTCCGTTGTATCTAACAAGTTGTTTTTTTCTTACTGCCTTTAAGATTTTCTCCTTGTCTTTACTTTCTGACAATTTATTTATAATGTGTCTTAGTGGGTCTCTTTAGCTTCATTTTATCTGAAACTCTCTGGGCTTCCTGGATCTGGATGTCTGTTTCTTTCCACCAGATTAGGGAATTTTTCAGCCATTATCTCTTTGAATAAACTTTGTGCCCCTTTCTCTTTGTTTTTGCCTTCTGGGATCCCTATAATATGAATATTGTTCAGCTGGATGGTGTCCCTTAAGTCCCTTAAACTGTCTTCACTATTTTTCTTTTCTTTTCTTTTTTTCCTTATTGCTCCTCTGATTAGATGAATTCCACTGCTCTGTCCTTGATTTCAATAATTCTTTCTTCCACTTCTTCTAGTCTGCTGTTGAATCCCTGTTCTGAATTTTTTAGTTCAGTTATTGTATTCTTTAGTTCTATGATTTATGTTTAGTACTTTCTTAAACTCTCTCTCTCTCCATGCAAATTCTTACTTTATTCATGCATTGTTTTCCTGACCTCAGTGAGCATCTTTATGACCATTATTTTGAACTCTTTACAGGTAAATCACTTATCTCCATTTCACTGGGGTTTGTTTCTGGAGTTTTAGCTTGTTCTTTTGTTTGGAACACACGCCTTTCTTTCTTCATTTCCCTTAATTCTCTATGTTGGTTTCTGTGAATTAGATAAAACAGCTATATTCTCCCAGTATTCACAGAGTGGTCTCTTGTAGAAGATAAATCTTATCTTTCAGCCCAGGCTTAGCTCTTGGTTGTCTCTCAAATTGCCTTCTTTGTGCTTATTGTCTCCCAGTAGTGAGGGTGTACCATGACTTGTCAGTGTACCAAAGGGGAGGATCTCAGTCAGCACCTAGATGCACAGTGATTGATTGGAAGCTGGATGTTCAGGCAGTGGCTTTTAAAGTATGCACGCAGACCTCTTCCAGGGAAAGAATGGGAGCTAGTGTTTCTGTCTGCCCTCTCTGCACTGAGCCATAAAGGATAGCCAGTTAATAACTGTGTCTTTGTTTGCTACAGTCCAGTGGGGCCCACAAATGCAAGACCTGCTGGCCACCAGATCAAGGGGGTGTGTCTTCTGCATGGCAGTCACAAAGGCCAGGGTTCTAGATATGTGCAAAAGCTCCTTTCAGAGAGATATCAGAGGGGGGACGTGTAGATGGTGCTTCCAGCCTCCCCAGTCTCAGGCAGAATTGCAGTCAGTTCCTAGATGTACGTTAAATTAGGAGTCTGACCCTCAGGTTGAAAATAGGCCTTTTAAAAACAAACAACCCAATCAAAAAATGGGAGAAGACCTAAATAGACATTTCTCCAAAGAAGACATACAGATGGCCAACAGGCACATGAAAAGATGCTCAACATCGCTAATTCTTAGAGAAATGCAAATCAAAACCACAATGAGGTATTACCTCACACTAGTCAGAATGGCCATCATCAAAAAGTCTACAAATAATAAATGCTGGAGAGGATGCGGAGAAAAGGGAACCCTCTTGCACTGTTGGTGGGAATGTAAATTGATACAGCCACTATGGAGAACAGTATGGAGGTTCCTTAGAAAACTAAAAATAGAGGGAATCCCTTGGTGGTCCAGTGGTTAGGACTCCACATTTCCACTGCCGGGGGCCTGGGTTCTATCCCTGGTCAGGGAGCTAAGATCCCGCAAGCTGAGTGGCGCAGCCAAAAGAAAAACAACTTAAAAATACAGCTACCATATGATCCAGCTATCCCACTCCTGGGCATATATCTGGACAAAACTGTAATTCAAAAAGATACATGCACCCCAATGTTCATAGAGCACTATTCACAATAGCCAAGACATGGAAGCAACCTAAGTGTCCACTGACAGATGAGTGGATAAAGAAGATGTTGTATATATATACAATGGAATATTTCTCAGCCATAAAAAAGAATGAAATAATGCCATTTGCAGCAACATGGATGGACCTAGAGATTATCATACTAAGTGAAGTAAGTCAGCGAAAAATAGAGAAAGACAAATATTATATGATATCACTTATATGTGGAATCTAAAAGTATGATACAAATGAACTTATTTACAAAACAGAAACAGATTCACAGACATAGAAAACAAACTCACGGTTACCAAAGGGGAAGGAGGGGCACGGATAAATTAGGAGCTTGGGATTAACAGATACATACTACTATATATAAAACAGATAAATGACAAGGTCCTACTGTATAGTAGAGGGAACTGTATTCATTATCTTGCAATAACCTATAATGGAAAAAAATCTGAAAAAGAATATGTATATACTTACAGGTATAATTGAATCACTTTGCTGTACACTAGAAACTAATACAACATTGTAAACCAACTATATACTTCAATAAAAAATTTTTTTAAAAGATAGGCCTCTTTAAGGAAGAAACTGGGAGAAGGACGTTTATGTCTATTGCCTCGGCCCAGAGCCTCGGGTATAGTCATAATGAGTCCTTGCAAACCTTTACAAACTGTTTCTTTGTTTGCTAGATTCTGGTGGGTCTCATGGACACCAGCCCCACTGGCTTTCAAAGCCAGGTGTTTTGGGGGCCTGTCCCTCAGATGGAAGTCCTAATAGTAGGAACGCTAGATGTCGGGTCCAAACCCTTCACTCCTCAGGGAGAAAATTAAAGTTGTGAGTTCCTTACCAGTTGCATGTTGCTGTGCTGGGGGCTGGACTTATGGCAAGATTGTGTCTCAGTCTTTTCTATCCATTTCAATTTTTTTTTTTTTTTTCTCATTTGCCTGATGTATAAGAGTTGCTTAGCTGGTTTCTGGATTTCCTTCAGAAGGAACTGTTCCATGTGTAGCTGTAGATTTGGTGTGTCCATGGGAGGAGGTGAGTTCAGGAGCTTCCTTCACAGTCATCTTCGAGTTTTTAAAATATGTATATTCTGGATACAAGTTCTTCATCAGATATGTAATTGACAAATATTTGCTACCAACCTGTGACTTGTCTTTTGAAGACCAGAAACTCGATCTTGAAGATGTCCAATTTATCAGTTTTTCTTTTATGGATTATGCTTTTGGTTTTGTAACTAAAAAAATCTTGGTCCAATATAAGGTTAGAAAGATTTTCCCCTAGGAGTTTTACAGTTTTAGGTTTTACATGTCGGTTTTTACATTTACATTTTAGTTTTAAATTTGGGTCTATGATCCATTTTGAGTAAACTTTTTATATGGTATGATACATGAATCAAAGTTGTTCATATGACTATTTGCAAATGAGTATCTAATTGTTTCAGCACCATATATTGAAAGATTATGATTTTTCCATTGAATTACCTCTAAACTTCCATCAAAAATAAATTGATGCATATTTCTGATTTATTGCTGGAATTCCTATACTTTTCCACTGATCTATTTGTCTATCTTGGTGCCAATTCCCCATTGTCTTATTATTGCTTTATAATAAGCCCTGAAATCAAGTATTATTAATATTCAAACCTTGTTCTTTTTTTCAAAGTTGTTTTGGGTATTCTAGGTCTTTTTCATTTCCATATGAATTTTAGAATAAGCTTGTCAATTTCTGCAAAAAGTTCTGCAGGGATTTTTTTTTTTTTTCTGCAGGGATTTTGATAGGAATTGTATTGAATCATTAGATTGATTTGGGCAAAACTGATATTTTAGCAATATTGAGTCATACCGTACGTAAACATTGTATATATACTTTTTTTTTTTTTTTTTTTAATTTATTTATTTATGGCTGTGTTGGGTCTTCGTTTCTGTGCGAGGGCTCTCTCCAGTTGCGGCAAATGGGGGCCACTCCTCATCGCGGTGCGCGGGCCTCTCACCATCGTGGCCTCTCTTGTTGCGGAGCACGGGCTCCAGACGCGCAGGCTCAGTAACTGTGGCTCACGGGCCTAGTTGCTCCGCGGCATGTGGGATCCTCCCAGACCAGGGCCCGAACCCGCGTCCCCTGCATTGGCAGGCAGACCCCCAACCACTGCGCCACCAGGGAAGCCCTGTATATATACTTTTATTTAGGGCTTCTTTAATTTCTCTTAGCAATGTTTTGGAGTTTTCAGTGTACAGATCTTGTCTATCTTTATCCCTATTTCCTATTTTTGTGCTGTTTTATATTTTTCATTTCAATTTCTGATTGTTACAGAAGCACAATTTATTTTTCTACACTAAACTTGTAACACGCAAACTTACAGAATTTGCTTATTAGTTATCGTTACTTTTTTGTAGGTTCCATAGGATTTTATACATATATGATTAATGTCATCTGCAAATAGACAGTTTTACTTCTACCTTTCCAATCTGGATGCCTTTTCCTTGCCTTATTACACTGGCTAGAATCTCCAGTACAATGTTGAAAAGAGGTAGTAAGAATGGATACCCTTGTCTTATTTCTGATCTTAGGATAAAATACTTAGTCATTTGATGTTATGTATGATATTAGCTAAGTGTTTTTCATAGATACCTTTACTTAGTTTGAGAAGAATCATTTCTATTCCTAGTTTGCTGGGGAATTTTATCAGGAATGGATGTTAAATTTTGTCAAAGGCTTCTTCTGTGTCTATTGAGATAATCATACAGGTTTGTTTTTGTTTTTTAACGGCTTTTCTTTTTTATTCTGTGAATATGGTGAACTACATTGATTCATTTGCAAATATTAACCAACCTTGACTTCCTGGAATAAACACCAGTTAGACATGATATATTATCTTTTGTATACACTGTTGAATTCGATTTGCTAAAGTGTTGCTAAGAATTTTTGCATTTATATTCATGGCAATTATTGGTCTGCAGGTTTGTTTTTGTTTTTTGCTTGTAATGTCTTTTTCTGGTTTTGGTATCAAAGTAAAGCTGGCCTCATAGAATGTGTTGAGAAGTATTATCTTCTCTTAAATTTTCTGGAAGAATCTGTGCAGTATTGGTATTATTTCCTCTTTAAATACTTGGTAGATTCCCCAGTGAAACCATGTGCTCCAGTAATTTTCATTGTGGGAATATTTTAACCACAAATTCAATTTATTAACAGACATAGCATTATTTAGGTTATCAATTTTTCTTGGATGAGCTTTGGTAGTATGTGTCTTGCAAGGAATTTTTTCCATTAAATGTAAGTTGTCAAAGTATAAAGTTGTTAATAATATTTCCATATTATCCTTTTAATATCTATAGATTCTGTAGTGGTGTTGCCTCTCTTACACCTGATATTAGAAATTTGTGTCTTTTTTTCCCCTGATCGATTTGGCTAGAGGTTTAGCAATTTTATTGATATTTTATTGCTCTTGGCTGCACTGATTTTCTCCATTTTTCTCCATTTAATTGATTTTCACTCTGATCATGTGTGCTTCCTTTGTTTCTTACATGATATTTTTTTTTTTTTTTGGCTGTACCACATGCTAAGAGGAATCTTAGTTCCCCAACCAAGGATCGAACCCATGTCCCCTGCAGTGGTAGCACAGATTCTTAACCACTGGACTGCCAGGGAAGTCCCTTACATGGGGTTTAACTTGTTATTTTTCCCCCTCTTGCTTGTGCTTAGATTTGAGATCATTGATTTGAGATCTTTGTTCTTTTCTAGTAATTTATAGCAATATAATTTAATGCTGCTAATCATTTAATAATTAATAATTTAATACATTTCCTCTTAAGTATTGCTTTAGAGACATCCCACAAATTCTGATAAATTGCATTTCATTTAGTTCAATATACATTTTCACTTATCTTTTGTTTTCTTCTTTGACCCATGTATTATTTAGAAATGTGTTATTTAGCTTCCAAATATTTAAGGATTTTCCATTTATCTTTGTTATTAATTTCTAATTTAATATCATTGCCGTCGAAGGATACACTTTGTATGTCTTGAATCTTTTAAAATTTATGGGGACTTCCCTGGTGGTGCAGTGGTTAAGAATCTGCCTGCCAATGCAGGGGACACGGGTTCAAGCCCTGGTCCAGGAAGATCCCACATGCCGCGGAGCAACTAAGCCCATGCACCACAACTACTGAGCCTGACCTCTAGAGCCTGTGAGCCACAACTACTGAGCCCATGTGCCACAACTACTGAAGCCCGCATGCCTAGAGCCCTTGCTCCACTGCAATGAGAAGCCCGCACACCGCAACAAAGAGTAGCCTCCGCTCGCCGCAACTGGAGAAGAAGCTTGCGTGCCGCAACGAAGACCCAATACAGCCAAAAATAAAAATAAATAAATAAATTTATTTTAAATAAATAAATAAAGGAATAAAATTTATGGAAGCTTGTTTTATGGTCCAGAATATGGTCTAAATTGATGTGTATTGTATGCAACTGAAAAGAACCTAGGGACTTCCCTGGTGGCGCAGTGGTTAAGAATCCGCCTGCCAATGCAGGGGACACGGGTTCGAGCCCTGGTCCAGGAAGATCCCACATGCCGTGGAGCAACTAAGCCCGTGCGCCACAACAACTGAGCCTGTGCTCTAGAACCCACAAGCCACAACTACTGAGCCCGTGTGCTGCAACTACTGAAGCCCGTGCACCTAGAGGCCATGCTCCACAACAAGAGAAGCCACCTCAGTGAGAAGCCCGTGCACCACAACAAAGTGTAGCCCCCGCTCGACGCAACCAGAGAAAAAAACCCGCACGCAGCAACGAAGACCCAACGCAGCCAAAAATAAATAAATAAATAAATAATAAAATAAAATAAAGATTAAAAAAAAAAAAAAAGAAAAGAACCTATATTCAGCTGTTGTTAAGTAGAGTATTCTTTAAAGGTAAATTAGGTCAAGCTGGTTGATACTGTTGTTCAAGTCTTCTACATCTTAATGCTTTATTTCTCTTTCTTCTATCAATTATTGAAGGAGTGTTGAACTCTCTGAATTTAATTATGGATTTGTTCATTTCTCCTCGCAATTCAATCAAATTTTGATCCATGTATTTTCAAGCTCCGTTATTAGATGCATAAATATTTAGGATTTTTATGTCCTTTTGATAAATCAAGCCTTATAGCATTATGAAATGACTTTCTGTCCCTAGTAATATTCTTTGCTCTGAAATATATTCTGTCTAGTATTTTAGCTTCTCCAGCTTTCTTTTGATTAGTGTTAGCATGGAATTTTTTCCCCTATCCTTCCACTTTTAACCTATTTGTGTCTTCCTATCCAAATTTGGTTTCATTTAAGAACATTATAGTTGGGTCTTGCTTTTTTTTTTTTTTTTTCTTTTTAACAAAATCTGACCACCTCTGCCTTTTAACTGTGATATGTAGATTATTTAATGACATTATTGATAGGCTTAGGTTTAAATCTACCATATTATTCTTTGTTTTCTATTTATCCCATCTGTTCTTTTTTCCCTTTTCCTGTTTTTCTGCCTCCTTTGGGAATAATTGAGTATTTTTTATGGTTCCACATCATCTCCTTTCTGGGATCATTACCTATAATGCTTTGCTTTTTTATTTTAGTAGTTGCTTTGAGGTTTATAGTATATGTCTTTATCTTAACGTAGTCTACTTCTAAGTGCTCTTATACCACCTCATATATAATATCAGAATACAATAGTATCAATATATACTTACAATAGTATATTTCCATTTCATCCCTCTTTAGGCTTTGTGCTATTGCTGTCATACAGCGTACTTCCACATAAGTTTTAACCCCCCCAAAAAATCACTGATATTATTTTTGCTGTAAGCAATCAATTATCTTAACAATTTAAACAATTTTTTAAAAAGTCTTATATTTTACTCCCTTTGGGTGGTCAAATATACATGTAATTAGAGTTCTTGGAGAGAATGGGGGAAAGGAGGACAGAAGAAAATATTTGATGAAATAATGGAGAAAATTCTTTCCACATCTGACGCAAATGATAAATCCACAGATCCTAGAAGCCCAACAAAACCCAAGCACATGAATCAGGAAGAAAACTGCAAAAGGTACATTATAATCAAGTTATTTAAAGCCAATGATAAAGAGAAAATCTTAAATGCATCCAGAGAAA
Source organism: Eubalaena glacialis (assembly GCF_028564815.1). NCBI lineage: Eukaryota > Metazoa > Chordata > Mammalia > Artiodactyla > Balaenidae > Eubalaena > Eubalaena glacialis. Next base: position 84,994,575 of record NC_083731.1, on the reverse strand, counting down.
ACAGATACATTCATACAGCAGACTTACATGTATGTTTGACCAACTGAAGTCCTCATGTAGCTCACTGATTCTCTGTTCATTTTACTTTGACTATTTTCTCTGTTCATTTTGGATAGTTTCTATTGCTGTGTCTTCAAGTTCACCAATCTTTTCTTCTGCAGTATCTAATCTATTAATCCCAACCAGTGTAATTTTAGTTTTTACCTCTAGAAGTTTAATTTGTGTGATTTTTCGTATTTGCTATTTCCCTACTTAACATGTACAAGCTTTCCTCTAGCTTCAGGAACACAAGGAATATATTTATAACAACTATTTTAATGTTCTTGTCTAGTAATTCTATATTCTATGCCATTTATGGGTATCCTTTGGATTTTTGAGTTTTCTCTGTATTATGGGTTGAATTTTTATCTTTTGTTTGTCTGTTAATTTGTAACAAGATGCCAGACATTGTGAATTTTACCTGCTGTCAGATATTTTTGTGTTCTGTTAAATATTCTTGAACTTTTTTCTGAGATGTAGTTAAGTTCACTGTAAACACTTGATCCCTTCAAGTCTTGCTTTTAAGCTTGGTTAGGTGAGACCAGAGCAGTGTTTAGTATAGGGCTAATTTTTCTCCACTAGTGGACTTCATCAAAACTAATAACTTCTGTTCTTTAAAGGACACAGTTAAAAAAATGAAAAGACAAGCCACAGGATGGAAGAAAATATTTTCAAAACAAACAACCTGATAAAAAACAGGCAAAAGATTTTAGGAGACACTTCATCAAACAAAACATAGCATGGCAAAAAGGTGATCAACATCATTAGTCATTAGGGAAATGCAAATTTAAACCACAATGACATATTGCTACACCCCTGTTAGAAATGTTCAAAACCAAAAACACAAAAACTGACCATACCAAGTTATGACAATGATTTTGAGCAACTGTACAAGCACTTTGAAAAACTGGCACTTTCTCGTAAAGCTGAATATTCACTTAGCATACATTCCAGCAATACAACACCACTCCTAAGACATTTACCCAAGAGAAATGAAAACCTATGCTCACACCAAAACTTATGTTCAAATATTTATAGTAGCTCTATTCATAATTGCCAGAAACTAGAAGCAAACACATGAACTTCAGCTGGTTAGTGGCTAAACAAACTTTGGCACATCCACACAATGGAATACTACACAGCAATAGAAAGGAAAAAAGATCTGATATACCTAACAACATGGATTAATCTCAAATAATTACACTATGTGAAAGAAACAGACTCAAAATTCTATATACTGTAAAATCCCACTGATATGACATTCTGGAAAATTTGGGGAAAATGATAGGGACGAAAAAAGAGATAACTAGTTGCCGGGGTTGGGGATGGGCATTAGGGTTGACTACAAAGGGGCATAAGGGGAGTTCTGGGGGGAATGGAAATGTTCTCTGTCTTGATAATGGTGATAGTTATGTGACTGTATGTGTTGGTTAAACTCATAGAGCCATATAGTAAAAAGGGTAAAATTTGTTATATGAAAAGTGTACTTCAATAAATCTGACTTTTTAAAAAGCCAAAGGAAGAATTTGCCCCCACTGATATTAAGGTTCTTTCTGAGAATCCGTTCCAAAACCCTGGTGGCACTTCCCAGAGTCTCGTTCCAAACATATTCTGAGCAATGAGGGCAACTTCATTTGTTTGTTTGTTTTATTTTCTTGCCACACCGTGCAGCACGCGGAACTTCCCCGACCAGGGATCGAACCCGTGCTCCCTGCAGTGGAAGCATGGAGTCTTAACCACTGGCCTGCCAGGGAAGTCCGAGGACAACTTTAGAATCGGAAGAGAGCTCCTGAGGGGTGGTGGGGGGATAAGTGGAGAAAGAAATTTGGCACCCATCTAAAATAAAATTTTGGGTAAAAGTAAAGTCTACTCCACTGAAAAAGTGATGGTTTTAAACATTATAAAACAAATCAGAGAATGTCAGGACACCTCACTGTCAAATCCTCCAAGTTGAGTCTCCTGTGAGGCAGAGAACTGGGTAAGACTTGAAGATCTGAGTTGCAAGTCCAGCTTTGAGTTACCTGCTGTGATAACCCTGGATTTCAGCAAGTCGTTTAACCTCTTTGGGCCCCACTTTCCTCATTTGGTAAAAGAGGGCAGCAGACCGGTGTGGTATAATGAATATATTTGGTCTTAGTCCTGATTCCTGGCACAAAGCTCCTAAAATCCTTGGAATTCCCTGAGGGATAGGAGTGTCTGTTGTTATTCATAATGGGCCCCTCTGGGCACTCCAGAGTTTATGCTAACAAGGCAGCTGAGGGTGGGGCCCCTCTGTAGCCTCAGGATGGGGCTCGTCACAAGAAAGATCCAGAGCTTGCGTGTTCTTCCTTAGACCTGGGGAGCTCTCATCCTTGCCAGTCTATGCTCTTTCTCTGTAAATTCCCATGATTTTAACTACAGTCTATTTGCTCAGGAGTTCCAAATTCATACCTCCTGTGTGTATGGCTATATGTCTGGGTGGCCCCCAGGAACCTTACTCCCAGACTGAACTCCCTGTTTTCCTTCCTAAACCTACTCCCTCCCCACCCCCGCCCCATAGTGCCAACACACCCACTGTCACCAAATCCAGAAACCCAGAAGTCATTTTCGACTCCTCCCTCTCCCCTACTTCCCATCATCCAGGCAGCTGCCAAACCTTGACATTTTAACCTCCTGATAATCCCCAAATCTCTCCGCAGCTCTGCATCTCTATTACCATTGCCCTAATTCCAGTCCTTGTTTGCCTCTGGCCTGGACTACTGCCAACAGCTTCCTAGCTGCCATGTTCCCTGCCATGTTCCTGTCTACCTGACATGCATCTTTGACACAGACCCCAAAACTGTTGTTCTAAAATACACATCGAGCATCTCCCTCAAACCCCTCGACAACCTACAGCACTGGTCCTTACCATTTGAATCACGAATCCCACTGAAAAATCTGATGAAAGCAATTAACCTTCACACACACATACACACACACCCCGTGAAGGATGCAATGGACCCCCTGAATTCCATCCAGAGACTCTTGGACCACATGATAACATCCAAGTCCTTTATCACATCACTAAAACACTCCTTACACATCACACACGGAGCCTCTGGTAACCCTGAATTTTTTTTTAAAGAAAGCTACCCATTGAACAGGCTTCAATTTTCTGAGTCACAACTTTTTTTTTTTTTTAATATTTACTTATTTATTTATTTATCTTTGGCTGCGTTGAGTCTTCGTTGCTGCTCACAGGCTTTCTCTAGTTGTGGCGACCGGGGGCTACTCTTCGTTGCGGTGCATGGGCTTCTCATTGCGGTGGCTTCTCTTGTTGCACAGCACAGACTCTAGGGCGCGCGGGCTCAGTAGTTGTGGCTCGTGGGCTCTAGAGCGCAGGTTCAGTAGTTGTGGCGCACGGGCTTAGTTGCTCCGCAGCACGTGAGATCTTCCCGGACCAGGGATTGAACCCGTGTCCCCTGCATTGGCAGGCGGATTCTCAACCACTGCGCCACCAGGGAAGCCCCTCACAACTTTTAAAATGAGGGTTCCCCTATCCTCAGACATTGTGCCTAAGCAACCGGGGTGGAATTAGTTTCCGTCTACTCCGTGTTTCTGACCTCTGTACCATTTTCTTCACTGTCCTATTTGCCTGGAATGTCCTGATCCTCCCCTTTCCCTGTCAAGTCTTACCTTTCTAATCAAGGGTCTGGCATCATCTCCTCTTGGAGGCCTTGCCTTATTTTCTCGGTCTGCATTAGAGGCTCAGCCTCGGTGCTTATTTCTAAAATTACACTGCAATTTTCCTTTTACATGCCTACCCTTTCCCACCAACGCCCCGAACATTAGACTGAGCAGGAACCAGGACTGTCTGGCACCTACTGGACTACACAGTGCTCCAAAGGGTCTAAGAAGGCAAGGAGGAAAATCCTGTGACTCTAAATCCTGACGCTTTCTTCTGCAAAGCACCTGCCTAACAAGGGAAGCAGCTGCACTTTACAGGTATTATCTGATGAAGGAGTAAGACACTGCTTATCTCCTTTTCTCAGATGAGGAACTTAAGTGCAGAGGCACTCCCTGCCAGAATAAAGAATTCATGTTTCCTAACTGTGTTGCTCGTCCTGACACATCCATCTGCATCACCTCCAAGAACAGAATCCCTAACATTGGGAACATCGTAACTCAAATAGCAAAGCAGTTGAAGACTGAATTCCATGGATATCTTAAAATCAAAACACAATGGTTTAAAGAAATAATGACAATATCCTGTTTTAAAGTAGACTGTAAATAATTTTATGGAGGATTCTTGGCTACCAATTGACTTACAATGACAGCAGTGAAAAAATATTTTTACTGTTTAACCTAAAAAATAACAATAGTTCCTCTTTTAGGATCTTATGCAATTCCTCTAGCCACAAAAGAACACTGTGTGTGTACTTTATATTATTTTTAACTTTCCTCTACATGTGTCGGGACCCATCGAACAGAATTGCATGATTCCAACTAACGACCATCAGAGTTCTACAAAAGCTTTCATCACTTGAGAACCAAGGATGATCCAGCCACAGGGGTAATTCAATCACTTACGTGTAAAGCTCACAGACCCCCAAAAGACAGAAAAACCTTTGGCCACACAACCATGGCTACCTAACTAAGAAGTAGCTAAGGCTTTTTTTAGAAATCTTGATGGAAAAATATTAAGATCACAAAGTCATCTGATGAAAACCAAAAGCTCTATTCAGGCAAACCATCTACTGTGAGAGTCACAAGACTTTGCTATTTCAGAGTGAATAAAGGATGGAGCATAGGGGCAAGACCAAGCTAAGCAAATTACAAAGCAGGCCAAGCTAATTTTCAGCCCCTCAATTTCCCCTCTGCAAATTCTTATTCCTGTCCTCTCCAAGATCCCTTTCAAAATCAAGAAAAATGATAAAATACAATACTTTTGCGATTATTTGTTTTTTTGCCCAAATCAGAATCTTGACCCAAAGATTAAGGCGATATCTGGTGGCTACTTGGGGATCCAGCAAGATTGCAATCTTGAACACTGACTGGTAAGGGCTCTTATCATATTGCTTTGTGAGTTTCAGTAGAGAATGACCAAATGAGGGGAATACAAAGAATTGTGGAGAAAGTCATGAAGTTGAGCCATCCTGTGGACTTCTCAGCTGCGCACGGATACTCCCTGGGGAGTAAAATGCAGTCCACAACTTTGTTCCAACAACCATTTGGAAAATTACTTCTTCCTAGGACCTAAAAAAAAAAAAAAATGGCCATGTTTCGCTCTGGAACAGCCCATTTGTTTTCTTTTAAATGGAAGAGCCGTTGCTTTCCCACAACCATTAAACACAGTCTATCCATGTTTAAGTAGTTTTAGGGAACAACAACCCTGGGGTTCCTATTGTGACCTGGTCAAAGCTTCCTTCACTGAAGCATGCTGTTTTTCATCCACAGATATTTAGTGATCACGATAAATGTGTTGGAAGGTTTAACTCACTGAAAGCAAGCTCTGTGCTGAAATGTGTTCTTGGGGAAAGGCGATGACCACGCATTTTTAAAATAGAATGGAATTAACTATTTATATGTAAGTTCCCCCCTCCCCATCTCTTTCACCTTTGTACCCCCATACGCTTAGCACTGAAATAGGTATTCAATAAAAGTTTGTCAAATAAAAAAATTCTTTTTCTTTCTCATGCAGGTTTCCTCTTCCTCTTTCTTAAGTCTTCCCTGGAATATAAGTAAGTCTTCCTCCCCCACAATTAATATCTCGTTACCTGACTGTTTTTCAGTCAAACAGGAGACTTCAATAACACCACCAACAAAATCTTTACTGATAACTAAGAATTAATGAAAGTGCCTTTGTAGTTATAAAAAGTAGAGCCAAGTAGTTCATAATTAAACCTGAGGATAATTTACTACAGATCCACCTGACGTACCCAAGAAGAAATGAACAGCCAAATCTAAATTTGTATGATGGTAACAATTAGAACCAAGACTTTTAGGATCGAAGGGGACCTTAACATCAGGTCACCAAGTCTGGTGTCCCATCCAATTCAAACCAATCTTTGCGTAGCATCCCTTCCCTCTCCCTCCTCCTGAATTGGTCCCCTGTAGGCTACCAGCTCACAAGAAGGCAAATAGTAAGATAAGCAGCAAGGGCAAAGGATGCCAACTAAAATGTGTAGGTCAAAGCTCTGAATAGAATTTTCTGACACTAATGAGAGAAATAGTTATCAGTTACTGAAATATTGAAATCCTCCTCCTCCTAGCCACGATCAGCACAGAATGCAGCTAAGGCCATGGAGAGTATGTGTCCATTCTTTAAATACTACTTAGAAAACCTCATTATTTATGAAAGGTAGAGCTTACAATATAAGGGAAATGGGGATGGCATCCAAAAATTCAAGGAATGTAAAGCTTTTAAACATTTAAAGTCCTCATTTTTAAGCTTCTCACTTTATGCTTCTTCATTCAAGAAAATCTATAATAGCAAGTGTTGGCAAAGATGTGAGGAACCGGAGCTCCCATACACTGCTAGTGGGAATGTAAGTTGGTAAAACCACTATGGAAAACTGTTTGACAGTACCTACCAAAACTGACATATGTCTTCCCTTATAATCTAGGAATTCGACCTGAGGGTATCATCCAAAGAGAAATGGGTGTTTCTGTCCCCCCAAAACACGTAAAAGAATATTCACAGCCGTGTTATGTTTCATTACACAAAATTGGAGACAACCAAAATGTTCTTCAACAATAATGGATAATTAAATTGTATAATCTATGCATACTAAGGAATAGCACCTAGCAATGGGAAAAACAACACCACCACTGCTACTAAGAACAAGGCTGAATCGCATAATCACAACGTTGAATGAAAAAAGCTGGACATTAAAAAAAAACATAATGATTTGGTTTACATGAAGTTCAAAAAACAGGCAAAACCATGGTATCAGAAGTCAGAATAGTGGCTACCTTTGGGGGGTATAATCTGAGAGGGGGCGGAGTTAGAAGTGCTCTGTGTCTTGATCGGATAATGATTAGGCGGTTACACAAACACTAATGGAGTTGTACTATTAAGATGTGTGCATATTTGCTCTATGTGAATTATACCTAATTTAGAAAAATCTGGAGAGAGATGTAGGAATTTCTGAGATTGTCCCTAAATATAAAAGAATTCAATGCAGCTTAACTATAGTTTCACGTACTGATGTTTATACTTTCCGAAAGCCTTTGTATGCTGCTGAAAAATCCACTTACTACTAATGTTATACATAACAGAAAGCTAACTTTTTGTAATAGACTCTGAAAAACATATTGTACCATACATTGGAAATGTACATATTTCCCAATTAACAAAGATGTTTAGGAAATGCAAGATGTTTTTCCACTCTTTTCCCCCTTATGTTACATTTTTTTTAACTCTGTAATTCTGAATTATTTGCAACAAAATCTATTGGAAATAATTCCTGCACGTCCATACTGCAAATATTTTCTTTATGTACCACAGAGGATTCAAGACAGACTGCTAGAATTTTGGAGCTGGAGGAGTCACAGCCGGACTCCCTCACTGGACAGAGCACAACGCCGGGGCCGGGGGCAGTGAGGGTTGGTCCCCCAAGGCTGCAGAAGTAGGACCGGGACCGGAGGCTCCCTGGCTCCCAAAACTCTGTCTCCTTCACCCTAAACGCAAATCAACCCTCTCGTTTTTCCAAATAGATGAACTGGATCTAAAGGGTGTTTTTTTTTTTTTTTTTTTCCGGTAACAACTGTGCTACTCAGAATATTTGGGAACAGTCAGCTGAGTCCTTGAAAAGCCCCTTGGGGTTTAATGCCGGGATAAAAATCGAGTACAGGAGGAGGGGGTAGCTAGTATTTTAAGATGTAAATCCCGTTTGCATAATATTTCCAAAGTAACTATTCATTGATCCAACCGACATTCGGCGGGTTGGGGGTCGTCACCCGAGATGACTCGCTTTGGGGGAGAACGCGGGCGCATCTTGCCATCAGAGTTCACTCCCTAAATCAAAACCTCAAAAGAGGAGTTAAAGACGCCACCCACGAGTCTACGGTAGCCGGGGTCGGTGCAGGCGAGGTCCCGGCCCCCCGGCGCCCAGCTCGGGGCCGCAGACTCGGGCTGCCGGCCCACTACCCGGGAGCGCGGGCCGAGCGGGCAGCCAGAGAGGCGGGCGGGGCGGCCGCGGCCCCGGCCCCGGGCAGCGCTTCGGCGAGGCCGCCTGCGGGGTCGGGGCCGCCGGTGGGTACCGCGGCCCGAGTCCGAACGGCAACGCGAGAGGAGGGGGAGGAGGACGCGGGGTGGGCCAGGCCGGGGCCGCGGGCGGGTTCTGGGCGAGCCTGAAGGGCGCGAAGGAGGGGAGGGGCGCGGGAGCGAGGGAAGGAGCGGGGCGGGGAGGCGCGCGGCGGCGGCGGCGGCGGCGGCGGGGACGGAGGAGGCGCGCGCCCGGTCCCCGCGCGGGGTGGGGGCCGGGGGGCCGTGGGGGCTCGAGCGGGCGAGCGGGGCCTTACCGAGCAGCGGCAGCCGGCCGCCGAGGCGCGCCAACGCCGGCATGGCCTCCCGAGCCCGGGGTCCCCAGGCCGCGCCGGCCCAGCCCTGCGATGCCGCCCTCAGCGGCGCGCCCCGCGCTGCAGGTGGCTCGCTTAAGGATGCGCGTCACCGACCGCAAATTCCCTCGGACTGGTGCAAAGTAGACGGGGGGGAGGATCCCTCTCCCCACCGGCAGGGGCTGTGCCGGGGCGCCGGTGCCTGGCGCAGCGCTGCGGCCGAGCCCACGTGCCCACCGTGGTCCGCAGCCCGAGCTCCGCGGCGCCCGGGGCCCCCCGACTGTGGCGGGGGAGACTGGGCGCGGTTCCGCCAGGGAAGTCGCAGGGGCTCCGCGGCTCCGGCTGGGGAGGAGGCACGGCCAGAGCCGCCTGGCCCCCGGGCGTCCCGGAACCCTCTGGTTCGGATCCCGGAGCGTGGGGAGTGCAGGGAGCCAGCCCCTCGCGCGCGGGGGGCTCTGAGGCCGCAGGATGGGAGCTACATCCGCGCCACACGCGGGCGCCTCTGGCTGGCGCGCAGGCGAGCAGAGGGTCGGGGTCCACGCCCGGTGGATCCTAACTGCGGACCTATTTTCTTTGTCTCCCCCTCCATCTCCTAGGATGCCCAGGACGCTGTCCACGGCGGCAGCGAGAAAAACAGGCTCGGTTTCAATGTCAACCAAGGCAAGCAGGGAGGCTGAAAACCAGCCATAGAAACAAAAGCAGAACACACAGTGCATCCCAGGGGATGTTTTGAATTAACCATTACTTAATTCTTGTTCTTCATCACATAATATTTCAAGTTGAAATTATTTTCATGGCAATAATTTGAAGATTGGAAAGCCTTGGATGCTGGCTCTGATTCTTCCCTTAACCAGCCCTTAACCTTCCCAAGCACTTAGTCTCTCAGAGTCCCAGTTTACTCACCTGTAAGTGAGCGCAGTGGACCACGTGGTTTATAATGTGTCTCCAGGTTCTAGGAATTCCATGCTTTTAATTATTTTAATCATGTTCTAATCAAGCGTGATAATTGACAGTGTGCGTTCTCGGCCATACAATCCTTTTCCTCAGCTGTAGTCTACAGTAGGATAATTTTCTCCCCTAGAGCATAACAGAAACTTTAAAAGTGGTGCAGCCACTATGGAAAACAATGTGACAATTTCTCCAAAAATTAAAAATAGAATTACCATATGATCCAGCAATTGCACTTCTGGGTATATACCCAAAAGAATTGAAAGCAGGGTAATGAAACGATATCTGTACACCCATATTGATAGCAACAGTTTTCACAATAGCCAAAAGGTGGAAGTAACCCAGATGTCCATCCACAGATGAATGGATAAACAAAATCAGGTGAATAGATAAACAAATATGGTATATACATACAATTGGACTGTTATTCAGCCTTAAAAAGGAAGGAAATTCTGCACATGCTAGAACATGGATGAACCTTGGGAACATGTTAAGTGCAACAAACCAGCCACAAAAACACAAACGCTGTGATTCTACCTGTATAAGTTACCTAGAGTAGTCAAATTTATAGAGACAGAAAGAGTGGTTGGGACTGGGGGCTGGGGAGAGGGGGAATGGAGAGTTGTTGTTTGGTGTGGACAGAGTTTCAGTTTTGCAAGATGAAGAGAGTTCTGGAGATCGGTTGCACAACAATGTGCATGTATTTAACACAACTGTACACTTAAAAATGGTTAAGATGGTAAATTTTGTTACGTGCATTTTTACCACAATGAAAAGTTAAAAAAAAAAATTTATTTTAAGCACCTACCTTAGGTTAGACAGAGCTAGAGAAAGAAACGTTGAGTTCAGTGAGACATGAACAAATAAAAGCAGTGAAGCAGGCTGGTGATGGGAAGAAAAGTGGGCTAGCAAGCCTTCCAATTGCCAAGATCTAAGGCATTACCTTTTATTTACAGCTTGATTACTGCTTTCAAAGAAACTAATGATTACAAGTTTGAAACATATCAGCTTGGGTGGAGCACTGTTCAAGGACACAAAATCAATTCAAAATTTATTGCTGCTTTTTCAAAGAATCTTAGACACAAGGCAGAAATCTGTGAGGAGAGGTAGTAAAAGGGGAGAAATAAGAATGGTTTCTATGTACTCTTGATTTTCCCTGGAAATTGGTGGAGAAAAATAATTCTAGAAAGAGCAAATTTTATGGACTGAAACATTTTGGAGTATGAGGTATAGGCTAACATTGTTTTAAATTTTATTTTATTTTTTTAAAATTTATTTTATTGAAGTATAGTTGATATACAATGTTATGTTAATTTCTACTGTACAGCCAAGTGACTCAGTTATACATATACATACATTCTTTTTTCATATTCTTTTCCATTATGGCTTATCACAGGATAGTGAATATAGTTCCCTGTGCTATACAGTAGGACCTTGTTGTTTTTCCATTCTATATGTAGTAGTTTGCATCTACTAATCCCAAACTCCCAACCCATCCCTCCCCCACCCCTCCTCCCCCTAGGCTAACATTTAGAAGGTGAGGTGATGCCCATCATTCCTGGAAGTGTGCCGAGAGCCATATCTAATATGATACCTAATTTATTTGTCACAGCAACACTCTAAGGAAGGTAGCCCTACATTATCTGGAGCCCTAGATTGCTCGCCTAGTTATGCACACCCTCGTGTAAAATTTTGGTTCCAGAGCTCGTGGCAAGAAGCAACCAGGAGGAATGAGATGAAAGAAGAAACGGAAGAGAGAAGAGTAAGTTTGTTTCTGGGTTGAATGGAGGGTCTTGCATTGGCCCTACAAAGGATCTATTTTATCTATAGATTCTTACCACCATAATGCTTAGCTGCTGCATAGCTATGAGTAAGTAGTCCTTCATCTCATGAATATCTCTCCAGCCCTTAAATTACACAAATCTTTCTCTCCCCCTTCAAAAATTGTTACCTATTTTCAATGACAATCTGTAGGTGAAATGCCTTAATGTCACTTTTAAAATACAAAGCATTGTTTTCCTGAAAATAAGGGACAAGCAGAAGGAATATTTTAATAGGATTCCTGTGAATTCAGTTGAAATATCAAATATATAGTACAATTTTACACATCTTTTATGAATAGAGAATTTGAACCCACCAACTGGCAAATCTGACAATACCAAGCATTAGCAAGAATTCGAATCAATGGGTAACTCTCGTCCACTGCTAGTGGGAGTCTAAATTGGTATAAACACTTTGGACAATAATTTGCCATCACTTACTGGAGTTGAACATCTGCACACCTTACACCAGCAGTTTCACCCCTGGACACACATACACCTTAGAGAAACTCTGCACACAGGCACCGGGAACCATGAGCAAGAATGTTCGTAGAATTATCGTCTGTAATATCAAAAGACTGGGGACAATCTAAATGTCCACTAACAAAAGGATAAACTAGAGTCTATTCATATAATGAAATATTATATAACAGTGATAATGAATGAGCTACAGTTACCATAAACAATATGGATGAATCTCAAAAACATAATGTTGAGGGGGGAAAAGAGCTGGTCATAGAATAACAGACATAAAGGCAAACCAGACAATACTCTCTTTAGGAATATATTCATAAGGGGTACAAAGAAAGTGAAGGAATAACTATCACAAAAGTCAGGATAGCGCTTACCCCTAGAATGGGGTGAGGAAAGATTTCATTAGAGAAGGTACTGGCAGTACTCTATTGCTATTTAACCTTTGTGATGGGTGCTTGTTCATTTTATTATTCTTCTTTAAAATATATAACTATTTTTATACACTGCTGTAAGTATGATGTATTTCACAGTAAAAGAACATTTAAAAGGCAGTTTGACACAACACTTCCACCTGTGAAGAAGTCTTATCCAAACAAGAAACATTTGAATCTGATTAAAACCCCATTAAAATTCAACTACCAATTTATAGGAAACACATGGAACTGTGGAACATGGTAAACAACGACACAAGGATACAGTCAGAAAATTCCAGGCCCTAGTAAACTTTATAGAACAAATAACCTGGTTTCTTCAACAAAAATTTGTAAGAAAAAAGGGAAAGAGAGAGTTAGACGGTTGACCTTTAGGTTAAAAGAAAACTAACAGATATATCAAGCAATTGCACTGTGCAATGTGAGGATTTTATTTGGCTTCAGACTTAAGCAAAGTGAAAAACATGTATAGAATAATCAAGAAAATGTGACCACAGATTTTATCTTTGATGTTAAATAATTATTATTCAAAATTTTCTATGTGCACTAATGATATTGTTATGTATTTTTAAAATAGTTCCTATCTTTGTAGAAGTGCCTGTGAAATACTTACGGATAAGATATAAAATGGGGAGGTTGAGGGAGGAATAGAAAATGACAGCCAATGAGTAGAGGGTTTCTTTTGGGATGATGAAAATGTTCTAAAATTAGATTATGGTGATGGTTGCACAATTCTGTAAATATACTAAAAACCATTGAATTGTACACCAAATAAGCGAACTATATGGCTTGTCAATTAGATCTCAAAAAAGCTATTTATAAATGATAGAAAATTTGAGATTTTCTTCAAAATTATTTGATGTGGGGGATTTGAGTGGAGGAATCAAAATTGACCATGTGTGAGTAATATCAAACCTAAGTGACAGTGACATAAGCTCATTATACTTCTCTTAGAAATTTTCTATAATAAAAAGATTTGGGGAAAAAAGATTTTGAAACGATGGATTAGTGAAGTCATCCTGAACTGAACGTGCAGAAGATAACTATCCTTCCTTAGATATCATCAGCTACTCTTTACTGTCAGCTTACTAACCCACCTACATGAGATGAACTACAGCATAACCTTGGGAACTGTTTCCAAGATGCAAACTTGGTGGGACACAGCTGAACTGCAAACCTCTGATGGCAGAATTTTGTGGTAACTGTTTATGTCTAAGATGATTTTAAAATAATCATCTCCTTACAATTCCTGGCAACAGAAAATGTATTAGTTTGTTAAGGCTGCTGTAACAAAGTACCACAAACTGAATGGCTTAAACAACGGAAATGTATTGTCTCACGGTTCTGGAGTCTAGAGATTTGAGTAAGTTTCCTTCCGAGAGCCTTGTGGGAGAATCTGTCCCACGCCTCGGTGCTCCTAGCTTCTGGGGCTTTACTGAAAATCTTTGGCATTCTTCGGCTTCTCCTGTATCACCTTGATCTCTATCTTCATCGTCACATGATGTTCTCCCTGTGTGTGTCTGTCTCTGTGTTCAAATTTCCTCTTTTTATGAGGACATCAGTCATATTGGATTAGAACCCACCCTAATGACCTCACTGTAACTTGATTGCCTCTGTAAAAACCGTATTTCCATATAAGGTCACATTCTGAGGTACAGGGCGTTAGGACTCCAAAATATTTGGGGGATAGGTGAGGGGGAATGCAATTTAACACACAATAGATAGGTTTCAAAATCAATGCCTAGAAATTAATTCATATGATTCTTCTACAGATTAGTTGTTAGCTGCTATATTGAATAGATTTCAAGTGTATATTTTGTTTTACAAAGAAATATAACATGGGTGACTTAGAAGTTAACACAAAAAATGGGAACAATTAAAAATTATGCTTTCATAAACAACAAGGTCCTAGTGTATAGCACAGGGAACTATATTCAATATCCTATAATAAACCATAACAGAAAAGAATGTGTATATGTGTGTATATATATATATATATATATATATAACTGAATCACTTTGCTGTACAGCAGAAATTAATACAACGTTGTAAATCAACTATGCTTCAATTTTTTTAAAATTATGCTTTCAAAGAGTTTAGGGTAAAAAGGATACAAAACTATATAGTATGACCTGTGTTAGGTTAAAGTATAAACAAATATATACATATATACATATATACATATCCCCAAATGACTGGAAGGCAGTACACCAAAATGCAAACTGGTTATCTCTGGCTTGTCATTAGGAATGAGATGGAATGGTTTCTCCAGTTAGAAATCTAAGGCTCAGTACCTGCTGTATAGCACAGGGAACTCTACTTCACTTTGCTATGCAGTAGAAACTAACACAACATTGTAAAACAACTATACCCCAATTGAAAAAAAAAAAGAAAGAAATCTAAGGCTCAGAGAAGTTGGGTGACACACCCAAGGTCTTTCAGCTAGTAAGAGGCTAATGGAATTCAGATTGGCTTGAATCCATTCTCCTTTAAACCATTATGCCTCAGTATAATAATTGCTACCATTTGAGTGCCTATAATGTGCCAAACATTGTACTAATCACTTTACAACTATTATCTCACTTAATTCTCATTACAATCCCATAGGTTAGGTACCATTATTCCCATTCCAAAGAAGTCTAATAAGAACATAAATCCTGAAGCAGGGAGAGATGGATGATTCAAGAGGTCAAAGGAAGGATTTCATGGAAAGAAGACAAGTTATGAAGATGGTGGCATCTGTTGTCATGACGACTTGGCCCAACTTAAATTGTCAAAAGTAACTAAGGGGACTTCCCTGGCGGTCCAGTGGTTAAGACTCTGAGCTTCCACTGCAGGGGATGCTGGTTCGATCCCTGGTTGGGGAACTAAGATCCCCGCATGCCATGCTGTGCAGCCAAAAAAAAAAAAAAAGTAACTAAGGATATAGAAAATTTGCATAACATAATTAACAAGGAAGAAGTTTACATACCTATTTGAATCGGTATCTTACAAGCAGAGAAAATATCTCTGTTTTGAACTTCTAAGGCACTTTAAAAATATTGATCATATACTAGGTCACAGAAATTCATCTCAAAAGCATACATTATACTCTCTCATCACACTACAGTAAAGCCAAAAAGTTAATAATATAAATTTGAATCCCAAATCCGGGAAGTTTTTGAACACTCTGCTAAGTGATATTGGGCTCAAGGAGGAAATCATGAATTCAGTAACCAACAACATATAAAGTAATGAAAATAAAAACAAAATCGAAGGAAAGAGGTAGAGTTTTAGCAAACCAAGAAAGTCTTAACACCCACCTAATTAACATACGTCAGACAAATGGAATAGAAAAGAGTGAGCCTGTGGGAAGGGGGTTATGAGAGAGCAAACTTAGGTCCATTTACATATCAAGGAAGACCGAAAGCAACTCTACTATCCCAGTATCCAGCAAAGAGGAAAGGACTTGGAGGAGCCACAACACTGAAGGGGCAGGGGGAATAAGGGGACTAATTGGTGGGGGAGGGCAGGATAGCATCCTAACCCCCTCCCCCTAAGGAACCAGGGAATGAGGACTTCAGGAAGGGCAAAGACAGGGAGGCCAGGTCAGTGCAGTTTGGCCCAAAGCCTAGCAGTGGAATTTTTAGAGATTAAAAAAGGACTTGCTTTTCTTTCTTTCTTTCTTTTTAAAATTAATTAATTAATTTAACTTTATGGTTTTTTGGCCACGCCGTGCAGCTTGTGGGGATCTTAGTTTCCTGGCTGGGGATTGAACCCTGGCCCCGGCAGTGAAAGCGCTGAGTCCTAACCACTGGACCACCAGGGAATTCCCAAAAAGGACTTGCTTTTCTTGTCCACAGGTCCACAGGGCTCAGGTGTACCACAGGCTGCTAAAGCATAGAAGGGCAGTTTAGCTGGGGCCTGTATCCCATCCAGACAGAAGAGCAGAAAGTTCTGATCAGAAGAAACTGAGAATCAAAAAGACGGTTAACAAGTGTTGGTGAGGATGTAGAGAAATCAGAATCCTCATACATTGCTGGTGGACATTGAAAATGTTGCAACTGCTTTGGGAAACAGTCTGGCAGTTTCTCACAAGATTAAACATAGAGTTACTGTATGACTTGGCAGTTCCACTGCTAGGTACATACCCAAGCGAGATGAAAACGTATGTCCATACAAAAACTGGTACGTGAATGTTCTTAGCAACTTTATTCATCATAGCCAAAAAGTGGAAACAGCCCAAATGCCCATCAAATGATGAATGGGAAAACAAAATTTTGGTGTATCCATACAATGGAATATTATTTGACCAAAAAAATGAAAGATAGATGCTATAACATGGTGAACCTCAAAAATGTTAAGCTAAGTGAAAGAAACCAGTCACAAAAAACCACATATGATATGATTCCATTAATATGAAATGTCCAGAATAGGCAAATCAATAGAGACCAAAAGTAGATTAGTGGTTTCCTAGGGCCGGGGGTCCGGGGGGGCGGGTGGTGTGTATTGCAGATGAGGAGTGACTGCTAATGGGGTCTGAGGTTTCTTTCTGGGTGGTGATAAAATTTTCTTAACTTAGGTCATGGTGATGATTGCACAACTCTGGGAATATACTATAACCACTGAATTGTAAGTTTCAAGTGAGTGACTTTGGTGGTATGGGAATTTAATCTCAGTAAATACATTTTTTTTAACAAAAAAAAAGGGGGGGCTTCCCTGGTGGCGCAGTGGTTGGGAGTCTGCCTGCCGGTGCAGGGGACACGGGTTCGAGCCCTGGTCTGGGAGGATCCCACGTGCCGCGGAGCAACTGGGCCCGTGAGCCACAGCTACTGAGCCTGCGCGTCTGGAGCCTGTGCTCGGCAACAAGAGAGGCCGCGACAGTGAGAGGCCCGCGCACCGCGATGAAGAGTGGCCCCCGCTCGCCGCAACTGGAGAAAGCCCTCGCGCAGAGACGAAGACCCGGCACAGCCAAAACTAACTAACTAACTAACTAACTAAATAATAATAATAAAAAAGAACTATTTAGAAACCATATTATTTAAAAAAAAAAAAAAAAAGGAAGAAAGAAACTGAGAATTGTATGCGTGCAAGAGTCAGCAGCAGAAGTAACCTTGGGTTTAAAAAAGGAATCATTTGATTCAGGACGCAACCCAACTAAGGAAACTACCCCAGGCACCTCATAGGTCCTCAGAGAAGGGGGCTGAGAGAGAGCTGTCCTGGACCCTTTACATTTCAAGGAAGACAGTAACTAACAAACTGCTCTACTGCTATTTTTGCAGAGTTCTGTCCCTCTATTCCACTCACTTTTCGCTTTGTTCTTATTTCTCTTGTAGTTTCTTGAAGTAAAATATTTAAAACTATAAACATGTGTTTGTGTTTGGTAGCAAGATAGTAACAGTAAAGCTCGTGGTGTTTTCTTTTCCTCTGTGGGTCTGGGTGGTGAGTGGAGAGAGAAGATGATGGAAGGAAGGAAACACTCTTTTGGGCTGTGGAGGAATAAAAAGAGTGGCCCCAGCTCAGCGCCAAGAAGTTGATGGAGGAAAAGGGAATGCTAATTAGTTGTGGGTTTCCCACTCTTCCTACACAAACCTGTTCCCTTGGGGTCTTTGTGCTGCCCCCTGCCTACCCAGGGCTCTTTGGTTTTTATCTTTCTCCACTCTCCTCCACGCCCATGCAAAACTTGTTAGTCTTAGTTTCTATTCCTTCAGACTTCTCTTAGGTGGTAGCTAGCTAATCTGCTAATGTCTTATTTAACTGCAGCCACTGTCTCAGTTGTCTTACCACTCAGATAATACCTTCTTAACCCTCTCTGCTGGCTCCACCTCCTCTTCCTCTCCTGCAACACTGGTGTTCCATTGAGTTAAAATTTTTTCTCTCCTCTCTGCCCTCCTGGTGATCTCATCTACTTCCAGTACCATCTCGATGCCAAAGATTCCAGGTTCTCCACCTGCAGTTTATACCTGCCTCACCAACTACATACCCATTTTCGAAATAACCAAAATGTTGCTCTTCCTGAGACACACTGCCCTGGTCACCAGTCACCCTCGTAGTAACGTCTCTTAAATCTTCACATTCAGTTCGTCACCAGATCTAGATCAGGAGCTGTGTCCTAAATATCTTTTTACTATGTTCCCTCCCTCCATTCTACCCTCAGTTGCCAATCATTTTCACAACTGTCTTGCCCAGATTATTACCATCACCCCACTACCACCATCACTGTCCCCTTCCCACTGGGATCACAATGGCCTCTCTAAAACTTTGCTTCAGTAAAGCCTATGATGATGCCACATTTCATGTTATGAAGTGTTAACATTTGGCAGCTTTCGTAGAGCTGGTGGATTCAGACAGAAGTCATCAGTGGATGCTAAGGCAGGTGGTAGGTGTTTGATGAGGCATAGAATAGTGGTACAATCTCAGAATACCTCCCTACAAAATACGAATCAATTACAAAGTGATGAAATTGATGACTCTATAGAGGAGAAACCTAGCAGACACCAACTTGACAAGGTGATCAAGGTTAACATCACCTATAGGACAGGTCAACATGGCATGTCTCTTGATGGGATGTACTGAGAAGAACACAGTGTCATTTCTGTGGTGTTCTTTCCAAGAATGAATTACCAGAGTCTGGTCATGAGGAAACATGAGCCAGCCTAAAGCTGAGGGTCCTTCCACATAATGTAAGACCTGTACCCTTAACTGTCCAGGATGCAAAAGACTGAGGCATTCAAACAACTAAAGAGCCTGAAGAAATATAACAGTGGAATGTAACACATATTCCTGAGTAGGATCCTGAACCAGAAAGGGAAAGAGACATTGTTGAAGGCAAAATCTGAAGGATATTTGTGAAGGGTTCGTATCCTAGTTATGTAAGAAGGTGTCTTTGCTTGGGGGAAATACAAACCAGAGGATTTAGGGATTAGTCTCTCTCTATACGTGACTGTAAAGAGAGCATGAACACAACAGAATAAATGCAATAAAATGTTAACAGAAGAATCTAGGTGAAGGAGATATGGGAATTTTTTTTACTATTCAGACAAATTTTCTGTAAATTTGGAATCATTTCAAAATAAATTTTAAAAAAGTTTTAAAAATTTATTTTTGGCTGCGTTGGGTCTTCATTGCTGCACGCGGGCTTTCTCTAGTTGTGGAGAGTGGGGGCTACTCTTCTTTGTGGTGTGTGGGCTTCTCATTGCAGTGGCTTCTCTTGTTGCGGAGCATGGGCTCCAGGTGCGCAGGCTTCAGTAGTTGTGGCTCACAGGCTCTAGAGCGCAGGCTCAGTAGTTGTGGTGCACGGGCTTAGTTGCTCCGCGGCACGTGGGATCCTCCTGGACCAGGGCTCGACCCCACATCCCCTGCACTGGCAGACGGACTCTCAACCACTGGGCCACCAGGGAAGCCCAAAATAAATTATTTTTTAAAGGAAATTTCTTGCCTTCCATATGTGCTTTTTCTTTCCTCTGACCTGCAACATGGACATGACAGTAATCCCATTTTGATGATGCAGATAAAGGCAGCATCCTAGGGATGTGGAGCCACACATGGAAGGTATTTAGGATTCGAATGAGAACCCTGAAAGCCTGGGCTACCTACTGCCTATGTACCTCTAGACTGCTGCAGGAGAGAAATAAACTTTGATCCTATTTAATCCACTGTATCTTGGAGTCTCTGGGTAACAACAGCCTTGCCTGTACCCTGTTTTTATATCCACCACTCTTCCGTATAAACCCAAAGTTAGAGTCATAGTGAACTAGATAATTATGTTCTACCTGGTTTCCATGTCCTGATACTTGATGCTGTTTCTGTCCGGAATGAACCATTTCCCTTTCTCACCATTTCCCTTGCCACTTCCAGTCTGCTGAACTCTTATTCTCCTTCTAGATTTACCCTGGGTCACCCACTCTATCAGTCCCACCTCATCCCAGCTGTGAGTTACGGATAGCCTACAGCATTTGCATTGTATTTACAACTATTTACATACCATTTACAAGTATTAGGTATTATAAGTAATCTGGAGATGATTTAAAGCTACAGGAGGTTGCACATAGGTTATATGTAAATACCAGGCCGTTTTATATAAGGGACTTGAACATCCTCGGAATTTGATATCCATAGGGGTCCTGAAACCAATCCTCTGTGGATACGGAGGGATACCGGTATGGTGAAGCCTGGACTGTGGACATTCTCCTAGTTCTTCGTTGCTACTTCCACACTATTACCTCCTTTTTTTTTCCTCTCTCTTTTAAAAAGAATATTCTTTTTCTAGCAGAAGTATATATGTTTAATACCAAAAAAAATTAGGAAGTACACACCCATACCCAAATACCTATAAGTACCAACTAGTAACTACTAAAAATTTGATGTTAGTCCATCCAAAGTTTTCTCTATGCATGTATGTATACAGAGACTTTTTAAAAAATTAATATTTTTAGAAAATAGGACCATCTTATAATACTCTTTTATAGCTTGCTTTTAAAAAAATCAAATGCTGTCCATGTTGATTTTTCTACAAAATTATTTTTAATAGTTAGAAATTCTATCATATGGATGAATCATAATTTATGTAACCAATCGATGTTCTGGGGCATTTTACAGCTATTTTTATTTTAATTACTATTCAGTTATGGTTGCAAATTTTAGGACTTAGTTTTTTGAGGCTTTTGAGCTCAACTTACAAATCTTATTTTATTTATAAATCTAATATAGTTTGTCTTGAAATTTAAAACACTCATTTTTACTTGTTCTTGGTTAATAATCATCCATAAATTTAAATTATTAATTATAATTTATTATTAAATCTCCCTAAATATTTGTTTTGTCAAAATCTCTTAGACGTTTCAAATCTTAAGTCACACACTTAGTAAATTTATTCCTCTTTAGCACCTCAAATACCTAATAAATCAATCAATCAAACTTCCTCAGCATTTAAGGAGTATTTACATGCATAATAAGGCAAAACTTGTAGATTTAATAATCAGATTCCCGGGAATCCCCTGGTGGTCCTGTGGTTAGGACTGTGTGCTTCCACTGCAGGGGCCCTGGGTTCGATCCCTGGTCAGGGAATTAAGATCCTGCAAGCCGTGCAGCACGGCCCCCCCAAAAAAAAGAACAAACAAAAAAACCCCAGATTCCCTTAAATGCTTAAACATTAATTATAAATTTAATTAGTTAAATATTTCAAAGTATTTCACTTAAAAACATAAGTCTGTCAGATTCTCTTAAACATATCAAATACCTCAAATCATGAACAAAACATAGAAACTATAACAAACAATGATTACAAAGTTTATGACAACACCTATTCAAAAATATTAACATTATAATTTGGCTTTTTTTTTTTTTTTTTTTTACCATCTAAAAGCTTATTTGTATACTTTCCCAGAGTTGCAAGTTTTCTTATCTGGCTAAGAGAAGCTCAGGCTGGCTGTGACAGGTAAACTTAGGATCACAGGTTATCGATTTGGTGTCAGGTGATGAGAACCTGGGCGCACCTTCCAGAATAATTCATACAGGCCAGTCTTTGTTTGGCTGATCACTTCTTCAAACCATGTTTTTGGTTTTGGGGTTTAAATGAAAAATCCAGTACATTATGTATTCCTCTTGATCACTGCCACTCTTTTCTAACTATAACTTCTTACATAACCTTTCATTTCCTGAATCAAGTTGCACCCCCATCTAGTGACTCTCTTCATTTCTTTGCACCTCTCCATCCAACTGTGATCGTGATGATGTACACCCATCCAACCATCTACCCTCAAAGAACATTGACACCATTGCTGCCAACCACTGTGATTAAAATGTACCAGTCCATTTTCAAGGTTACACCTTGACAGTCCTCTACCTCTGAAATCTTAGATTTCAATACACCAAGCTAATAGCAACTCCCAATCCTTCCCTGGTCTGCACCTTAATTCAAGTCTGATTAGATTTGTGTGATTAAAAATCTGCTGGGGAGATTAGGATTGACACATACACACTACTATATATAAAACAGATTAATAAGAACCTACTGTATAGCACAGGGAACTCTACTCAATACTCTGTAATGCCCTCTATGGGAAAAGAATCTAAAAAAGAGTGGATATATGTAAATGTATAACTGATTCACTTTGCTGCACAGCAGAAACTAACACAACATTGTAAAGCAAATATACCCCAATAAAAATTAATTAAAAAACAAACAAACCAAAAAACCCAAAGACAGAAAGCTGTACTTAAAAAAAAAAAAAATTCTGCTGGGGTTAGTCTGGAAGGTGAGCTTCAGCAGCCTTTTAAAGGAAGGAGAGGGAAGAATATGGTTTGATAGAAAGCAGTATAAAGGATCTATTATCAATCAGGATGATTGCTATGTGATGGCCCTGCAGGGAAAGATCACCAGATAAGTCAGGTCACAATGGAAAACTCCTGTAAGGGTGCAGTGAGAGATGAGTTAGTTAAATGAAAGGGGGGGGGGATCAATTTTATATGAGTCCTTTAATTTAAAATAGGAATTGGGTGTTATTCTCAGAGCAGCACAAGTTTTCGTGCCATGGAAAAGCAGCAGAAATACTGAAACCTTGCCAGTAACATAGAAAAGTCTAAAGGGTGATCGATGATTACTCCCCTATGGACAAAACCATTCCTGGGCACTTCTGTCTATGGAGTTTTAAAATAAAGTTTTGGAGAATTTTAATGATGCTATTAAAATTTTAGGGGATGGATCATATTTCATATACTTCAGGGTTTTTTTTTTCAATAATCATAAACATAATCCTAAAAAATCCCAGTGTTCCAGCAAACAGTAACCAAATGTCTTCAGTCAGTTACGATTGCAATACTATACACACAGGTATCAAAAACATTTGATTACACCTCCAGATTTATGGTTAACAATGGAAAAAGAGTCACTTTAAGGACTTTGCTCCGAATCAGTCTCAATTATTCAAGGGATCATTAACCAATTTTGGTTAAAGTTCAAATGGCTCACAACTAGCTTATTCCCCGTGGTAGGCAGCCTTTAAGATGGTCCCAAGGATCATCCCCAGCTCCTGGTGTAATAACCCTTGTGTAATAACCGCCGCCCTCCCCTGAGTGTAGGCTGGACCTAATGACTCACTTCTAACACGTGGAAAATGGCAAGTGACAGGATGCCGTTCGGGGATTAGGTTAGGAGATGATGGAGGCTTCCATCTTGCTTGCCCTCTCTCCGTCTCATTCATGCTCTGAGGGAATCCACTCAGCTTCTCCACGGAGAGGTCCATCCACAAGGAACCAGTGTCTCTGGCCAAGAGCCAGTGAGGACTTAAGGGAGGCCTGACAGCAGCCTCACACGTGTGTTCAGAGGGCCACTCCCCCCCGAGTGGGTCTTGGGAGGACCGCATCCGTGGGAGACTCTGAGCCGGAGGCGCGCACCTAAGCCACGCCCAGATTCCTGACCCTGAGGCTGTGAGAGAACAGTTGCTCCTTGTTTGAAGCTGCTAAATTTGGGCGGGGGGTGGGGGGGAGGTAATCTGTTAAGCAGCAATAGAGAACGAATACACTGCCGTTTCTTAGTCTATATTGAAACCTTAATAAGTGAATTGAGAAATGTAGGGGACTTTGGTCAAGCAGGAGATCATTAAATTCTTTGAAAGGAGAAAAAGTTGGAGTGTGTTGAAAACAAAGAACAGTGAGTATTTATTAGTAATCGTATATCAAAATTATATTTTTATTCTAGCATCAATATAAAATTTCCTCTGGGCTGACCTTTTTTAGTAGGATGAATGAATTCATGTTGATTCATCCACATTTCCATCTTTAGGCCCAGTAGCTCGTTTTTGTGTACTGGTTGGGATGTGATGTAACTGATGGCTAAAGAAGATGGGAAGAACAAATGGCTCAGGCTAACTGAAATTGAAGCCTGAAGTAGGCGTTCTTGAGATCAAGGGATAGAGGCAATCATCTTTGACTCTACCTTAGAGGTCTCCAGCAGAGACCTGTCCAATAGATATAGAATGCAACCCACATATGTAAATTTGAAATTTTCTAGTGGCCACATTTAAAAAATATATATTTATTTATATTTCTATTATATTATTTATATTTATTTATTTCGCTGCGCTGGGTCTTAGTTGCAGCACAGGGGATCCTCATTGCGTCGTGCGGGATCTAGTTCCCTGACCAGGGATCGAACCCAGGCCCCCTGCACTGGGAGTGTGGAGTCTTAACCACTGAACCACCGGGAAGTCCCTAGTAGCCACATTTTTAAATGAAGAAGAAACCGGTGAAATTAATTTCAATAATTTTTATTTAACCCCAAATATCAAAAATATTATCATTTCAGTATATGATCAATATAAAAATAACTTGATATTTTAGTGAGTTTTTTTTGTACTGAGTTTTCAAAATCCAGTGTGTATTTTACAGTTACAATGTATCTCAATTTGGATGCTAAATTTTTATTTACAAATACTCGAATTGTATTTGCATTTCATAAAATGTAGACTTGAAAAAGTATATTTACACACCCAGATTGTTCCAAACATACTTCGAAGTTTTCTAATAACTGAATTGAGTATCATCAGTTCTTAAAAATAAGTTAATTAAAATTAAATACAGACATTTAAAAGTTTAATTCTTCAATTGCACTGGCCATCTTTCAAGGGCTCAGTAGGCACAAGTGGCTGGTGGTCACCGAACTGCACAGCACAGCTCTGGTACAGGGTAGGCATTAAGTGAATTGTTGCAGGGGGATTTCCCTGGCGGTCCAGTGGTTAAGACTCCACGCTTCCAATGCAGGGGAAGCGGGTTTGAACCCTCGTCAGGGGACTAAGATCCCACATGCTGCGCGGCCAAAAAAAAATTAGTCATGAGTTAAACCAAAAGACTGCCTGAAATTTCTTCCAGAAAAAAGAATTGTTAGCAATAGTTATCAGTTTGTAACAACCAGAGTATTTTCAGTTTCATGTGGTTTTACTTATATTAATAACCTGAAGACTGATAGCATTCTCTGCACAGTGGAATTTGAACTCTGAGTCATCAGAGAGTCCCTCTGAAATGTTTAAATTCTTTGATGACACTCATTTATTTGTATTTTTGACTCATGTGATAATTTGGGGATTTAAAATTCTCCACCGGGGATGAAAATCAAAGTGACTAATGAATCATGAAGTCATTTTAAGAGTTAAAATGGAAAGTAACTTTTAAAAACACTTTGATAGGAATATTACCTTCCTATCAAAAAATTACTACATTGATTTTGCATATTTCTAAACCACACAGATCTCACCCCCTGCCCCCTCCCCCATACATTCCATTTTCCGTGGTTCCAGTGACATAAATCAGAAGTTTACATTTTAGATTAGGGTGCAGTGTACACCTGATAGACTGCAAAAGACTGATAGTACACATATGCTATTTCTGGATATTTAACAGCAAGGAAGTACTGAATGGTCATCTTATCAGTTAAGTTACTTTCCTAAAGCTAAAGCTATTTCTGTCCTTCTGGTAAATAGGGGAAGGGGTCTGCACAAGTATTAATAGAACCTTAACAAGTTTAGGCTGAGTTTCCAAATAAAAGCAGAGGGTTAAGGCTTAGAAAATGTAGTGGGTCTTCACTCTTTCCGCTCCCCCCGCTTTTCCCCTCCTTCTTTCTTTCTTCTTTTCTCCACTCCTCTTTCTTCTTCTTCTTCTATTTTCTTTCCTTTCTTTCTTTTTTTTTTTTTTCCTTTCTGAAATTAAAAACCAACCATCTAGAGCTGAGCTGGCCATGAAAGTTGAGGACAGACATATATATACGTCATAGTATCATTACTAGCTCCAAACTTTTTCCCCCTCAATGATAGAAAATCCCATCCACTCCGCTAGTTACTTACCTGATACTTGTGCATTTTTCATCTCTGACATTTTAATTATGTTTAGCCAGACAGATAAATTTTCTCAGCTTTCAGCAGGTAATTTATTTTCTGAGAAAAATGCTTGTTGATTTATGGGTTAGGGGTTCAAATTAAATAGGCAGACAGAATATTTTTCTTTTAAAAATCTAAATCTAAATTCCCAGAGTTTTTTGGGGTTTTTTTTGTTGTTGTTGTTTTGTTGTTTTTAAAGAAGTGGTATGTGGAAAAACCACAGACATTGACAGCTCTGAGTCAGAAAGTGGTTCAGAAGACCTGAGCTATAAAAGTGAAGAAATTTTAGGAAAAATTAGCCAAATAATTTTGCTTATATTTTCCTTTTTATGTATGCCAAGAGTGCATATAATAAACCCCTAGGTCTAAATAAGTCTAAAAGAGCTCTTTCTATGAATATAAAATAAAAATTCTAATTGATAAGAAGACAGTTTTCATTAGTATTATGTCAAATAACAGTGTATCTTACTGTATATTTGATGGAATATAATAATCCAATCCACAAAATAATTTTTGAATATAGAATATAGAGATGTTCTAAAATATATGAATGAAGTTGTTGTATATTTCTATAGGTAGTTTAAGGCACCCAACACAATGATTTGATACATGCATATATTGCAAAATGATCACCACAATAAGGTTAGTTAACACATCCATCACCTCACATATAATTACAACTTTTTTCTTTGTGTAGTGAGAAAATTTGAGATCTACTTCCTTAGCAATTTGCAAGTATGTAGTATTGTAAACTATAGTTACCACATTGACTCTTGGATCCCCAGAACATATTAATCTTATAACTAGAAGTTTGTACCCTTTGACAGTTTATATTTTTTAAATGTTGACTGGCTGCTCTTTGGAGAATGGATTGCACAAGATAAAGTAGGAGGCTAACACAATCTTCTAGGAGAGATATGATGGTGATATGAACAAGTGTGTGGCAGGGAAGGGGAAGAGGAAAGACGGGATGTATTTTGAAGGTAGGGTGAAGGGAGTTAGGGAAAAGGGTGCTCAGGATGACACCCTCAGGTTTCTGCCTTAAGAAACTGGTGTTGGAGATGCCCTTTACTAAGATGAGAAAAGCAGGCAGAGGAAGAAGTTTGGGGAAATAGTGAGAGTGCAGTTTTAGACATCGTATGGTTGAAAGGTTCATGAAAATTCAAGTGATAATGTCAGGTAAGCATCTTGACATACAAGTCTGGAGGTCAGAAGAGAAGTCTGGATGGGAGAGAGAAATTTGGGAGTCACTAGTCTATGTATGGTATTTAAGCCATGAGACTGCTGGGTGAGATCACCTAGGAAGATAGTACAGAGGGAGGAGCAAAGAGAGCCCAGAACATATGCTGTCCAAGTGTGTTCATGACTCTGCAAGAAACTGTACAGCAGTGAGAATGTTTCCCTTTCCATTTCCCTTTCCATTGGCTCATTATTTTATCCATTTGTTTTTTTCTGGTATGTATATCAAGAACTTTCTAAGTGAATCCTAAACTAAAGGTCCTGGGGTATTTTTTTCCCTTGCTGTCAGAGCCAAAGGGAGGATCCAGGTTTGAGGGGGGGATCTGTTCCCCATATATAATTTGGGGAACATTCTTTTAAAAAGTACAAGTTTATAAACATAGAATTAGGCACAAAAGTAAATATTTATTTAGAACTGGAAAAGATATCACAACAAATTGCAGATTTTAAAAAGTTGACAAATACCAGAGATGTCACAAAATCAAGACAATCTTATTTCTTTTTTTTTTTTTAAATAAATTTATTTATTTATATATTTATTTTTGGCTGTGTTGGGTCTTCGTTTCCGTGCGAGGGCTTTCTCCAGTTGCGGCGAGCCGGGGCCACTCTTCATCGCGGTGCGCGGGCCTCTCACTGTCGCGGCCTCTCCCGTTGCGGAGCACAGGCTCCAGACGCGCAGGCTCAGTAGTTGTGGCTCACGGGCTTAGTTGCTCCGCGGCATGTGGGATCCTCCCAGACCAGGGCTCGAACCCGTGTCCCCTGCATTGGTAGGCAGATTCTCAACCACTGCGCCACCAGGGAAGCCCGACAATCTTATTTCTACTTTAAAATTATTTTAATTAATTAATAATTAACTGCCTGACACATGCATATATTACTTCTTCCTACCTTTCTGGCTACATAATTTTTGATTGCCTCTTTACTTTTAGAAAATCATATTCTATAGAGAGAAGAGAAAGATAATTGAGTCTTATAAAACATGGTCTATCAAGTTTTTTTTATTATTAATAGTTTAAAATTTCTGCATCACAACTCGTGATTGACTATGCCATATGAATTTTTAGAACCATTGTTAAATTTGGGAAAATCTCAATGAAATTTCTTTCACATACGAGCAGTAAGATTTCAGCGCTATTTCACTGCTTTGGCGCCAATGTTGCATGCCATCTTGTTTAGAACCCTCAGACTTTGTCAGGAAAAGACGTGTTAGATATACAAGCAGAAAGCGTATAACTTCACACAGGACATGCTTGCTGTTTGTAATACTGCTCTAGGCTTTGTCCCACAAACACAGGAATTCTGACAAATTCTATTTTGTGCCACTCCCACTTTTAAAAAAATGGTTTGCTTGTGCTTGTACATGTTGCATTACTGAACACATTCCTGACAGGAGAGGACTTCCATTTCGACTAGGTGTTGATGAGAAGCAAAGCCTCCAGCTTACGATTTCACACGTTTGATGGGTGGAAGAATTTTCTGCAGACTAGGCTGTAGCTTTACACATTTTCAGTCTTGTTTCTCCTCCACTCCCCAGATACTGCATGCTTTGTATTGCAGTCCAACCTCTGGTCCTGCATCCTTGTGTCATGGTTCACGGTAAGTTGTCATGGGGAGGTAGGAGTCCTCTTATAAGCCATTCCTATAACCTGGATGACTATGGACAACTTAACTATACATGGAAGTGACTACGAATCCCATAAGCATATTCCACTAAACCCAAACCGCATAAATATCTCCCCAAATCAACATCCCCAACGTGACCCAACACAAGGGGAAGCCTGAGTGGAAAGAGACAATAGTTCTAACCAGTTGTGATTAAAACATATAATTGTACACATACCTGTGACCATGAGAACACATGACTGGGTCCCTCCCAAGGCCTTAGCAGGGCCCTGTGCAAGCCCCCTTCATTAGTTTCATAGTAAAACTACCTCTGGTCAGAGCCTGAAATCTTCAACTACGGAGGTATTAACTGCTCACAGGTAGGTACCTCTTTATCCTCTCCTTGTGGGTGGAACAGTTATGTCCCTCCTGTGAGTTAGTCTTCGGGAAATCTCAAGGTGATGGTTTGAGTTGCTGCTCTGAAGACATCAGTGTCCAGTTTTCTTTTCTTTTCTTTTCTTTTCATTTCTTTTCTTTTCCCTTCTCTTCTCTTTCTAGCATATGCATACTGAGAAACATTTTTGTTCTTTTTTTTAAAAATAAATTTATTTATTTATTTATTTATTTTTGGCTGCGTTGGGTCTTCATTGCTGCCCACGGGCTTTCTCTAGTTGCGGCGAATGGGGGCTACTCTTTGTTGTGGTGCATGGGCTTCTCATTGCAGTGGCTTCTCTTGTTGCAGAGCATGGGCTCTAGGCGCGCAGGCTTCAGTAGTTGTGGCACACGGGCTCAGTAGTTGTGGCTCGTGGGCTCAAGAGCACAGGCTCAGTAGTCATGGTGCATGGGCTTAGTTGCTCCACGGCATGTGGGATCTTCCTGGACCAGGGGACGAACCCGTGTCCCCTGCATTGGCAGGCGGATTCTTAACCACTGTGCCACCAGGGAAGCCCCCATTTTTGTTCTTAAGTATAGGTTTTTCTCTTACAAACCTTGATTTTTAAAAATTGCTATTTATTAATGGTACCTGATTAAATAATTCAATAAGCATTTACTTTTTGCCCAATACGATTACTAAGTGCATATAATCCTATTAGAATTGTGTGGTGAGGAGACAACAGTTCTATCTGTATGCATGAGCTTTTAAGAAAAATCTGAGCCTACAAATGCTGACAAGCATCTTGTATATGACTATCAAAACTGACGTCCTCTAAGAAGCTTACCTTTACGTTTGCTTACTTCAAATCCCAGAGGAAGTCAACACCTACAACTAACTATTCCTCTAATATTA
Organism: Eubalaena glacialis; assembly: GCF_028564815.1. NCBI lineage: Eukaryota > Metazoa > Chordata > Mammalia > Artiodactyla > Balaenidae > Eubalaena > Eubalaena glacialis. The sequence continues at coordinate 84,964,366 of NC_083731.1, read as the reverse complement.
GTTACCACAAATATGCCTCTACTTCGGTGAGTCTTTACTCTTGAAAACTATGATCTGAGTCTAAAATGGCTCTTTAGCATGTAAATAACTTAAGTAAGGAATTATATATATATATATTTTAAAGATTTATTTCTTATTTATTTATTTTTGGCTGTGTCGGGTCTTAGTTGCGGACTCAGGATCTTCATTGAGGCACATGGGATCTTTTGTTGCGGTGCGTGGGCTTCTCTCTAGTTGTGGATTTTCTCTCTCTAGTTGTGGCGTGCAGTCTCCAGAGCATGTGGGCTCTGTAGTTTGTGGCACGTGGGCTTTAGTTGTGGCGCGAGAGCTCAGTAGCTGTGATGTGCGGGCTTAGTGCCCTGCAGCATGTGGGATCTTAGTTTCCCAAACAGGGATCGAAACCACATCCCCTGCATTGGAAGGCAGATTCTTAACCACTGTGCAACCAGCGAAGTCCCTCATCAATTCTTTATTCAGATCACTTTGCTTGCCAGTATACTCTTTTGTCTCTGGTTTCTTTCTCTCAACATTATTTTATGAGATCCATCATGTCACTGCATGTAGCAATAGTTAGCTCATTTTTCTTTGTCTACAGTTTTCTATTGGATTAACATATTCTATAACTGTTTATTTATTTTATGGTTTAAAGGCATTAGTATTTTTCCAGTATTGGCCTATAATAAACAATGTATCTAGGAATAATGTACATACTTTTTAGTGAATATCTGGTGCAAAGAAATGTATGCATTTCTATTGAGAATTCACCTAGGAGTTAAATTGCTGTGTCTACATGTATTTAATTTTAATAGATAATGCCAAACTGTCTCCCAATGTATTTGTACCAGTTTCAACTCCTAATGGCAGTATATAAAGATTCCAGCTATTCCACATTCTCATCAGCATTTGGTAGGATCACTTTTTAAATTTTAGCATTTTGTCAACTGTGTTGTGTTATGCATTTTTGTTTTAATTTAATTCTGATTACTAAAGAGACTGAAAACCTTTCAATGGCTTATTGGCCATTTGTATACCATCTTTTGAGAAGTGCCTCTCAAAAGAGGCACTTCAAGTCTCTTACTAATTTTTCTGTTGGGCTGTTTATCATTTTCTTACTGATTGAAGGAGTTCTTTATATATCATGGTTATGAGCCCTTCATTGGTCATATGTGTTGTAAATATTTTATACCACTCCCACTTCTTACTTTATTTATTTATTTTAAAAAGTTATTTATTTATTTTTGGCTGTGTTGGGTCTTCATTGCTGCACGTGGGCTTTCTCTAGTTGTGGCGAGCAGAGGCTACTCATTGCGGTGGCTTCTCTTGTTGCAGAGCACGTGCTTTAGGCGCATGGGCTTCAGTAGTTGTGGCTCACAGACTCTAGAGCGCAGGCTCAGTAGTTGTGGCGCACGGGCTTAGTTGTTCCACGGCATGTGGGATCTTCCCAGACCAGGGTTCGAACCTGTGTCCCCAGCATTGGCAGGCGGATCCTTAACCACCGTGCCACCAGGGAAATCCCACCCTTTTCACTTTAAAGATTAAGTTCTTAATTTTTTTTTTTTTTCCACGCCACATGGCTTGCGGGAATCTTAGTTCCCCAACCAGGGATTGAACCTGGGCCCTCATCAGTGAAAGCGCAGAGTCCTAACCACTGGACCGCCAGGGAATTCCCTAAGTCGTTAATTTTAATGTGCTTTTTTTGTGCTTTTTCCTTTTGTTAATGTCTTACGTCCTGTTCATGAAATCTTTGCTACCTCAGGGTAATGAAGATATTCTACCACATAATTTTTAAGAAGGCTTATTGTTTTACTTTTAATTTTAAACCTATAATCTACCTTCAGTTGATTTTTGTAAATGGTGTGAGGTAGGTTCAAATTTCTTTTCCTCGTCTCCACCCATATGTATATTTAATTGAACAAACATCACTTTTTGAAAAGACAATACTTTCTTCACTGATCTGTAGTACACGCACGCGCGCACACACACAAACACACACACAGACACACACACATCCTACTTGGGTTTGAGTAGGATTGCACCAAATCTATACATCAATTTGGGGAGAATTGATATCTTTATAATATTTCCAATCTGTGAAATTGCTATGTCTATTTATTTAGATATTCCTAATAATAATTTATATTTTTCTGACTGGTTTTATGGTTCTATGTGTAGAAGTCTTGCACACATTTCATTAGAGTTGTTTCTAGCTATGACTGCATAAATGATATTTTTAAAAATTTCAGTTTTCTAATTTTCGCTGGTATATAGAAATGCAATTGAATTGTGCATGTTGACCTTTTATCCAGCAAAAATACACCATCATAATTTCTGCAGATCTTCAGTTTTATTTCTTCCTTTCCAATCCTTAATTCTTTTTCTTTCTCCCTTTTTATACTGGTTAGAACCTCTGGTACAATGTTAGTGTAAATGGTGATAATGGGCATCCCATGTCCTGATTTCAGAGGGAAATCTTCCAATATTTCACCATTAACTATGCCGTTTGCTATAGGTTTTTTTTTTTTTAATAGATACCATTTATTAGGTTAAATATGCCCCTTGCCATTCCTAGTTTGCTATGGATTTTTTTTTTAAATATCATGGGCATTAAAAAACATTTTGTCAAATTTTTTTCTGCAATTAAGATGATTTTTCTCTTTTATTCTGTTAATGTGGTAGATTACATTGATTTTTCAACATTAAATCATCCTTTCATTCCTGAGTATGCCCATCTTTTATTATCCTTTTTCTATATTGTTAGATTCATTTGGGATTTTTGCATCTATGTAAGTGAGTGAGATTGGCTTTTAATGTCTCTTCTTTGTAATGACTTTGTTAGCATGATATCAAAACTGCTGGCCTAAGAAGATTTAAGAACTCTTCAGTTCCTTGGAAAAATGTGTATATTGGTGTTAATTCTTTAAATATTTGATAGGATTCTCTGGTGAAGTTATCTGGACCTGCAGTTTTCATTGGGGTAAATTTTGGATTAAATTTCTTTAGAAGACAAAGGGTTATTCAGCTTTTCTTTTTCTCTTGTCAGTTTTGATAATTTTTTAAGGAATTTTCCCATTTGATCAAAAATTTCACATTTTTGTCATAAAGTTATGTCTCTATGTATAGTTGGCCTGAAAAAAATAGACTGCCAGATATTTCTGCAGCAAAGATGGGTTTATTCAGGATCAGAAGAGAATTGCAGTTCAGGGTCTGCAATCATGGCAAGTCATGTGCAAGTCCCCACACGGCAAGGGAAGAAGACTTTTATAGAGGGGAAAGGAAGCTGGGAGGGCTAACGTAAAACAGTCCATGGCTTTTCGTTGGCTGAGTCCTTGCCAGGAAAGCAGAGGAGTCTTTCTTCTTCCTGTTGGGTTCTGCTACTGTTTCAGGGTATGAAAGCTCCCCCTTCTGGGCTCCTGACTCTATTTAATTAAGGCTTCTGTTTATTAATTTTTTTACAATATTTTATCTGTTTATGTCTGTAATAAGATCCTCTCTTTCATACCCGATATTGGTTATTTGTGCCTTCATCTTTTCTTGATCAGTCTATTCAAAGGGTTTATTAATTTTATTAGTCTTTTCAAAGGATCAATTCTTGACAATTGAGTCTATTACATGTATGTTAATATTTATTTTTGTTTTCTACTTTCTTTGGGCTTAATTTGACAGAGTTTTTTCTAAATTTTGAAATGGTTGCTTAGATCATTGTTTTCAGCCTCTTTTCTAATATATGCATTTAAGGCTATATTTCCCCCTTTAATTATGTGTTTAACTGTATTTTGATGTTGTCAATAATTTCTGGTTTAATTCCACTGTGATTAGAGTCTATATATGATTTCAGTCCTTTGAAATTTAGTGAGACTTGCTTTATGGCTCAGCATATGGTCAGTTTTATAAATGTTCTGTATGCACTTATATTCTGCATTGGAAGTACAGTGCCTAACAGGTCAAATTTGTTCGTAAAATTTGTATTTTTCTTACCGATTTTGTCTGCTTAGTTTATCAGTTATTGACATACACGTTTAAATTTTCTCATTTTGATTGTGGATTTGTCTGTTTTCTCCTTTTAGTTCTGACAATTTTCATTACACATTTTGAGTATATGTTATATGCATACAAATTTGGAATTGTTAAATCTTATTTTTTTGGCCACGCCACATGGCTTATGGGATCTTAGTTCCCCAACCAGGGATTGAACCCATCCCTCGGCAGTGAAAGCGCGGAGTCCTAAACCACTGGACTGACCACCAGGGAATTCCCTGGAGTTGTTAAATCTTATTGGTGACTTTAACTTATCAATATGAAATGTCCTTCTTTATCTCTAGAAGTTTTTCTTGACTGTGTTTGTGTTATATACATTTTACCATCCTTTTACTTTCAATTTTTTTGATTCCTGATTATGGCCAAGTATATGATTGATTTTTGAAATCTTCCATGGTTACATGAAAGTAACATGAAAGAACACATACTTTGGTAATAGGGTACAAAGTTCTATATTTGGCTAAAAACCAAGCCAGTTGATTATATTATTAATATATTAATATCCTTGTTTTTTTGTCCACTTATCTGTTAAATTCTTTTTTTTTAAATTAATTAATTTATTTTTATTTATTTTTTGGCTGCGTTGGGTCTTCGTTGCTGCGCGTGGGCTTTCTCTAGTTGTGGCAAGTGGGGGCTACTCTTTGTTGTGGTGCACGGGCTTCTCACCACAGTGGCTTCTCCTGTTGCGGAGCACGGGCTCTAGGCGCATGGGCTTCAGTAGTTGTGGCATGCGGGCTCAGTAGCTGTGGCTCGTGGGCTCTAGAGCACAGGCTCAGTAGTTGTGGCGCACGGGCTTAGTTGCTCTGCGGCACATGGGATCTTCCAGGACCAGGACTCAAACCCATGTCCCCTACATTGGGAGGCAGATTCTTAACCACCGCACCACCAGGGAAGCCCTATCTGTTAAATTCTGAAAGAGGTTTATTAAACTTTACCATTATAATTGTCTGTGTGCATGTATGTGATTTTAACCAAGTTCTTGTATTGTTAGGTGCTTTTGGATTTTTGTATTCAGTATTTATTTGGTGCCTAGAAGTTGAAGATTATTATTATTTTGTGGAGTTTACCTCCTTTTATCTTTGCATAATATTCCTCTTTTTCACACTTAATGCTTTGGCCTTAATTTTTCTATACTTGATATTAATAGTCTCATTCTCGTTTTCTTTTTGCTTGCGTTTAGGCAAACATCAAAAATCCTAAATAAACTGTTGTACCCAGATCCTTGCTATGTACTAGGTAATGTGAGGGGGTTAACAGTCTGTGCCAAAGACAAAGTTTCTTGCTTCCAGGAGCTTCATTTTAATTTTACTAATGGCATATCTCATTAAGATTCTTGCTTTAATACATATATTTTTCAGCACATCTCCTAATTTAAAGCTTTTCATCAAAGAGTATAAACTAAAAAGGTGCACTGAAACAGTTATCTAATCTTTGATATAGTAAAATCAATTATTAATATAGAACTATCAGCTTTAAAATTATAATAATGGACATATTATGCATCGTAGAAATATTAAAGTGGTTTTCTAGAGTAGGGGTGCTTGCTTAACCAACAGAAATGGTGGCAGTGGGCTTAGCTAAGTTGGAGGAACTTCTGTAAGGCTGGTGGTAGCTGTATGGGATGATAACAATGGTATACTTGATTATTGGGGTTATTTCCAAGGTACAATTAATATTAAAATTGTATTTGATTTTAATGTATTGCACAGGAATGCAATAAGAATGTGTGTCTTTAAGTCCCTTCAAAGCTTGTAAAGAAAAGTAGCAAATTGCTTTTACTACCACAAAGACCCAAAAATCTATACGATGCATACAAGTATATATGTATGACAGTGATGAAAGACTATCTCTTCTAGTAGAGTGTCACGGATACACTAAAAAATCTTGCAACGTACCAGTTATGGCTTTTTTTTTTTTTTTAAAAAGCCTTTACTGAATTTGTTACAATATTGCTTCTGCTTTATGTTTTGGTTTTTTGGCCGCGAGGCATGCGGGATCTTAGCTCCCCAACCAGGGATCGAATCCGCACCCCCAGCATTGGAGGGCGAAGCCTTAACCATTGGACCACCAGGGAAGTCCCCAAGGCTTTTGTTTTTAGTGCACCAAAAATTTGTCAAAACAAGATTAGCACTAGGCAGTTGCTAATAACGTTGTATAGAATTATAGAGCAAAACTTGGAGCATAAGATGACATACAACTTTACAGATATATATCAAGGCAGTAAATTTCATTTCTGGGATTCAGAAATAGTTCTAACTTATCCATGTGTAGTTCCCACTCTAGATTGTCTTGAGGGAGAATTTTTTAAACTCGGGCTGCTATCACTAATACAATCACTGACTACTCACAAAATATGACATTCCCCGCCCACCAATTATTGGTACTTAATACAAATTAAAATTAGCTTCTAGCAAATCTGCTGCTGGGGGAGTGTCGCTGGAGGCCACCCAGACAAAATATAATTCTCACAGTATATCCCAGAGCAAATATAATTGATGGATTATTTGTAGTGTTGAACGTAATCTTTATTAGCATGAAAATGACTTAGAATTGACTTAAGATTTACTATTAGTAAAGGGTGCTCAAGAATGAAGGGTTCTTTAGCCTTAATATATGAGTAGGCAGTTGCCTACAAAATGTGTTTTTAGGGGATATGAAATGTGTGAAAAATAAGACTCTTAGACAATTTTTAAAAAGCAAAGATGACTATATAATCAAATCAATACTTTCCTTTTAGAATACTTATTATAGTTATGTGGGAAGATTACACATTTACATTCTAATAATGCTGCCATTGTTTTTATGAAATTATTTTCAGCATCAGCTTTTGAACCACACAAGAACATTGGCTTTATTTATATTGACATCATTATCTTTAATCACAAATGACATGGCTTGGCTCAGTAATTTTTATTATTTCCCATTACTGGCTCTGATAACTTTGGGTCATTTCCAAAAATCAAATCTTCCCTTGAAAATGAAGAATTGCTACTATGAGGATATTTTTAGAAATTTGATTAGAGTGCTTAAGTAAATCTCAAGAACACATTATAATGTAGAGTAAGCCTAGTTTTTGCCAAGGTGACTACCTGGAAAGTAATACTCATTTAGATTATCAGGTGAAAGAGAAAAAAAAAATCTCATTGTTTCATCATACTTCCCACTTCTTCCATCTAGAACCAGAAAAATTGCTGAATTTGTGAACATTAGTGCTAGAGTACACAGAATCTTGGAAGTTACTCTCCCTCCCTCCCTATTAGTATGCAATTATGGGTTTCAAAATCCTGGACTTGCTTGAGGGATACTTGAACAGAGAATCTAAGGAAATGAAATATGGATTTGATGCATTTCAATGAAGGATGAGGAGGAAATATATTTAATCCTGAGGTGGGATGAAGATAACGGTAAGAACATCCAGAATGAGAGGATACAAACTCGAATGAGATGCTTGCAGTTCAGGAGAAAGATCACAGAACAGAGGAGTTCAAAGAGCCTAAGCTGACTTACTTTGGGGCAAGTCATAGAACTTTATAGCTCTTTTCAAATTCTCAGAATCCCAGTATTAACATAACATCCTCATTTTAACTGTTTCACAGGATTTTTGGGAGAAGTGAAAAACATGCCTGGTTGCTTTTGTAGGCTGTGAAACACTGTGGAATTGGAGGCATCATTATAGTACTTGCCAATATCGTCATCATGTAAGTAAAGGGATGCATGAGAGAGTGCTAAAAGAAGTAATATTAAAGGTAATAAAAGTTGTCAGAAATAGAATCCCTTCTATGCAGAAAGGTGGTTAAAATTACTTTGCAAATAAAAATTTTGTTTACTCAGTGGCAGAGAGATTATTTTCACCATGAGGTTCTCATTGTATCATTCAAGTCTCAGGACAGCCCCATAAAGTAGGGATTATTTCCATTTTAAGAATTAGGAAACTGAAGCTAAGCGAGGTTAAGAGATTTGCTAAAAGCCACGTGGGTATAATGTAGTAAGGACCAGGTTGCAAACCAGTCATTTTAATTCCAAATCCAGTATACCTTTTTGTCTCATTAACATTACATTTTGTGTTCGCAACACAAGCTAAAATCTCAGAGGATATTCCATGCATGTCTTGAATTATAATAAATGAATTACTTGAAATGTATTCCACAAGTATTTCTGCAAGTCCTACCATGCAGGCGGCACTGAATGGCAGAGGCAGGAGAAAAAACAAGAGAAAGGGGTGACTGAAAGCCAAGAGAGAGAGGAGTGCTGCGAAAAGGGTTAACGCTGCTGAATATTCTAGAGGAAATATAAAATAGCTGAAAAGTACATAATAAATCTGCTAATACCAGCGGTGGCTCTGGTAAAAAACAAAAATATTTTAACATAGCAAGGGCAAATGTCAGATTAATCTCAATTAAGAGATGAATGGATGATTCAAGTATTAAATTGCCTGTGAAGAGAAGTTAGAGCAAAAGAAGGAGCCCAATGGGAATTTAAAAAATAAAATTTTAATTACATAAGCAGGCATACATTCTTCTTGTAAAATCTGGAACACTACAGATAAAGCTAAAGTCCCCTTTGATCACTACTCCCAATCCCCATCCTGTTAGCAATTTAATGTTTATCTTTCCAGCTCTTTCTGTACACATTTATACACATCCTTATAGGATATAATGATTTTTACATAAAAGGTGCTATAGTCCACATATTTACCCGCGTCATGCCTTTTTTCATTCAACAATAGGTCTTAGGGAATAATGGTGCATATAGAACCATTTATGAACATTTAGGTCATTTCCAATTTCACTGCTATCAACAACGCCTCAAATGAGCATTGCATGTATGCCTCCTTGGGCACACCAGTGCTTCTCTAGGGGAGATACCAAGAGTGGCATTGTTGGGCCGGAGGGTATGGATATTCAAAAATTGTATAGATATTGCCAAATTGCCCTCCAATGTGGCTGTGTCAGTTAGCCCTCTTACCAGCAGTGTTTGTTTCTGAGACTTTTAAATCAAGGACAAAAACATTACTGTTTCTGATTACAAGAGGTTCACAATATGAAAGAATAAATGCCTTAAAAAGTATTTCAATGTACATATTCGCATCCTAAGAGGGTCAAGAGAGAGAAGACCCTGGATGGAGAACGACTAGATCCCTGAGGAAATGCTAGGGCAGGAGCAGAGCATGCGTGAAAGGGTTAGTCCTGGATGGAAGAAGGGCCCCTGTTCTGATGAGTTTTGCCGGTGTCTCCTTTCTATGGCTGTACGCAACAGAAAGCAAGGTACAAGGGTTGCGATGGGGGACTGAAGAAGGTGGACGAATTTTAAAATATAGGGAAAATGAGAAAGCAGGTGACTAGGACAATGTTTCTCAAAGAAAAATGGTTCTGAAAAAGTGGTAAAAATTTTTCATAAATTCTGCGTATTAAATCCTGCTTTTATATGGATCTTCTGAAAAGTTTTTTGAGGTGCAAGTTTCTTTGATTTATGGACACGATGCTGAGATTCAATCACTACATGAAATTCCCGGCTGTGAAAACAAAATAAAAAAACCCAAAGGGCTGTTTTTTCAACCAGCCCTGGGGAAGCTACGGGATAGTCAGATGCCGGTTTCAGAAAGTTTCACCATTCTTTCCACCCTCTGTTCCTCTCTTTCCTCCAGAAGGAAGCTGATCCTAGTGATTTCAGCCCACGCATTAAACAGGAAACAATAAAAAGTGTATAGAATTTATATTTTCCTAAAGGGAACTTAGAAACTGCTGCTACATGTTACGTACAAAACTGATTTATGCCACATGAACAGAAAATCACAAGTTCGGTTTTGGTACTTTTTGTTCCTCTTTGTATTCAGTTGTATAGTAGTTCCAAATTCAAAACGAGAAGAAAAGCTCGTTTTCTAAGCAATAAATGTTCTATTTTAAAAACGTCAGGTTGCCGGTCCAAAAAGAAAAAAAAAAGAAATCCTGCTTTTCGATAATTACAACATATCAACGTATTAAAGGCTCTGAAAAAGACTTCAAGTTGTTTGAGTTTCCCAAACTTTCTCAATAACAGAACTTTTTCCTTTGTGTAATATCAATTAACATGCTGTTAAACCAGTCTTCCATGAAATATATTTTGAAAAACACCGGACTAGTGAAAATTTAAAGAAACGGCCGACAACAAATGTCCAGCTTGTCTTCACAAAATTAATTTATTGAAAACAAAATGAAACCAAAAATACAGAGAACAATTTAACAAACAACCATGTACTCACTCCTTAGAAGTAAAAGGTTATGATTAAATTACAATAAAGTTTATTTATTTATTTATTTTTGGCTGCGTTGGGTCTTTGTTGCTGCGCGCGGGCTTTCTCTAGTTGCGGCGAGCAGGCGCTACTCTTCATTGTGGTTTGCGGGCTTCTCATCGTGGTGGCTTCTCTTGTTGCGAAGCACGGGCTCTCGGCGCGTGGGCTTCAGTAGTTGTGGCTCGCAGGCTCTAGAGCGCAGGCTCAGTAGTTGTGGCTCGCAGGCTCTAGAGCACAGGCTCAGTAGTTGTGGTGCACGGGCTTAGTTGCTCTGCAGCACGTGGGATCTTCCTGGACCAGGGCTCGAACCCGTGTCCCCTGCATTGGCAGGCGGACTCTTAACCACTGCACCACCAGGGAAGCCCCTGCAATAAAGTTTTAATGCTTTTCTATTATGGAAATAATATATGTTCATGATACAGATTTGGGAAGTAGAGGAAAGATAGGAAGAACCTACTCTGTCATCTTGTCATCTTAGCAAAACCACTGTTAATGTTTGAGACAGTTACTTTAATCTTTATTTCTATTAGGCTTTTTATTGTTTACATCATTACAATAAAACAGCACATACAATTTTATATCATGTTAAATACTTACACTACATCATAAGCACTGTTGCACAGTTCATGGCTTTTTAATGGCTGCATAATATTCTCTGTGGATAGTGCACTGTTTAACCATTCCCTTTGGTTTTGGAATTTAGGTTGTTTGCAACTTTTCTTTTTTGGCTTTCACAAGTCATACTGTAACAAGTACATTGTAGCATAAAACTTGTTATTTATAGTTACCTTCTAGGATTTATTTGCCAAGTAGAACAAGAATAGTTCAAAGGTGATGTACATTCTAAAGGCTTCTGAAAAAACACTGCTAACTTGCTTTGAGGATGCAGGGTGGGGGGAGGTGGCTGAGGTGGTATTATCAGTGCTGTATTAAAGAGCCTGTTTGCTCTGTTTTCCCCAATTTATTTTAGGTTTCATTTTGTCAGCACTGCTCCGTTTTTTCCGCTGATAGAGATTTACAAATCCTAATCTGTCCCTTACCACATTATCTATCTCCACTGGTTTTGCAACAACACATTGCAGATCTGCTAAATATGCTATATATTTCTTCATCTAGGCAGTAGAAAACATTTTTTTCATTAAAAATAGGTTAAGGACAGAGTTCAAAGCAGGACAGTAAAGACCATGCCGACATGCGTCAACTTATTAATACTCTTTGGATATTGTTCAAGGAGCTCCAAAGCCAGCTTTATCAACATTTTGATTGACTAATCAAAGAGCACTAAAGTCACCTAACTATAGTAGGATCTTAGCCTACTTTTCTCCATCTTGTTCACAGGGATTTAATAGAAAAACTTTGTCAAATGTGGTACTGAAGGATGATTTATTTTATCTTCGGCATTTCTCTCATGATTCTGGTAACTCTTGAGGACGAAGGCTGTATCTTACACATTTCTTATAGCAGAGCCTAGCACAGAACTTGCTTGGTACATAATACACAGTAGATTTTCAATAAAGGTTTGCTGGAATGATATGCTTAATTTGGCGTGAACTTAATGAATCTGTTGTCTCACCACAGACACTACTTTCCTTTCCAAGTCATCCAGAGACACATATGCTTATTTTAGAAATGGTAAAATGCGTAATGGAAAGAGCACATGTTTTGTGATTAGTAGGCCTGAGTTCAAGTCCTGACTTTGCAAGGATAAGCTGGTAACTCTGTGTAACTCTAGGCCTTAAGTTTGTTGATCTATAAAATGGTGATAACCCATCTTCTTTACTTTCCTCATAGGGTTCTTATGAGAATCAAAAGGGACATCTGATCATGTTATTAGTTGACTTTTTAAAACCTTGTGATAACTTTCTATTGCCCTCAAGAAAAAGTTTAATCCTTTAACATGCCTTTCAAGGATTTTGTGATATGGTCCTCCACTGTCACCATTCTAACAATCTAAGCTCTTTTTCACCTCAAGGCCTTTTGCACAAGCTGTCTGCTTTGCCTGGAAGGCTCTTTCCTGCACTCTTACACGCTGACTACTAGTAGCAGCAACACTACTAATAGTGATAGCTACAACCTACTGAATCCTTACTAAGCATGGGATACTTTATATGCATTATTAGTTTCTACTTTACCAAGTAGGTAGTATTCTTACCTGGCTTACAGATAAGGCACAGAGAAGTGAAGCAACTTACCCAGAGTAACACAGCTCTTAAGTGTCGCCACTGGGTTACAAACTCAGATCTGTCTGAATTCAAAGCAGATGTTCTCAAGTCCTGCTATTAAGCTATCAGCTTCCTCCAGGAAGCCAACATCTTTAATATCCTCTAATAGCTAGTGTGACAAGGTTAGCACCTAAGACACTCATTTGTGATCGCCTGTGTACCATGTGTCTCCCCAAGGAGAGAATAAACAAGCCATCTGAACTCAGACAAGACTGCATTTTGTTTACTTTTGCTTCCCCAGCTCCGAGCTCAGTTCCTGGTACACGTGACGGGCATTAATAAACATCTGTTGAATAAATATACATGTGAAAATATTTTTAAACAGAAAGACACAATACAATGTTATTACTACTTCGAATTTAGCTAAGGAACGTCACCAGGCTTACCCGTTTGTGGTCTATGGAATCCACTTTCCCCCCTTCTGCAGTGTGGTACACTTGCTTCTATCCGTTCTTCTGTGACCTCTTCTGTTTGCCACAATTCCTCAAATTCTGCCAACAAACACCCCCCCTTCCAACTGCCTACTGAGAAAACCTTTCGCAGAGGAGAAAAACTAGAACGTTAAAGTTATTTTCCCTTCATAGCAACTCCTTAAAATTCCTGAAAACTTTTTTTTTTTTTTTTTAGATAAACACAGCGGAGCATAACATCAGTGATCGGTGAGGGAAAAAAACTATCTTTTAAAAATGAATTTCGAGTCAAGACCAGGCCGATTGGAGAAAAGAAACCCAGCGCGGTTTTAAAGGAAACCTTCTGGTGCTGCCTAGGCAGCGGTGTCCCCAGGTGGCATCTCATTGTTCATAATATTTTACTGGAGGCTTTCAGTAATATAAATAGAGAAAACAGGTGCTGCACTCGGCTGGGGGATTGCCTAAATCAACCTCCTCAGGTTCGATTTTTGGAATAAAAGGCCCAGGAGTTTTTAGGCAATCAGTCCTGTAGTTCTCATCACCCTCAGCGGGAAGGAAAAAGAGGAGGGAGGGGAAAAAGCGAGGGTGCGGAAGCGTGGCGAACAGACGGAGCTACTCTCCCAGCAGAGCAAGGGCTTGGGCCTCGGCCCCAGGTGCGGCCCCTCAAAATGACAATCACATTCTGTAAATTTCGTCGTTTCAATTAAAAAATGACGCCTGGCTTTATAAGTAAGATGATATACGAAAAATGGAAGGCATTCGCCTCGTGAGAACTTCCCCAGCCGGCTCGGCGTCGGGGAGCGCCGCCGCTGTCCGCCCGTCCAACCGCCGCCGGCTCGCGAATGCCCAGGGGGCCCGACGCCAGGCCAGGCTTGCCCTCGCGCTCCCGCTACCCACAAGCCCCTGCGCCTCGACGCGCAGGCGCACCGGCGACGGCCGTCTCAGGAAGAGGAAAATGGAATAAACAACTCGGAGGAACCAGAGCGCGAGAGAGCCAGTGGAGGCAGAATTTAAAAATAAACCGGCCCCTCCGCCCTCCCCGCCCGTTCGCCGCCGCCGCTCCCCCTCCCCGAGCCCGCGCCCTCGAAGTCCCCGTCCGGGCCCGCGCGCCCACCCCGTCATCCCGCGCGGCCCCTTTAAGAAAAGAGAACGAGAGAGTGAGTGAGAGAGAATCCCAACTCTCCCCCTCCCCTCTCCTCCTTCCTACCCCCTCCTCCCTCCCCTCCCCCCCCCCTCCCCGGGCGGCTCCGGCTCCCGCAGCGGGACAGACCCACCCGCCCAGGCTTTTCTCCGGCACCGGCAGCGTCTTCTTTCCCTCCCCGGTCTATGGTGGCGGCGGCGGCGGTGGCTCCTCGGGCGGCAGCGGAAGACGAGGCTGCAGCGTTGCCATGAACAGTGGCGGCGGCCTCCCGCCCCCCTCGGCCGCCGCCTCCTCTTCCTCCTCCTCGCTGGCGGCGGCAGTGGCGGTGGTGGCCCCGCCTGGGGTCGGGGGTGTCCCCGGCGGGGCGGCGGCGGGAGTGAAGCTGAAGTACTGCCGCTACTACGCCAAGGATAAGACTTGCTTCTACGGGGAGGAGTGTCAGTTCCTGCATGAGGACCCGGCCGCCGGAGCTGCCCCGGGCCTCGGCCTCCATAGCAACAGCGTCCCCCTGGCTCTGGCGGGCGCGCCCGTGGCCGGCTTTCCGCCCGGAGCGGTCCCGGGCGGGGGAGCCGGGCCGCCCCCGGGGCCCAAAAAGCCGGACCTTGGGGGCCCGGGGGCAGGAGCCGCGGCCGGTGGAGGAGGCGGCAGCGGGGTCCTCGACGGACCGCGGCTGGCAAGTGAGTGTGGTCCGGGCTAGGAGGGCGGCCTCGGCCTCGGGACGGCGGCGGAGGGAAGGCCCGGGGCTGGACGAGGCCCTGCGACCGAGCCCGGCCCGCGGGTCCCCCCCTTCGCCTCCCTCGGCGCTCTGAGAGGCCTAGGCCAGGCCCGAGCCCTCCTTCCGTCTTCCTGCTTCCCCTCCCCACAGCCTTCGGCGAGCCCGGGAGCGAGGGGAGGCTGGCTTCCTGGGAACGTGGGTGGTGGACTGGGGTGGTGGAGTGGGGGCGGGGAGGAAGGGGGATGGGCTGTGGCGTGCGGTGTGCGGGAAAGGGGGTGTCGTTTCCGGGGGGTGTGGAAAGGGGCTGGGTTTGCAGGCACACGTGTTCTGCGTGCCCGTGTGGAGTGGAGTCGGCCGAGGGTTGAGGTCGCCGGGTGGGTGTGTGTGGGTCCGGGGCGGGAGGGGAGGGCGGGCTCTGAGGCTTCGTGCAGTGGGTTGAAAGAGCCGAAAAAGTTTGTGCAAGGTTTCTGGGAGAAAGGTCTTCCAGGCAGGAAATGCTTTCTAAGGATGAAGAGCGAACGGACAGCCGCGTTTATCGTGCTGAGGTTGAGTCGGGAGTTGCGAGTAGGGATTTCACAGGACTTGCATTTCAGCATGGTTTTCCTGAAAGCTGGCAGAAGTTTGCAGGGTGTCAGTAGGGATCTCTTTTTCTACTGCTTTGTACCAAGCGAACCCTTAGCGTGGAGCCTTGAAAGTGTGTCATGTGCAGCGCACCTTTGTGTGCGACTGAGCACTTGAATGCGGATATCTTAGGACTGTTTGCATTGTTTTTACTTTCTCTCATTATGTGTTGCCTTGCAACTTTTGAGTCGTTAGTGAGTGGAGTTTGAAGTTCTAATAAGTGTGAGTGTAATTTGTTTTACAGAATGTTGCCCTTAAGGGAAAAGTAGAGGTGTCAGATTTTCCTTTTTTGTTTTTGAGTTTGTTGAGCATTTCTAAACCAAATGGGAAAGTCCTACTTTCTTGGGAATTCTAAACTGATTTTAGATCTGAAAATCATTTGATAGGCAACTTAACTTGAATGTCAGAACATTGGTGTCTTTTCTTTTTTTTTTTTTAAACTGTAAACGGACTTATGTACTTGACTTGATGCTTTAGCACTTACTTGCTCTATGAGGACTATGTGTCTTCCCAGAGATGTGTGTGTGTGTGTGTGTGTGTGTTAAAGATTGTTTCTTTTGCTGCAATAGGCTTTACTTTAGTGCAGATATATTTGGTGAGGGTGATATGCTAAGATTAATTTGTAACTTAAAATGTCTTGTCAAAATGGTTACTTGATTGGTGGAATTTTATCACTTTGGAGCAGCAGCTTTGCATTTTCAAGGTAAACTTGCTGTATGTTTTGAGTTACGGCTCAAATTAATTCGAGTTATGTTTGATTAGTAAGCAATGAAACTGAACAGTATTTGTTACCTACAGGAAGAGACACTTTCAAAAATGCAGGTATTTGATTTAATATGTGATATTTCTAGGATTTTCCGATACACAGAGGTAGTAGATTTGGGACAGGAAAGTTAGGACAGGCTGTAAACAGGTTGAAACAGGAAGGTGGAGGAGAAACACTAGCGGTGACTCAAAGGTGGGGATCATTTCGTATCTCAGGAACAGAAAGTAATTGGGATGTAGGGTCTTGAGAGGACAGACACTGCTAAGAAGGCATTTTAAAATTAACGTTTAGTCATTTAACAGTTATTTGATTAAGTAGCTGCATTATGTAGTTGGATTCTGTAGGGCTTGCTTTAACTTAACTGGGTGAAGCCTAAGGCTCCTCTTTTCTGCTGTAGGCTTCTTGGTAACGCTCAGTGGTGCAGGTTGTGAGTCCTTTTGGATGAGATAAAATTGCCTCTTATCAATGAGTGGCAAGTCAAGTTGTTCAGGAATCAGGGAAGAGGATTGTGTCGGTGATTTAATGGCTGCTTTGAATTTTTACACTTTATTGTTTAATTTTTAGTCTACTTTCTACATTTGACTGTGTTCTTATACTGTATCTTTTGAGACACTTGTTAATTAAGTGTATGAGGCAGTTAAAATAGACAACACACTCTAAGAGGTGTTGCTATAAGGAGAAATTTAAATTTTGTTAGTCGCTGACCTGATCATGTAGAGTCACTGACACAATTTTATTTTGCTTTTATTGTTTTCTTTGCTGTTCTTTAAATGTAAGAATGTAGAGTATTTCTTTAGCTGAGAGGTCAAACAGATCTGCTCTGATAAGCTGGGTCTGCCTGCAGAAATACTTTGGGCTCCTTGGGTATCTTGTGTGTGGGTGTGTTTTAAAAGTTTTTTTTTTTAATTGAAGTATACATACCTAGGGAAGAGTATACAAATCATAAGTTTTGGAATTCTCACAAGATGAACACATAGCGTATAACAGTACCTGGATCAAGAAATAGAACATAATCAGTACCTTCCAGAAGTTTTGCTCTTCTTGCCCTTTGCCAGTCACTACCCTTTCCCAGAGGTAACTACTGATTTCAGGCACTACCTTATAACATTGTAGATTCATTTTTCATGCTTTTTTGAGCTTTATAGGAATGGCATCAGGTAGTATGTACTCTTTTTGTGGGCTTCTTTCTTTCAGCATATTTGTAAGATCCTTTCGTTATATAGCAACAGCCTCTTAGTCTCATTCTTGTGTAGTGTTACATTGTATGAATATACCACATTTTATTTTCTCATTTTACTGTTAGTGGGCAATGGAATGTTGCCAATTTTTGTCTCATTAAGAAGAGCACTGTTTTGAACACCCTTGAACATGTTTTTTGGTTCAAGTCTACCAATTTATGTTGAATTACGTGGGAGTGGAATTGCAGACTTGTAATAGGGCATGCAGATGTTCAGCTTTAAGTACATGACTTCAGTTTTCTGAAGTGATTGTACCACATTTACATTCCCTCTAGAAGAGTAGGAGAGTTCCAGTTGCTTCACATTCTCCCCAACACTTGGTGTTCCATCTTATAATTTTAGGCATTTTGGTGGCAAATCTTTTAATTTGCATGTGTGTGGATTGTAATTGAATTAGTTGACAACATTTAAAAAATCAGAAGGTTTAACATTGAAATACAGATTTCTGGCTTCCTTTGAAGGGCGGCTCTTTTGTATATTGGAGTTAGGTCTGTGGTGGGGCCCGACTCTCCATTTTGCCTTATACTGACTGGGTGACTTTTCTATGCCTGGCTCCTCTTGGCATTTGAGTTTTTGACCCTTGCTTTAGCACTTCACATTTGCAGAATTGTTTTGTTAGTGTTTCACATTCTGTTAAAACTTTAGAGGTACCTGCAAGAAGAAAATTTTATCCTTATTTTGCAAGCATTGGAAAACTGAAGCAGAAAGGCTTTTTCTTCTCTGTATACTTAGTTGCAGTGGTGTTTCAATCTTGTAAAGGAAGTATACTTTCTTTTGCTTACTTTTTATCTATACAGAGTAGTACATTTTCTCACTTCCAGCTCTTCTGTTGATGTGGCAGTGTGGTAGTAAACATGTTCTGGCATTCAGGATTGTTTGGGAAATAACAGTTTATTTTTTTAAAAAAGCATTTACTTTAAGTTTTTGACATTTCTTATTTCTTTTGGACTTGGGATCTTTGAAGGCTTAAATGTGGTTTGATTTGGGTTCAACTGAATTACTGATTCTTGACATTTTAAAGATGTAATTCTAATATTTTCAACCAGCTAGACTTTTCATCTTCAAGGTGCTCAGTTTTTAGCAGCTAAACTGTTATACCAATATTTGTATTTCATGCACATTACTTAATTTGAAACCCAATAGATTTGTTTATTTTACCATAGTAGACTTATTTTCAGTTCTACTACTTTAGTTAATAATGAAGGCTTTGGCATAAGGCACATCTAAGATGGGCCTGGCTCTGTTATGTACTAGCATTGTGATCTTGGGCAAATTTTTAACTTTTAAGCCTCAGTTTTTCTCATTTAAAAAAATGGAGGTAATAATAATGCCTACTTCAGAGTTGTGATAGGGTCGCACGTGACACTGTCAGTGCATTGCTTGGCACATAGTGAGGTTTCAGGCTTAGTTGCTGCTGTTATTGAATATTACTAGTAGTAAGTCTACAATTAGCCTGTACATTTCCTTACCTCCCAATTTTTGAGAGTATATTTTCAAGACCAGTAAAATAGCTACAGATTATTGAACTGCGGTTGTCTGTCCAAATGAAAGAAAGTAGGGGATAACTTGAAGTTCATATACAAACTTTGGAATGTATGATAACGTGTATGGCAAAACTGTTTTTGTTTTTAGCCAGGATTATACTTTTCATCCCACAAACCCGAATCAGCTGACAGAAAAGTGAGTACTGGGAATTTGCCATTAGGATAGCTGGTATAGATTTAAACATTTTTATTTGACAATACACAAAGTAGACAACAAAGACTACCATTCAGTTCACTCCTTTAATATTGTGCTTGCAGAGTGGCAAGTTTTGATCTGGGTGATAGGAATACAACATTGAATGAAACAAAAGTCTGCCCTAACGGAGGCTACATTCTAGTGGGGAGTACAGACACGTGTATAAGATAAAGTCAGATCTTGAGAAGTTTTATGAGGAGGGCATAGAGCTTTATGAGGAGTACTCAAAGAGGATTGTCCTAAGGTAAGTCTAGGTAAGAGTCACTTAACAAGTAAAAGACTGCTTTGCATGGAAGTGCATTTGAAAGGACTCTGTAAAGAAGATACGTGATTGCCAAAACAAAACAATATCTTCCTATTTTTGCCCTTTTATAGGATTTTTCTGTTTTTAAATTAACTTTCTATTTTGAGATAATTGTAGAGTCACATGCAGTTGTAAGAAATAATACAGAAAGAGCTTTTTGTCCCATCACTGTTTCCCCCAGTGGTAATACCTTTCATAGCTGTAGTACAGTGTCACAACCACATTGATTGATACAATCCACTTACCTTATTCAGATTTTCTGAGTCTTATTTGTACTTGTGTGTGCACACGTGTGTATATTTAGTTCTGTGGAGTGTTATCGTGTGTATGTTTTGTGCCTGCCAACACAGTCAAGACATAGAACAGCTCTGTCACCCTCAAGTGGCCCTTTTGTAACTCTCCCTACCAATTCCTGGCAACCACTAATTTGCTCTGCATTTCTGTAATTTTGTCATTTCAAGAATGTTCTATAGGGCAGGGTGGGGGTGGGATGAACTGGGAGATTGGGATTGACATGTATACACTGATGTGTATAAAGTGGGTGACTAATAAGGACGTGCTGTATAAAAAGTAAATAAAATTAAAAAAAAAAAAGAATGCTCTATAGGGAATTCCCTGGTGGTCCAGTGGTTAGGACTCCGTGCTTCACTGCCGTGGCCCGGGTTCAATCCCTGGTCCCGGAACTAAGATCCCTCAAGCCGTGGCATGGCCAAAAAAAAAAAAAGAATGTTCTATAAATGGAATTATATAGCATGTGATCTTCTGGGATTAGGCTTTTTTTTTTTTTTTTTGAATCAGAATAATTCCCTCAAGATTCAGCCAAGTTGTGTATATCAAGAGTTTTTCTTGCTGAATTTTTCTTTTTTCTTTTTAACTTGGAAAATTTATATCTATCTTTATTTTGGAGCAGCTTTTTTTTTTGTCTGTTTGCTTTTCTATAGGCATATGTGCTTTTGTGTATGAAGGTATGAACATTTACAGCACCTAGAAATATTTTTAAAATCTATTTTAAGGTTGAATTTAATTTATTTAATTTAGTTTTTAAGTTAATAAAAGCCATAAACTTTTTTGTAAAAATTTTCACTGGAACAGCAGTGTATAAAGTCAAAGTAAGCCAATCTCATCTTATTGCCCAGGGTTAATCATCATGAATAGTCTTGTGTATGTGACCTTGATTACTGCTAAGGGGCCTGTCTCCAAATACACTCACATTGGGGGTTAGGGTTTCAATATGTGAATTTTTGGGGGGGGAAACAGGTCCGTAGCATGGGCATGCATACACACACTCAAGTTTTAGAGCAGTATTTCTTACATTTGTTTTTCCATATTAACTATATATTCTGTTTATAAAGTAGTTTATGAGCTGAAACTATACAAAGGAATGTGATAAAATATTTGTTTTATGTACTGTTATCATATAATTGTTAACAAATCAATACCGAAAGTATTTGTGTCTCCTTTCAGTATATAGGAATTATTTCTGGACTGGGGGTCCTGAGATTTTGATATTAATACTCTCTTACAAAGTAACTTTGACCTCAGGCTAGCAGCTTAGTTCATGTGGAAATATATTTCCTTATCTGTAAATAGGAGAAAGGGGTATGGAGTACATGATGTCTAATATTTCTTCAGCTCTAAAATGTTTCTGTGCTTTTCTAAATGTTTATGTTCTAGAAAACGAATTATTTTATGTTCAATCTTTAGAATTCATCCTCTTCCCTTCCCAACAGCTTTTAAAAATCACTGACCTCTCAGCAGCTTAACTTCAGTTTAGGGAAGGACATGCTCATTTATCTTGGCTGAGTTCATTGGCATGTGGATAATAGTCCTCTTCTGATAAAACCTCTTCCTTTTTTGATGTCTTTTTTGGTATCTTGCTTTTTCTTTAAAAAACTAAAGATGTTGTACCTATTTTTCTAAAACGAGTTTTTAATTATATTTTTACTCTTAAAAGTTCCAGCTTTAGAAAACTAGGAACAGTATCTTGCTTTTGGAATTAAAAACGTACTGCATGCACAGGTTAAAAATTTAAATAGCACAAAAGGGTACACAGTGAAAAATAGTCTCTCTTCTTCCTTAATTCCCTGATCCCTCTCCAAAAGACAGTCACTCTTTCCAATTTATTATGTATCTATTCAGAAATATTCTTTGTCTGTACTATGATTCATGTTTATATTTCCCTATCTGTAGCACATACCGACACACATATACACGTGTGCACACACGGAAGCCTAATGCACTTTGAATTTTTTCAGCAAACTGCATATCTTCTAGTTTCTTCCACATCCACACATAAAAATACACCTTACTCTTTTTAGTGGCTGTTTGGATTGTTTACGGTCTTTTACTATTACAGATGATGGCCCTAAGCTGTTATATCTTAATGTATTATGTAAACTTATACATAAATTAACACAAAATATAATGTACACATATGTTAAGGAGCATACAGAGTCTTCAGTAATCTGGTTTAAACTTGTTACATTAAAAAAAAAAACTATGTAGGCAAGTACAGTATGATCTCACTTACATATGGAATCTTAAAAAAACCCCAAACTTGGGGCTTCCCTGGTGGTGCAGTGGTTAAGAATCCGCCTGCCAATGCGGGGACACGGGTTCGAGCCCTGGTCCAGGAAGATCCCACATGCCGCGGAGCAACTAAGCCCGTGTGCCACAACTACTGAGCCTGTGCTCTAGAGCCTGCGAGCCACAACTACTGAGCCCACGTGCCACAACTACTGAAGCCCGCGCGCCTAGAGCCCGTGCTCCGCAACAAGAGAAGCCACTGCAATGAGAAGCCCGCGCACCACAACAAAGAGTAGCCCCCGCTCACCACAACTAGAGAAAGCCTGCATGCAGCAACGAAGACCCAACACAGCCAAAAATAAATAAGTAAATAAAAACAAAAACAAAACCAAAAACCCCAAACTCATAGATACAGTGGAGAACAGATTGGTGGTTGCCAGATGCAGGGGTCCAGGGGGGTAAGTGAAGATAGTCAAGAGGTACAAACTTCCAGGCCTTTTATTCTCATAAAACATTGGAAAGTAGGTGTTGTCATTTCTATTTTACAGAGGAGAAAAAAAAAAGACTTAGGTTAAATATGCTGTCAAAGATCAGTAGTTGGCAACTGGCTGAAACAGACCTTATGGGCAGTTGTATTTGCTAAAAGTTTGTGCTCATTCCACAGTGCAGTACAGAAAAGGATGGTGCGAGTGTCTGCCGAGTGGTCGAGGAGCCCCTGTTTCTTGGGCCTGCATCCACTGTGCTGTCATCTAGTGTCTTTGACTCTCATTGCCTCATCAGAAAAACGGAGGCAATATCATTTGCATGGGGTGTTGTATAGAAGTTGGTTGTGAAAATCTATTGTATCTTTTATCAACTTTTAAAAATACCTACTTTAAAAAAGGGCTTAATTGTAAATAAGTTTTTATGTAAATGTGCTAGTAGAGTAGGGAATACCAGAAAAATATCAGGAGTAGTCCCAAATCTCAGTTTACAGGTAATTTAGATGGGTAGATAGTTCAGAAACAGGTAAGAATTTAAATGTTTAAGTAGTTGAAGACAGCAATAAAAGATCAAAGGAAAAAAATTTTGTCACATGAATGATATAAACAGTATCTGAAGAGGTCAAGTTGTGTGTTAAACACAACTTGGAATAATTGGGGTATACATTCTAGAGATAAGAGAAGAGGAAAATAACATTTATGATTACCTATGAGACAGAGTGTTAGGCATTCCGCATAGGTTACTTCACTTGAGTCCCTCTCACAACCCTGTGAGTGAGATGGGATTGCCTTCTCTTTCAGATGAAGAAATGAAATTTAGAGGGTTTTGCTCAAGGTCATTCAGCTAGTGAGTGGCAAGAGTTGGATTAGAACTGAATGACTAACTTCAAGTATTTTGTTTTTTTTCCATTATACCTGGGTCTTGAAGAACACAGAGTTGGGGTGTGTGTGTGTGTTAGAATTGATGAAGTGTGGACCTTCAAAATACAGTGAGTTTATCATTTTGACTGGAGGAGAGAATTCAATAATGTTAGGATTATTGTAAGACCTTTTTATAGTAGATGTATACTTTGACATTATAATCTTTGATCTTTTGGAAATATCTGAGTAAGGTACTCAGTTTTCTCCCTGATGGATACACAGTTGTCTTAAGTCCATTTATTGAGTAATCCTATTTTTCTCCGATTTTAAAAAGGAGCTTTATCGAAATATAATTTACATGCTATAAAATTTACCCATTGTAAATGTACAATTCAATTACTTTTAGTAAATTTATAGAGCTGTATAACCATCAGGATTTTTACAAGAACTTTTAAGATACTGTTTCATTGTTTTTCATAACTTTTTGTGGAAGTTTGCAGGGTAGATGGTTTGAGGCTCATTTTACAAGTCATGGTATCATCTCTACTTTATAACCATTTTGCCTAAGACATTGTGGCTAGTAAGTGGCAGAAGTGAGTCTCAAACCAGCACTTTCAGGAAATACTAGAATGATAGGTTGAGAACAGATTGTTGAGGACTTTTTAATGTCAGACTAGGAAGGTTGGATTTCATCCCTTGGGATGAGCACTGCCAGCGTCTTGTCTGTGATGTCCTAGTTGGCAGAGGAGAACCACTCAGTCGTTTCAGCTGGGCTTTTTTTTTTTAAAGCGTGGTCTATGGAACTCCAGTCCCTCAGGCTGCTCCCAAACTTAACTACTAATAGCCTGTTGTTGACTGGGAAGCCCCAACCAATAACATAAACAGTCGATTAACATATTTTCTATGTTATATGTATTATATACTGTAGTCTTACAATAAAGTAAGCTAGAGAAAAGAAAAGGCTATTAAGAAAATCATAAGGAAGAGAAAATACATTTTCAGTTCTGTACTGTATTTATCGATATAAGTTTACATTGTATGCTTACAAGGTGAACCACTTTCTGTCTGTACCTACATCACTGTTGCCTTATACGATACAAAGTAAGTGTCATACGTTTTACTAACACTAGACATCAAAAATGAAAAGATAATGTGAAAAATAAATTCATATTTATTTACAGGTATCCTGCACTGATAATGAAGAAGCAGCAGTATGATTGCTTTATGGTAGTTTAGTGTAAGTGATATGGTTGCTTCACAATAGCCTAGCCTATACACTAATAAATGAATCATTGTAAAATTTTTATAGTCATATTCATTATACAGTATTGGAAATGTTACATTTAAAGAAAAACACTTAACCTGTGATGATAGGTTATATCACCTGTAATAGTTTCTCCAATTCGGAGAGAGAGAGGCATACTGTACGGTAATGTAATTCTTTGAAAGCAAATTATAAAACAGTAAGAAAACTAACACGTTAATTTTATATTAAATGTCACTCACCTTATGCCTATGTAAGGATAGAGTGGTATCCACATCTACATATATTTTATGCATTCATGACGTACGATTTCTTCATTTTTTTTTGATATTTATAGGCTACGAGGTTCATCTTTGAGTTTTCCAAATTGTCACAAATCTCCAAAAATTTTTCCAATATATTTATTGAGAAAAGTCTGTGTATAATTGGACCCATGCAGTTCAAACCTGTGTTGTTCAAGGATGAACTATACTTACCAGGAAATAGCATCTAAAACATTGTCCATCACTTTGTTGGTATATGATGGGTTGTCTTAGTAGTTACAATGATTCTGTATTATTCTACCATAAAATCGACAGAAAGCTTTGTCTGAACCCCTCGGCTCTATCCCATTGCTACCACCGTAGAATTGGCTTACTGAATTATGAGTTAATATGAGACTGCTGGTCTGTTTCTTAAGATGTGTTATGAGAAACAGTCCTGAGAAACTTGTCTCTGTTTAGCATATGAAGATTCACAGGAGAAATTGCAGTGGTTTATATTCTCCTGTCCTCTTGCAAAGTTAAAGAAAAAAACTTGATGAGAAAAGTAGAAATGCAAGTGTGGTTTGTTTCTTCATGTTGTGCTTGGTGGCTCTCAGGTAACTAATATAAAATAAATAGCTATCTCTGTGGAAAAAAAAATTTCAACTTGAGCATTGTTTAACAGATTTTTAGAGTTGAGACAGTTTTATTTGGTTCTGCCTTTTGTTATGAACAGGTAAATAAAAACAAGTGTGACAGAGATTTGAGACTTTAAAACTTATTTGGGAACAGAGAAACTACATCAATGTTTTGTGCTTTTAAATAATTTAAATACTTGAATTTTCCTTCTCTTTCAGTTCCTGGAATAGATGGAGGTGCTTTAACTGATACCAGCCTCACAGATTCATATTTCAGCACCAGCTTTATTGGAGTTAATGGATTTGGAAGCCCTGTAGAAACAAAGTATCCCTTGATGCAGGTATTGTTGGTATGAATTTATATGGCACTAAACACTGAAGTTTATTCCGGGGATGGAGACATCTGGAGTCTTCATTTGTTTTCACATTTGTTGAGTGGGAGGTGGGATTTTAGGAGGTGATGAGGTAAGTGGGATATAGGTGAGCCGTCTCTTGTAGGTTTGGAGTCAGGGTGAGCTTTCAAGGGTGGAGTTGGAGAATGTAGAGGATGGATAGAAAGAGACTGGTTTCACTCCTCTGTGTGTTTTGTTGAGTGTGGAATGAGGGCCTTTCAGGATCGTGAGACCATAGAGGCTGTGGAGTGTGTTAAGAAAGTGTGGGGACATATTTAGAGAACAGAGAAGAGCCTCATTTTATAGAATCTGTGAGGTGTATGAAGGATAATATGCGTTGGGAGAGAATAGTAGAGAGTGTTTATTGACTTACAGTCATTCACATCCTCTTGGATGGATACTGGAGGTTATATTTTATGGACAAGGAAACTTAGTAGTTATGTGTCTTGCTCAGGCTAAAAAGTTATGGAAGTGCAATTCAAAATAGTTCTGTGACTTTGGTTTTAAATACCTGGCTATTGAGTAAACTTTTCATTTGATGTGTTATAGACAGTATTTCGAAGTTTCTGCCTAGATGATTGTAATCCAAGCAGCAGCATTTATAGGAAGATTAGAGTGTCACTGATGTGAACGATGGATTGGAGGGGAAGACGCAAAGAGGGTCAGTCTTAACTTAATCGGTTGAATATTCTTAATTCTGTATTCCTCAATGATATTATGTATATATATTTTATGTTTCAGAGAATGACTAATAGTAGCAGCTCCCCAAGCCTTCTAAATGACAGTGCCAAGCCATATGCAGGCCATGGTAAGACTTGGTCCCTTTTTCTCTTACAGATATATGTATTTCTGACTCTAAAAACAATATGTCCATTGTAGAAATTTTGAAAATTACAGATAGATGTAAGGAAGAATATGATCTGTTATCTTCACACTCAGAGATAACTAGTATTAAGATTTGGGTATATGTATACACATACATATACACATAATACATAATACTTTATATACGTAATAATACCTGAGATTGCATTAAATATACTTTTAAATTATAACATGAGTGTTTCTCGGTCATTATAAATTGAATCCTGTTGTTTATTTTCATAATTTACTTACTTTTGTTTTTTTGTTTTTTTAAAGTCCAGTATTGGACTTATGTGTATGAATCTGTGTTCATATTTTGAGTTACTTCTTTTGGAAACATTCTTGGACATGGAATTACTGTTTCAAAGATTATGGACATTTTTAAGCCTTTTGATACAGAATTTCCTTTTCATATCCTAATTTAAAAATAAATGTTTCTTTTGTATCTTTCTGTATCCTATTTTTAAAAATAAATGTTCAGGAATGGTTTTTTTAAAAATGTGTAACAATTTATTAATATTCTATATCGGTAAAATGTAAACATTTATAACGATGAGAATGAGAATTTGCATGTTGATTATTTCTGAGATAGACATTTTATGTGTGTGTATCAAATCTCTCTCATTACTTAGAAATTTCAACTTTCTTTTGCTGTAGGAAAAAATAGCAACATTTTAATATTGAGTAAAATTATTAGAAACTAATGTGTAGCATTATATTTTTGGCATTCCCATAGAGTTTATATGCTGACTTTTAAATGCTATCAAAGGTAGCGTAAAGGATGAATAATACCTGTTTTTATAGTCTTGAATGTATAAATTACATAAAAATCTTGTGTCTTACTATTTATTAACTTCTTTCTCTTTGCATTATTAGTTATATTAAATTAATGTTAATTCTAATGAAGGACTAGACTGTGAAAATCCAGACAGAAGAAACCAGAGAAATTAAGCAGCAATTTATATGTACTGCATTATGAAGAGATTTAAGGTTCCTTTAAATGACAACATTTACTATATTTTCTTTAGGATTTTACAGATAATTTAATGAGAAACAGGACTAACTAAAGCTCAGAAATGAAGACAAAAATATTTCAATGTATACCATGCATTCCTTTTCAGAAACTCTTCTGATTTGTTAAGTGAGAAACAATTTAGAGATGTACTTTTGTTTGTAACTTCTGGCCACAGAGTAATAGAGCTTTGAACCTATAAAATCTTTGGATTTCATGTTTGTGTTTTGAAACATTTAGTATTTTCATCTTTAAAAACTTAATTTACCTTATGTTTTTAGTAAGAATATCAAATATGTGGTGGTAAACTTAAAAATATGGAATATTCTGTAGGGTAGATGGTTTTAAGGTCTTGCCTAAGTGTTAACATCCAAGTCCTATCGCTCAGAGTATGTTTGACTACTCTACCTGCCACCCCTACCCCTTTTTTATTTTTCTTATGGTTTGGTCTCGAGAACACAAACTACAGGTAGACTTCCTTCATAAACACATTCCTAATAACATGGTTAAGATCACCTTTTTTTTTTCTATTTTATTTTTCTTTTGGTTCACAGCAAATAGATGCATTCTAATTCGTATAGCTTCTGAATAAATGTGTACTGACTATTGGCTGAATGAAGTAGTCTCCAGTTTGTGTTTCATTCACTTACAAAATATTTGAACACCCACTGTGTGAGGCATTGCGTTTATTGTTGTGGTATATGATTTTTTTTACTACTTCATAAGCATTCAAGTTAAACATTTATTAGATTTATAGGTTTCCTGAGTTGTCTGTGTGGAAACTTATATAACTTACCTTCCAGATCCTCTAACTTCACCTGCTTCATCCTTGTTTAATGACTTTGGTGCCCTCAACATCTCTCAGAGAAGAAAGGTAGGTGAGATGGAAACTTATGTGAAACTAAATGGAACATAGGGGTGATACTGGGATGTTACCTACATAATGGTCAGTGTTCTCTTAAGTGGGGGAGGACTGTAATGTTTTTCTTGCTTTTTGTTAACCATTTTCCTTGGTGTATATCTCTTATATGCAGAATTTTATTTGATCTCTGTGCATGAAATAGAGACATTTTATGTGAAGGGATGAAATCCTTCTTATTTTTGCTCATTTTCTTTATCTTAATGCATTCTTTTTAAGATAACAGCAACTACAACATTAAATTAGATGTTATGTGACCCATTGTAGGTGTATTAATCATCTTTTAACTTTATTTTCTGACTGCTTTGTCTATATACCAAAGATTTCTTCCCTAATTTAATTAAACTCCTCATTACAAGGCAAACTTAAAATCTTCAGCTTTTCATAATTGGCCCAACTGTTTAAAAACAGTTTAAAATCTCTTTATATTAGAAATTTAATTTAGTTTTATTTGGAATTGAGGTCGATAGACCATGAATCGATTTTGAAGTACCTTGTAGTAGTTTATTATAGTTTGATGCCTTTGAGTCTTAATGAGAATCATTATGTTAATAGTGATAGTAATCTAGAGACGGTGCTAATTTTGGTGAGGATCAGTAGCAGCTAAAGATGTTCAGGAGGTTGTAAATCTTGGCGGAAATTACTATAAAGTTATAACTAATTCAGTTTCCTAAGTAATAGGAGAAAGGTCAAAAAGAAAATATTAATTTTAGAAAACTGATGTAAGCTTAAGGTGCTTTAAGGAAGTCTCTGATCAGAAGGTAGTATAAAATGAATTTCAAGAATACTAGATAGATGTTCTCTAGACAAGAAAATAAAACTGTGGGGTCAGGTATGAATTATATCAATACCTCATGTACCTAGTATTATCTCCTTTTTGAAAATAGGTGAGAACAAGGAGGTAATTAATTACAAAATGCTTTTAAGCAACTAAGATTGGTAGACTAAAAGGTATGGGTTTGGTTTTATAGACTTCCTTACAGGCTCTCACCAAGAACACATTTACTTTTGCTTTACATACTAGTCTCAGAAATGGGAATATGTATTTTCTAAATCCCTAGGGTAGAAGTGGAATAGAGTTGGACACAAGCAGTGAGAAGTGAGTGAGAAGTGACAGTAGGCAAAACCTTCAATATGGAAGGAAGCAGTGAAGTGCTGGAAAGCAGGTACAACCTAGAAGTCAGGTTATTTGGAGCTGTTTAGTGTAGGGGAAAATAAAAAGCCCTTAAGTAGTCTTAAGGGTCCCCCAGTAGCTTTTTCACATTTTTAAAAATAATCTGTTAACTGTGATAAGTAGCATTTCTGATGTATGAGTAGAAAGTAAGACTAGAATGGCAAATAAATACTTACGAGGGTTTGGTGGATTGCATCTTAAAGTTGAAATATGTGATTTAGAGCTGTTGACATTAATTTTTGACAAAATAGTAAAGAGCCCTGGAGATTTGAAAAAGGAAATTATAATACCCATTCTTCTAAAATTTATTTTAGTAAAGGAAAATAATAGAAGGAAATATTAGTACAGATGTGACATCTGTATTTGGAGAGATATTAGAATGTATCCACGTGGAAGCAGATTAGTGAAGTGAGCACTATGCTGCAGTTTTTGAGGTCCTGGATCTCTAGCTTTGTGACCTTGGGACAACCTTCTAGGCTGTAATCTTCACATCTGTGAAATGATGAGCATGGCCTGGATAATTGCTGTGGTGTCTTTCATCTCTAAAACTCAATGTTTGGCTAAACTGAAAGGACCTACGTGTCAGCCTCTACTTAGAAACTCAGGATTCATATAGTATATCTTTGAAGGACCATATTTTCTTGCCATTTATATTTAAAGTAATATGTAGGGACATAGAGATTTTTTTCCAATAGTGCGCTACATAATTAGGAATCTTTGTGGGTACAGGTTGCATATATTTTTAAATTGTTTGTTAATGGTTGAGTTGAGAAGGTTTAAAATTCCTTTGTATTAGAAATATTCTTGGTATGAGAGTATTGCATGCTATGAATTGAAGGCATATGGAGACTTTGTCTATTCTTTTTTTTTAAATTTAATTTATTTTTTTATACAGCAGGTCCTTATTAGTCATCAATTTTTATACACATCAGTGTATACATGTCAATCCCAATCTCCCAGTTCATCCCCCCCACCCCCCGTCTATTATTCTTTTGTTGTAGTAATTTATAACGTCTGTTTAATGATGTAATTTTAGTGGAAGTACCTCAAATTTATGTAAATATTCAATCATAATTCCAGGTGATCTAAGCAGGCTATCATGATAACTCAGTGACATTTTATTTCAGAATGAGATTGGAAAACAGGTAGTTAGGCCATACTTACTATTATTTCATAGCTAGTTAGATAAATTATTTTCTGAAAATCTCAGTAGGGCCAACCCCTGAGCTGCATATGCTGCTTTTTGCCTGTGGGGTATGTGAATTATTTGTATCTGATGAGTCAGATATTTTAACTGTGGGCAGTCTTACTCTGGGCTATGTGAAAAATTTAAAAAGAATGGACTGATGTTTTTCTTGCTTTCCTCAAATCTAATTCAAGAGACAATGCATGAATCTACTAGAGAACATTTACACTGCAGTGTATTAATCAGCGTGAATTTAAATGTGTGATGATTGCTAAGTAGCAGAGAATTCTCTAGATCCAGAAGAGTTTATGGAGAAGTTTTGAGTTGTGGTTTTTGAAAGTGAGGAATATGGGGAAGCAAACATATTAAGCAGAAGGAATTGTTTGATTACAAGTAGAGAGTTAGGATCTTCAGTAAATTTAAAAATTCTCTTCTATCACAGATAAGCTAAGAAACTATGGCTGAGGGCCTTGTATCTATAAGGACTTGTTGAAGTAAAATGTGTGATGTGAAAAACAGTATAGAAAAAGGTTCGTAGCCATTTGTCTGGGTTGGTTTATTGTTGTTAAATATGTGGAAGATTTCCTGAAGAGCTGTATACTGAGAATAGATATGCCTTAGGGCGCTGACACTCATAGTGTGTCGAGTGACTGGAGCTAGACGGGGAGTTGTTTCCTGTCTGTAGGGAGACAAGTTAAAACGTTAAAAGTAAATGTTTCGAAACTTCTATAACAATCTGATAATACCACGACATCCAAATGTGTCATCATTTTTCTAGTAATTCATTTTTGTTTTATGAACATATAGGACTATGATGCATAGGAAATTTTTTAAAAATGTGATCTTTCACAGTTGATATTTGAGAAGCACTTATTTTTAAAATTTTCTACATTAGAAATATATAAATATAGATAGGAAAAGTAACCATTATTTGAAAATGTGTACAATTATTGTTGGCCAGGGGTGGTGGTGGAAGAAATTGAATTATGGCTATATAGTCAGTGGGAGAGGTAAGCCCCCCAAAACACTGGAGATGGAGTTCTGTTGAAAATGGGAGTGAATATATTAGACGTTAATGCACAAGGAAACCTTAACAACAAGGTAGATAAAGCCGAGAACTGGTATGACAGAAAAGGACCTGGGAGTCACTGTGAATCACAAATGTGGTCTGGACAGCAGTAAAATTTTCGGTCAGAAATCCCCTGGGAACAAAGTATCTTTTAACAAAGTTAGATGTAGAGATACAGATATTCATAAATAACATGATGACATCTTGCTAACTATTCTTGCTAAGCTGTGCGACCACAGATGATTGAGACAAATGTTCCTTCAAAATTTGTGTCTGGCAATCTTGGCTTTCCCTTTTATATATTTCTTGGTCCTTCTTCGCCCTCTTTTTTAGTTGTCTAGTCATTTTCCTATTTAGCTTTCTCCCCTCCCCACATTAAGGCAGAAACCCTCTGGTGCTCGTCATTTACATTTCTTGTTTTAATTGTACTTTAGTATAATGTTTCAATCAATATGCAGCTGGGTATTTGCATTTTATTTCTGATAATGGGATGACAGATTTTCACTTCTGTAAATTTTTTAGGTTTTAATAACACGTTAAATTCTTTGGGTTTAGAGGACAAAAGACTTGTGAAGTGTCATGTTTATTTCTTCTGTTCTTGATTTTAAAGCTCTTTGTCAGGATGAGGGAAGTGGGATCCCTTAAGAGGCTGGCTTATCTATTGATGGCTTACTTGGGAAATGTAGCTGGTGGAGGCCTCGCTTTGGATGATTCTGCTTGATCTCAGCTTGGAACCTCCTCCCCACTGTTCTCAAATCTTAAGCGCATCCTTTCCTTTTTGTATCATCTCTGTTACAAAACTTACTGATCTATATATATAGTATGATTTCTGATTAATTTGACATTTAAAAATTTTTGTGTACATTTCTGTTCTAATGTCTTCAAAAGATGACTTTTACATTATTTACTTTTACATAGGGAACCAAATAGGAATAACAAACTGGTGAGTATTATGGTAGAGTTCTTTTGTGGAGAAAGCTAAAGTAAACTTGGAGAAATTAATAGGATTATGGCATAGATAATCTGGGATGTAAATCTTTCCGCAGTCCTTCTGATGGCTAGGCTCATTTTAAAACATGGAACCAAATATTGATTGAACATGGAACTAGATATTGATCTCGGGGAAAAAATAAAAGGTGAGGAGAAAAGGGGGAAGATATTGAAAAATAAATCGTAATGGGAATCACAATCTAAAACTTCACCTATAAAACCATTTTTAAATATTTTATATATGTTCTCAAATACTGTTTTACTTAGTATTTAGATTTCCAAGTCAGCCACATCCGTATCTTTTACCCATGAGTACTGTGCAGAATGTTTTTATGGAAAATTGTATTTAGAATTCCAAATGAATACACTCAGAGCTATTCTTCTTTTGCTGGAGTTGACTGAACCTCCATTCACCTCTGCTTGCCATGCTGTGGGAACGTGCACAGGCTTTAGATTTAGAGATACGTGTGGTAGAATTGTTGGAGTCCAAGTTCCTGTAGGCAGGGGAGCATCATGGTTCCTGTTTATAGCTTTCTTAGAGCTCATGGTGAGTTTTTATCTCTCTCCAAGAGCAAAGAGTTGGGAATAGTAATAACCCAGTAGCATTGAATATTGGTCAAGGTTTTAGGGTTTGGAGTTGGATGCCAGGCAGTCTGAATTGAATCCCTGTTTCTTCACTGATTGTCTTTGTGTCTTTAAGCTTAGTTAAACCTTTGTGTTTCTTCATTTGCAAAATGAGAATAATAATACCTTAGTACCTGGCATGTAGAGGTGTTATGAGGACTAAATGAGAAATGCCCAATAAACGGTAGCTATTATTGGTAATACATGGTGCTAGCCAAACCCTTCTAGTCTTGTTTGGGAATTGTTAACTATTATTAAATAAATAAATGTCTGTTGTTACTCACTCTGGATCAGGCTGTATTAGAGTTGTCCATTGGAAAAGGCGTTCTCCTATAGTTGCTTTGAGAATGTCCATCTTTTCTTTGAGGTGTTCAGGCCCCTCCTCCCCACATAACTGTTAGCTTCTCAAACATATCCTTCAAATTTGGTGAAAATACATCTGGGATTTTCTCACTATGCAGTGGCAGCCTTGATTTTATTTATGTTGACAATGATCTTCTGTATCCGTTTCAGGTAATATGGTAATACTTTTATAAAATTAAATGTTTTATAATTTCATTTTATCATTTAGTCACCCCAACAATTCTTTGAGAGATATTATTTTTTTCCATTTTACAGATTGGGGAATGGAAGTTAGATCAAGTAATTTACTTAGAATAAGATAGGTAATATTTAGTTATGTTTCAGAGAAAAAAATTTTTCTAGGACAGTATAGAAGGGTAAGATCTTCTATAAGGTGAAAAATGAAGAGGTAGCAGAGAGAGAGACCACTGGTAACATGCAGAGGAGGAGATAAAACATTGACCTTATGCCTGCCTGTTTTTCCATTTATGTGATTATCTCAGTGTAAGTTTTTGTAAACAGTGTAAATTTCTAGGGCAAGAATATACAATTAAGCTTTTGATAATTGATAGCTAACTTTTCAGAAATGTTGCACAAATTTATATTTCTACTCATGGGTGCTGGTTTTTCTACAGCCTTGAAAACACTGAGATGTAAAAATCTTTCATATCTTTGTCATTTTATAGTCAAAAACCCCTCATTGTTAAAATTTGATTACTGCTGCTATTGAGCTTCTCTTTTATGTTTATTGACCTTTGGTGTTTCTTTGGTGTCCTATGCTTTTATTTTACTGTTGGGATATCCTTTTTAAATTTGTTGTAAACTCTTTGTTTATTAGACATTTAAGCTTCTTCTTTGTTTTTGGTCTTGAATTTCACAAGTAATTTATGCTGTCAATTTTGAAATGTCATACTTATTACTCTGATTATCTTTTATTAAATACATTAAAAAAGAATAGAATATTAAGCTCATTTTTGTTAAAATAACATGGTAATTCCCTGTCTGATGAGTTGGTGATTTTATATTGAAAGGACTGTCATTATTTTTATGACAGTCTAATGATCTATAGTAATCAACTTCCCTTTAGCAAACAGTTACATTCTCTCTCTTCTCTGTTTTGTCAGACTTAAATGTGACCTTCTTCTTACTGTTTAACCTGTCAGTCTATTCTTTTCTTAAAATGATGGATTAGATTAGATTGAAACTTGTTTAACAATATGATAGCTCCTATAGAAAAGGGCTCAACTTTGAAAAAGTTAATTTTATTTTCCTCCTAAATGAAGAGTCCTCCAGGGTGAACTTCCAGAATTGTGTTGAGATAAAGGTGTGCTTTGGAAAGAACAGATTAAATTTTGTTGTAACAAATGAGGAGTTCAGCCGCGTATTTTCTCTACTTTAATTCGTACTTTGTGTGCAGTGACAACTTGCTCTTGTTGAGTCAAGAGTCTTCAAAATTTACGATTACAAGGGAATTTTGTCCTGTTGATTGATTTAAAAAGATCTCGCGAGAGTTTTTTGTTTCGGAGGCTTTTTTTAAGGTGCGTGTGGTTGTTTGGTGTTTGACAAGCTACCGTATTTAAACACGTGAACTGAAACAGCATGGCTTTTGTATACAGTATGTAATACTGTTGACTGTAGTCATTATTTAGCTTTAGCTTTGGGGATTTTGAGTTGGTTCTTACCTAATAATGGTAGTTTAGTGAAACCATTGCTGCATCTGCCACTTGGACCTGGGAACTGGTAGATCATTCTGAGATATTCTGGTTGGCTTCTTTACACTCTGCTCTGGGCACTGTATTTACGAAGTGTAGTAGCTGATTTTAAGAGTTTGGTATTACTGGTGGTTCATCCCTGTTTTCCTAGGAAGTAGGGGTCAGGAATAAATTAGTAAAGATCAATTTAGGATTCTCATCCACAAACATGCTAGCCTAAGTTTTAAGCTAAATTTAACCAAAACTATGTAATTTTTCCTAACTCTGTTTAATTCCCAAGATTTGTTCTTGCATTTTGAAAGTGGGGAGGAGGGAGTGGCTTAATGAAGTCTCTGTAGCTACTGTTTCTCATTGATCCCATCCATGCCAATTAGAGTCAAAGAGAGATTGATTAATTTAGGAATTTGTATTTGGTCATTTTAGAGTTAGCTAGAATAATGTTAAGATTGTAACACGTTAGGAAAACTATAGAATGTGGAATAAATTTAGTTAAGAGTACAAGCTCTGGAGCCTGACCTTATGTTAGTTTTGAGATTATAGGCAAGTTATTTTAACCGCATCTAAGCCCACCCTTCTCATCTGTAAAGTTGGTTTGTGATGGTGCCCATCTCACAGAATTTTGCGTATTAAGTATATGAATTGCTCTACAGTGCCTGGCGCAGTGCACTGTGCTTGTCAGATGGCAGTCGTTGTTGCAGTCTTCTGCTGCTTACAATCCTGCAATTTAAAAACGCATGTTTATCTGTTTCTGAATGTGTGTAAGATTATTTATCTTTGATTAACCACCACCTACTTTAAGTTCAATCATAGTAAAGAGCATTGCCGAAGATATTCTGCTTCATTTCAAGATTCAGTTTAAGCAAGGGTACACATATAAATAAATCAAAAGGGAACCTTTTGCTAATAAGCAAATAGGCATTTTAGCATGATGGTTGCTTTTGATAAGGGACTGAAATTCATATAAAATTTTTTATGGTCATTACAGGTGATAGTTTATTGTAGAAATAACTCTCATGACTTAAAACATCATTACTCACTTGCACTTAAAAGATTTCAATAACTTTGGCATGGTATTTTGTTTTTCTACATCTTGTATTCTGGTTCTATTCTAAAGCAAAAGAATAAAAGAAGTTGTAGTTTGGTGTTCCAAGTCTTTAGAAATTGAATGTGACCTTGCTTAACAACTGATCTCATTTTTGGTGGCATAAAACTCCATTGTAACATTGAGGTTTTGAGAACAGAAGTAATGACTACTTTGTAGGCTTTCTTAAATTTATGTAGATAATATAGTGGGCCTCTTCTCCCAGGATCGGACTCAGTAGAGCTTAAAAAACATTTCTGTGTGTGTAAATCCTGTTCTGCTCTATTTGACATAATTTAGATTACTTTTTACCTAGCAGCATCCTCTGTTTTCATCCTCTCAACCTATATGTGATTTCTGTATTGACTCCACAGATTAAAAGATCTTTTTCATTTATAGATGTTTACCCGCCCATGAGTCTTTAACAATGACAGTCTGTTTTTCTGTAGACCCACTTTCTATAGACCTGCTCACCATCCCATCCTATAATTGGCTTTATTTAAACAGTGAAAACCTAAGGGACCTAATATATTTCCATGAAAACCTACAATTACTGATAATGAATGGCAGGACAAAATACAACATAATCTTTGAGGCTGGCTTGTTTTTGTTTTTGATTTTTAAATCTTTTACTCGAGAAAATTGATTGGAGCCCAATATACAATCACTTATAGGTTTAGATTTACTATTCTACATTGATTAGGTGTGAGAGCCTTTAAAATCCAGGTGTATTAACACACCTAATTAACTAATAAATTACGTAGAGGTAGTTCCCTGTGTCTATATGGAAATTAGCTAATTTATTTGATTTAAAATATTCAAATGGTTTTAATCAGTTTGGAGTCTATTTTTTCCTAGTGAGTTTTACATTAACCACTGACGGTTAATGGAAATGTAATCTTGTATTTAGTTCTCATAATAACAAATATGCTAAACCGTTAGGGCGTTTAATTAATTGAGGGAAGACCATTGTACGTCAGAAGAGGTCATAAAAGAGAAATGAAAGTTGATTTTCAAATAAATATACAGTAAATTCTAGGCCAGAGGTTTCGGTTAGTGGACCTCAGACCCTTAGAAGTGGCAAGAGGTAGGTAGGTTGCTGAGCTGTAACTGCAAAAGGCAATGAGTTAATACATTTCATTAAACATTGTCTAAAGGGAGATAATATCAATATTTCATATATGTGCACAACTGTTTTCCAAGTATGTGAAGATGTTCGATTAATAAAATACAAATTGTTTAAAAGTGCCATTCATAGTAGCTTTAAATCATCATTCATTGTTTCAGAGTATAAATAGTGAAAACACAGTTACTCTGTTTTTGATGTTCAGAGGGCATTCTTAAAATTCAGGGCATTGGAAACTTTTTGTGCTAGGATAACAATTGATTTCTCTAGTTTATACCTAATGATTAGGCTATGATATATAATAACAAGGCCTGTAATGTGAAGTATTGTAGAGATGATGCTGTTTTGCAATTTTACCAAAAGAATTGTGCTCTGAACATTGGTCTGTAACAACATTTTCTATATGAGCAGTGGTATTTATGTATTTTTCTTTTGCTAGACTGAACTTTTTAGGGGAAGAGAATAGATCTTACCGCTGTATTTCTCTCTCTTTTTAAAAAATCTTTATTGGAGTGTAATTGATTCACAATACTGTGTTTCTGTTGTACACCAAAGTGAATCAGCCATATGCAGACGTATGTCCCCGTATCCCCTCTCTCTTGAGCCTCCCTCCCGTCCTCCCTGTCCCACCCCTCTAGGTCATCTAGGGAGGGCAAAAAACCTTATGCTGAAATGTTAAGTGAATGAATGAATGAAAAAAAACGTGTTTGCATTTAAGGTTTTGAAATAAAACAGTCCTAAAAATTAGCTTTTATTGTTCTTTCTTTTGACACAGTCTGGAGACTTATCTTATTTGTTAGGAATGAGAGTGGATTTCCCTTAGTCCTAAACCATTGGATTGGTCTTCTCTGGACTAGGGCAAGGATTTTTGAAGAGCCAGGGCTTTGGGGGCTATGAGTAATGGTCTTGAAGTCTCTGAGTATTTAGGGCAAGCTAAAGGAGTGGGATGTTAACTATTTGAACGCCTATCCTTTTTTTATTTTGGGGGGTGGCCCCAATTTCTGTTTTACCACTAGTTGTTTCTTCTCCAAGTCTCTTCCCTGACATTCTCTAGAACTTTGTTACTGGAAGGGTGATCACCAGACCAGCAGCACACTAGTAGTCTTGGGAGCTTTTTAGAAATGCTGAATCTCATGCTTCACTCTAGGCCTGCTGAATTAGCATCTTTATTTTAACAAGATCCCTAGAAGAGTATATGTTCATGACAGTTGAGATGTGCTAGTCTAGAATACATTCTCCAACTTTTTCAAGCCCTAAGTTGTTATTTTTTAAATGCCCAATAAAAAGGGTAAAACTATTTTCAACTACTGTCTTACTGTGCTGTTTATTTAGATTTTGTGAAGAACGATAAAAATCAGTTTTGTAGTGAATCTTGAGACTTAAAGTAAAAATTGTATATATTAGAGAGAGAGAGAAAAAATAGTTACATGTTATGCTGGATATTTTACCACAGGAACAAAAAGAGAATGGGAATTTTGATGTGCAATGTTGACTTACTAGGAGGTGGAGCAGACAAGCCGGTTACTTACCAACAGGACGTGACTTTTCAAAATGCTTCCGTTTCATAATAACCAGCAGGCTGGACTGGCAAGGAGGCTGTCAAGAGTGGAGGATCAACCAGGAAACATACCTTTTTTTTGACCAGCACATTCTCAAGACTGGTTTAGGAAGGGATTGCTGGAAGCTAAGGGGAAGGGAAGAGGGCTTGTGCTTTTGTTTGCTCTGGAGGAGGGGTTTGGATCTTGTAGGACTCAGAAGGCTTTGGGGAAAATAAACATTTCCCATAAAATTTTGTTTGCCCTTTATTTCCTCACCTTCCATTTGACGTCTCTATTTCCCGTAGCCCCTACTGTCATTTAATCACCGATAGTTGTTTTTAAGCTAGCAGCTCTTTCCCCAGCCACGCCTTCGCCTTCTACTTCCATTGCAATTTCCTTGAGTTCCCATCCTTCACCTACGCCTGTGATTCTCGGATGGGGACAGTTTTGTCCCCCTACTCCTGCAGAACATCAAAGATATTTTTGGTGTCACGACCAGGGCAGATGCTGCTAATCGTCCTGCAGTGGCCCAGGACAGCCCTCCACAGCAAAGAATTATCCAAAGTCTGTCGTGCTGCGTTTGGGAAACCCCAACCTGGATTATCGTCAGAGACCATTGATTTATCTACCTATTTCCAGTTTAATTCTCATTCACAAGCTTTCAAGAGTTCCCCATTGCCCATGGAGTGAAGTCCAAACTCCTTGGCATAGGATACAAAACAATTCATGGTTTTTTATTGCTTTCAAGCCTCATCTTTTGCTCTCATGGTTGGCCCTCTACTAATGATAGACTGAAAACTTGTAGTTTTCCCTTAATTGACAACAGAGTGCCTGTATGCCTCTACATGTGCATTTTTCCTAACCTACAAATACATCTTTCTCTCTCGCTCACTCTGGTTTTGTTTTGTTTTGTTTCCTATCTAGAGACACTCCTCCTTTAACACTGCTCAGGCATTCATCCTCTCTGTGAAGCCTTCTTTGCCTCTGTTCAATTGGTACCTTGATTATATATGCATTTTTCATATCACAATGAGTGTGTTCTGTTCGCATGACTTTGTTAACTACTAGGTTATGTCCTCTTTCGGAGGGAAAGGTGTGTGTTTTATTCATCATTGCATTCCAAGTACTTAGAACAGTTCTTGATACAAAGTTGGCTCTCGTGTTTAGTTGAAAATACATTTTTCCTTCAAGGAATAAATAATAGTTCAAATAATTTGGAAATTAGCTTTTAGATGGGATTTTACCATAATTTACGTTCTGTGCAATGAGACTTCTGTCTGTAATCTTTTTGGCTCACCATCATGCTCTGTATTGCTGCCATCTCTTTTCAGATGTCATTTGTCTTCTCTTGCTTATAATGGTATTTAAATGGTATTGATACCTTAGGTCTTTTCATTCAGTATCACATAGAAAGTTTTACTTTTGGATTGGACTTTACTCTCTGGCTATTTATTGAAGAAACTTAAATCTGTAGCGGCACAAGTTTGGGGGTCTCTTCTACCTAAGAGGAAAGGTCTTGGGCTGATGATAGGGTTTGGGGGTGATGGGGAGGAGGGAGAGGAATAATGAATTCCTTTTTGGAAAAACAAGAAACATATAATGAGAGCTGCTGGGGAGAGAGAATTATACATTGGATTTATTTAAAACCTTTTTTTCTATGTTGCTTAATGTACTACTATGAGAATAAATTTCACTTAGGTAATAACTGGCTCAAAAACAAGTCTGGATTTGTGAAGGCTCTAAATAACAGAAGAACATTTAAAGCAATAATTTTCTTGCTTTCAAATGTATGACTAGAATTTAGGTGTCCTTATATAGAACCTATTTGAAATGTTGTGATTTTGTTTAAATAAATATTCTTTGATGTGTTGAACTTTTTTGATAGGATCATCTTTAGCCCAGACGTTTTCTAAAATATAAATTTTAAATTAGTGAAGGCTTAATTAAGGCTATATTATTTTTGCTGTATGTCAAAGCCTTATAGTTGTGAGCTATGTTATTAAAAATAACTTGCTTTAAAATTCTTTCATCTATAATTTGGTTCTAAAGAGTATATTTCTGTTCTCATTCACAAAAGTTGCTTGTGATGTAGACACAGAGAGTAATTGAATTGGTTCAAGATTGCATAGAAGTGGAAGTACTTTAGCTTCATGAAACTTTACCCACTGCTGTAATTATTGGATAGATGGGTGGTCTAGTTTCCTTTCTTACGCAAGTTTAATTTTTGAAGAATGTTAATTTCAACTATTTGCTTCAGCAGTCTTAAGACAGAACAAAGAGTAAACATAGATTTTCTTATTTTAGATCTTAAATTAGATACCTTCCCAAGAATGTATCAGTATTCCTTAAAGGGAAAAAAATATATACAAATTCCCTTTAAGACGCAATTTAGCACAAATTTGCTATAATTAAGAGAAGTAAAATGGTGGAAACTGTTCATTAACCTTCATGTATAAAAAATCCCTGCCAACCACTTTTAAGATTGTTTACTAACTTTATTATAATATTAGCCAATGAATCTGTGCTTTTACTAGGCTACTTAGTATCAATCTGTTCAAATTACTGAGATTTATAAGACCAATGAAATTTGTGTATTTTTTTTGTCTGAGATTGTTGTTTTTCATTGAGTACAAGTTTCACTGAGTACAATGCCTGCTTAAGATCAATTTGTACTCTGCCCTAATGGGCATAGAATTTTAAAAATTAAAAAAA
The DNA here is from genome assembly GCF_028564815.1 of Eubalaena glacialis. Lineage (NCBI taxonomy): Eukaryota > Metazoa > Chordata > Mammalia > Artiodactyla > Balaenidae > Eubalaena > Eubalaena glacialis. The sequence goes on along the minus strand of NC_083731.1, from coordinate 84,922,152 downwards.
AATCCATTCCTTGAAATTAGCTGCTTCTTCTAAGTGGGGTGGTTCTCAGTAGGAAATAAGGTAGTGAGATGGGGAGCAGAAAAAGATATAGTGTGAAGAAATTTTTTTACCTGTATTTTGTGCCCTTGAAGCCATTTCTTCATATTGCAGTGAGAATAGGTAAGTGCCAGTGGAAAAAAATTTGCAAAGCATTTACTTTGCTGATAAGTTAATTTCTGTTCACTAAACTCAGATTATAATGTATTTCACTAAAACAGTTGTTGTTTTATGTAATACTGTCGTTAGGACTATGGGTTATTTTGGAGGTGTGTGTGTACTGGGGGTGGGGATGGGGAATGGGGGGTGGTGCTAAGGACATTAGAGGGAGTGTCTTAGAAATTTTACTTGTTTCCTATTCCACCATTCTTGATATCTTCTGTATGTTAGTTATGTTAGCTTAGATTAGTATGGGGGATGTTAGGAGTGGCCTGGTTTCTTTCCTTCTTTTTCCTAGCCAAGGAAGTATCGCCTGGGGATGCTGGAAGAGAGGCTAGTTCCGATGGGATCAAAGGCACGAAAAGCAAAGAACCCTATTGGCTGCCTTGCTGACAGGTGTAAATCAGGAGTACCCATCAATATGGTTTGGTGGAACAGAATCACAGAAAACAATTTACAGGTAAAAATAATTTTATTAGACATTTTTGAAAAGTGAATATTTTGGTTGCTTTCTGTGTCTGTGTGGGGTGGTGTGTATGAGATTGGATGACTTAGCTGATACACTTAGGTTTTTTGTTTTCTTGTTTTTTCTTTTTAAATCAAAGTAAGGTTAGTGGCCCATTCACTAACTAAAAGATTTTGTTTTGTGGCTTTTTTTGAACTTTCTCTGCTTGTAGTATATTTTCCTATTCTTCTGTTAAATTTAGTTTTTCCCTTTTGGATTTTGTTTATAGTTAAGTTTAATTATTTTTAATACACAAAGTTGTACTACATTAAAAAGTCATATAAAATTTATTACAGAAAATCTCATTTATTTGGAGTCTGAACAACAGAAAGCTCCACATGTTGTCTTTTTGTACATTTTTACTAGGAGATAAAAATTGTATGTAAACTTGTCAAGTGTTGGCTGTAAAACCAACTTCAATATGTTGTCTTAGAGTTATTATACATTTCAGTCTTTGCATTATCTGTGCTAATGAAAATGAATTTTTATAACTCAAAGGCTAGCTTTTGTATGACTCTGAATCTGAAGTACTTACAAAATAATTTGAATTATATTCCATTTTAATTTGGATTATAATTATTATAGTCTCATTTAAAGAAATTGGTAATTGTATAAAATAGCTCTGTTGACCACAATTTCAGTTTAGCTGGAAGTAGAATGAATATCTTTCATCCCAAACTTTCTGAGTACATTGGTATTTTTTTAATACGTTGCCAGCCAAAAGCCTATAACCCCACATACACATATCACACACAGAAAAGATATAACAGAGTCAACAACTTGGTTTTATTTCTGTCACCAACTTTGTATTATGAAGGGGTTCCACAGTATTTTGGTCTGTTTAGTGTTAATGCCATAGCAGTATCTGTGTTACCTTGGGCACAGAAATGAAGTTATTCCAAAAATACTGCAAAACATGTTATTTGTCTCAACTGAAATTTTCATAGTATTTTTCTAAATATAAGGAAAAATAGGGAAATGGAGGGGGGGGTCCACATAATCATATACTTAAAATTTCCGTGGAAAGTTTGGGATATGTCCATTATGAATAAGAATTCATAATGGACATATCCTTTATGAAGGATGTTTACTGAATTTTTCTTTTTGAGATCAGGAGAGAGGTTTGATGTGGATTGTTAGAATTATTTTTCAGTTTTAAAAAGAAAGTCTGAAAATAAATTGGGCTCCAGTTACGTAAGGACAGATACAGGTGGAAGTGGAAGTGCATGTAGGTTGCAGGGGAAACACGGATGATGCAGAGGTACGGCCACTTGACCGCCCCCCGCTGTCCCCCGTATCTCAGGGGCAGTTTCAAGGTACCTCTTTTTAGCATAGCTTGAAAAATCATTAGGTTCGTTTAAAGAATATATGCTAGGATTATGCTTTATTTTTAATTAAGAAGCTAGTAATAGATTTGCATTCGGTGTGCTAAAGATTGAATTGATGCTATCTGAATCTAATATTTCAAATACTAATATTATTTTGTGTTTCAAATAGTTCAAATAGTTCTTTTTTAAGGATGTAAGGAATGCCTTATTAGCTTGATGTGATGTTGGAGGGGCAAGAATGCCTTACACTATCAGTCATAGTGTTGAAGCATTGAAAAATACCCATCCGGTGTCCATTACTGTCTTTGTGGATTCCTAAGTTGGGTACCTGGTATTGTTTATTTAGAGCAAAGAGTATGTCAGTGCAGTTTTCTTTTCTGTTGGGGTTTTTATCTTTTTGTTGTATGAGAAAAGTAACTTATATAAGTCAATTCTGTACCTATGCTTTTTAATTTTGTATTATGTTTACCTTCAAATATTTTAAAGATTTTTCACATATAAAAAATTTAAAGGATTGTGTAGCCAGATATATTAATCTTTCCTGTTTCATTTGTTTCCTTTCCTTTAAAGCTTAGGTCTTCTCAATCCTAAGGTTAGAAAAATATTTATCTGTATTTTATTTTAGTGATTATAGCTATGTTTCTTAAATGGTTACCTTGTGCCACGCACTGTGCTAAGCTCTTTACATGTATTGTCTCTTTTGGTCTCTTATGGGACAGTTGTTATTGTTAAATGAAGAAACATCTTCAGAGAAGCTAAGTAACCTTAGGGTTAAACGGTGGTCGGTGGAGGAGCAGAAATTTGAACCCATGTTTGTCAGGCTTCAGAATCTCTTCACTTCTGTGTAACATAGCTCTAGTTGTACTAGAGCTATGATTGATGTAATTGTCTAAATGGTTAACTGAACTTCTGTAGGACAACTTTTTTTTGAGGATGAGAATGGGTACGTCGTTTTCCAGACATGGACTGTAGCTTATGCATAACTCCACAGTATTTGTAAGGTCAGTCTTTTTTCCTCATGATTCATCTTTTTTTTCTCAGTGACATTTAATTGCCTTTCTTTCTGGAACTTTAAATATTTGTTTTCACTGATTTCTTAATCTTGACCTAACATCTTTTTGGAAAACAAATTTTGGAAAAACAAGTTTTTCCACTTCTGAAAACAAAACAAAAAACCCCAAGCAGGGGCTTCCCTGGTGGCGCAGTGGTTAAGTATCTGCCTGCCAATGCAGGGGACACGGGTTCGAGCCCTGGTCTGGGAAGATCCCACATGCCACGGAGCAACTAAGCACGTGAGCCACAACTACTGAGCCTGCGCGTCTGGAGCCTGTGCTCTGCAACGGGAGAGGCCGAGGCAGTGAGAGGCCCACGCACCGCGATGAAGAGTGGCGCCCGCTCGCCGCAACTGGAGAAAGCCCTCGCACAGAGACGAAGACCCAATACAGCCAAAAATAAATAAATAAATTAAAACAAAAAACACTAAAAAAAAAAAAAAAAAAACCCCAAGCAAACAACTAACTAACAAAAACCTTAAAACAACAACAGAAACTTTCTCTGAAAGTTTCTACCTGGATCATTCATAATTGCATTTATTCTCTTCAGTGCTGGATTTCTTTCAAGAGCCCTATGATTCCCAACCTTTTAGTACTTAATAATCTTTTTATTTATTTTCTACCAAGAATCTCGTGACATGAAAGAGTCTGTCTACTGAACACAGGACATTTGTAAAACAGTGATTCATGCTTTCATTCTAAAATATATAATATGCTAATTAGAGAATCAAAGAAATTTAATATTTTTTTTATATTGTGGAGGTAGCTAAATTTATTTTTCATATGGCTGTTTGAAATATTGATCATACCTATCTGGTCTCCGTTATTACTTTTGTGGAGTTCCCACTTGGGGACCCTTGAAGTAGATTCTAGTCTTTTCTCTGATTTCTTTGCAACCCATTTATTCCTTCAGTGCTTGGAGTTTGGTGTTATCAAAAATTTTGCTGGAAACAAATCCCAAAGCTTGTCAGAGGTCTCCTGAATCAACAAATCCAACAGTTTTATCCAGTACTTAATACTGCTTTTTTATTTGAAGCTCTTTCCTCATGCATTCTTGTTTGTTTGTTTGCTTGCTTATTTATTTACTTATTAATTATTGGCTGTGTTGTGTCTTCATTGCTCCGCGTGGGCTTTCTCTAGTTGCGGCGAGCGGGGGCTACCCTTTGTTGAGGTGCGCGGGCTTCTCATTGCGGTGGCTTCTCTTGTTGCAGAGCACGGGCTCTAGGCACGCGGGCTTCAGTAGTTGTGGCACACGGGCTCAGTAGTTGTGGCTCGCAAGCTCTAGAGTGCAGCAGGCTCAGTAGTTGTGGTGCACGGGCTTAGTTGCTCCGCGGCATGTGGGATCTTCCCGGACCAGGGCTCAAACCCATGTCCCCTGCATTGGCAGGCGGATTCTTAACCACGGTGCCACCAGGGAAGTCCCCTCCACGCATTCTTGACTCTGTTTCATCCCTGCTCTTTGTGAGCTCCTGTCCTTGGCTCACTTGTTCTCTGCTTTCCCGTGTATGCCTAAGATTCTTAAATTTTTATTTCTCTTAGAACTGTCTTCTCAGTTCAAGACCCAAATCTTTCATGCCTTCTGGTATCTTTGCATGTAGATGTATATCCCTCTATCACTACAGATTTGGCAAGTCTAGAACTCAGTGTATTTTTCTCTTCTCCAAATCTACTGCTTCTTTTATATTCTCTTTATATTCCTTCTTTAGTTAATGGCTTTATCATCTTCCCAGTCACTGAGAGTACATAGCTTCATTTCTTCCCTGTCTTCTTCCATATTCTACCATTTATCATGAAAAGGAAACTACTGAGGTTTGACTACCCATTAATTGAAAGATGATACATTGGACAATTTACATTTGCCATCATATTAAGGCTTTACCACAATAGTGACATATTATCCCCATTTGAAAAATATGGAAATTGCAATTTAGACAAGGCTTATTGTTCGTAAGTGATAGAGCTGGGATTCTAGCCCAGATCTATTAAATTTTAAATCCTGAGATTTTCCTGCTATATTGTCTGCCTCTAATCCCCATTCTTTAAAATTCCACGATATCTTTTTATCCTTTCCTTTCCTTTCCTTTTTCTTTCTTTTTTTTTGAAAACATAACTGACATATATATCCTCAGTGTATCTTCTGAATAATTTTTGTCAAATCCCTTCAGGATCTGTTCAGCCTTTCTAGGGCTATCTCTCTTTAACTGTCCACACGTACTAAATTCTAATCATATGGAATCTTTCATACCTCATATAATATGAAATACATTGTCAGTTCTCTGTACCTTTTTATCTCTGTACCATTGTTAATTGAGCCTAAAGAAACTTTCTTCCCTTTTCCTTTTTTTTTTTTAAATTTATTTTTATTTAATTTATTTTTTTTGTCTGCGTTGGGTCTTCGTTGCAGCATGTGGGGTTTCTCTAGTTGTGGCGAGAGGGGGCTACTGTTCTCTGCGGTGCACGGGCTTCTCATTGCTGTGGCTTCTCGTTGCGGAGCACAGCCTCTAAGCACGCGGGCTTCAGTAGTTGTGGCTCGCAGGCTCTAGAGCGCAAGCTCAGTAGTTGTGGTGCATGGGCTCAGTAGTTGTGGTTCGCAAGCTCTAGAGCGCAGCAGGCTCAGGCGCACAGGCTTAGTTGCTCCGCGGCATGTGGGATCTTCCCGGACCAGGGCTCGAACCCGTGTCGCCTGCATTGGCAGGCGGATTCTTAACCACTGCGCCACCAGGGAAGTCCCCCCTTTCCTTTGAGAGTAGCTCAAATGCTACCTTTTCTGTAAATACCTGCTCAAACACCTCAGAGAAAAAAAAGAAGTTTTTTTTTTTTTTTTACTCTTTTCACAATACTTAATGTTATTTCATTCTGTCTTATATTGGTTGTTTACCTGTTTGTCTTTTCCAACTGAATTGTAAATATGTGTGACTAGGCATGTGTTGTTTATTTTTGTACCCTAAAGGTATTTTGCTTGTCTCTAAATGTCATTGTTTAATTTTCTTTTCTTAGGCAATATGTGAAATTTGTGGTAGTTTATTTTAAGAATTTTATATATTTTGAAAAATTGATCATAGGTTGTCTGGGATTTACAGCCATCATATATTACTATTGTTTAGTTTAATTATCACAATTGATTTAGAACATAGGGTGGTGATTTCTTTTGAAATGTTAGAGGATCTTCTCTTTTTCTTTTTTAATTCAAAATTTAACATTGTAGAAATATTCTTGATAGTTTTCAGTCTTCTGAGCCTGGTACTAGTCTTACTTCTTGACAGTGTTATTATGTGACAAAGCTCCTCTGTTTTGTATTTTTCTCATGGTCTCAGTCTAAACACCGAGCAGGTGGTAGATGGAAGGTCACCTGAAACTCTGCATCAGCAGTTCTTTATTTCACTGAAGTGCAAGTTCAGTTTCATCTTTCCTTAGTCTCTGCCCAGATGATTGCCCATTCCTCTGCCTGACCAATCTGCATGTGAATTCGAGATTTTACATTTGTTCTATGATTATGGTTCAAATGCCATTAAGGATTGAACTATTTTATCACCTACCTTATAGAATTATTGTAAGGATTCAAATTTCTGTTTGAATCTATTATTTGTATAGTAGATATTAAATAAATGTCCATTCCTCCAATTTGACCTCATCCCTCCTAAACTTGGTTTTTGTTTCTGTTTATTTAGGGTGCTGTCAGTTATTTATATTCAGATGTGCATGGCATTGTGGTATATATGGAAAGAGGCAGTGACATTAAGTGTCTCTTAGGGGCTCTCATTTTAATGCTGACTCATTTGAATAGTTTAAAAAATTACTTTAAAAATGCTTTTTTTGAAGGGATAACAATGTGTTCCCATCCTTCATGTAACAATCAGATGTCAACTTGAATGAAAGGATGGGAAATGCATGGTTTTATAAACTTCTCAGAGTATTGCAGGTTAAGATGTACCTAAAAGTAATGACATGTCACATAAAGTCTTACATATATATATATGTAAGACTTTATGTAACATGTAAGTCTCACTTTGTCTTAGACCTTTGGAAATAGTGGAGTTATGAATCATAAATTATTAGTATTACTGTTGTTTTAGTTTACCCCCAGAGTGATGTAAATGAATGAGAACTGTTGGACTGTTGGGTGTATTAGGAGATTCATACTTGTTAACATCTCTTTTGATGGTGTTTTTCCCGTTGTGGTCTGATTAAATGGCATTTCTTATAAGTATTTAATTTGTAAGAATGCTCACATTAAAATCTCTTGGCCCACAAATTCTGCTGTGAATTCTAGTTGCTTGTTACTGATGCTTTTAAGATCCCAGGGAGGTTTTGGAAACTCAGTGGATATGCTTCAGTCTTTAGTTACTTACTGAATTTTGGTGTTATTTCAGGAGATTTCTAGTCTCTACGCCCCAGGAAATGAAATCCTTTGGGCTTTAGATGGAGTGGATTGGAATTTACAAGAGTGACACTTCAGTCCATCTACTCAGGGTTCCTCTGGACTTTGAAAAGTTATAGAACTGTGGGGCAGCTAAAATGATATTACTATATAAGTTCTGATTTCTCACCCACAGCCCATCCCAGACCCTCTTCTTTTCTCCTCTTCTCTGCAGCTGCTATTCTAAACCTTTACCATTCACCTCAGACCTGTTCATCCCCTCTGTCACTTTTGAGTAAGTGACTTGTGTTCTTCAGAGGAGGGAAAAAAGAGGTCATTGAGAATGAATTGATTCATATGTTGGCTTTCTAACTATGTACAACATTTTCACTTATACCCTTTCTCACTAGTTTTCCTTTGGTTGCAGACAAACAGGTGTTCCTTTACTATATCCTTCAGAACCTGTCTTTAGTCCCTCTAGCAATTTATTTCATTATTTATCCCTTTTCAGTTTTAGACAGTCTCTCCCTTGACATTGATGTCTTCTTCCTAGCTTGGTCTTCCAGTACCAAGGAGTGCTACATGAGGAAATATTCTGTGGTCAGTACATTTGGGAAACTGTGTGATACAATTTGAGAACTGCTTCCTACTTGTTGCTACTTTTTCACCTTTCATTCGTCCCTTAATTCCCAGCGTTTTACCTTTCGCTTTCACCACTCTATTGAGACTCTTTTTGGTAAGCTTACCTAACTACCAAACGTCACAGTTCTTACTTGACTTCTACTGCGTTTGACATTGTCGTCCATTCCTCTTTCCTTGAAACTATTGTTCTCCTAGCTCTGAGACTGTTCTTTATTAGTCTCTTTCAGGGACCTCGTGTCCCTTGCCGTGCCCTCAGGAACTCTCCCAGGCTCTGTCCTTGACTCTCCTCTCTCTGCACCCAGTGCCCCTAGGTGATCTCACTTGTCTTCATTACTTCAGCTACTTCTGAGTCACATTTGACTCCCAGATATATATATATATACACACACTACCTACTTCTGAACATCTTCATCTATATGGCGTAAGACTTTAAAAACTCAGTGTGTCTAAAATGAATACTAGGACTTCCCTGGTGGCGCAGTGGTTGAGAGTCCACCTGCCAATGCAGGGGACAAGGGTTCGAGCCCTGGTCCGGGAAGATCCCACATGCCGCGGAGCAACTAAGCCCATGTGCCACAACTACTGAGCCCGTGCGCCCAGAGCCCATGCTCCGCGACAAGAGAAGCCACCGCAGTGAGAAGCCCGCGCACCACAACAAAGAGTAGCCCCCTATCACCGCAACTAGAAAAAGCCTGCGTGCAGCAACGAAGAACCAGCGCAGCCAAAAATAAAATAAAATAAATTTATAAAATGAATACTATATCTTTTCCTTCAAACCTGTTCTTTAACTCACACACATCTGTACACACTTATTCACAGCTATATGCCCACTCTCTGTCTTGGTTATTGATATCACCCAGTTGTGAGTTCTTCTTCATTCTTCCATCTTCCATATCTGCCACAGTCTTTGGCCACTAAGATCTGTTGATTGTGCTACTTTGAAATTCCCTTCACTTTTAATGTTACCAGAGTACAGTTGAGGCTCACCTCCACTTCTTACCTGGACTGTTACTACTGTCGTCTCTTACCTGGTTTCCTGCTTCTGGGCTTTTCATTCAAACCACTACTTGGTTGATTTCTCACCTTTGTCATCTGTTCTTTGTCATTAGAATACAACCCAAGTCTCTTAGAAAGGCATCCAAGGTGCCTCTTGATCTCTCAGGTTACTGCTGCAGACCTGCTGAACGATTTGCAGCACCGTGAAGAGCAGCATGCTCTTGCTGCCTCTGCCTTTGAACATCCTCTCTGCTTGCGGTGCCCTTCTCTCTGCCTTGACTCAGCAAACTTGTCTTTTAGGATTCGATTCAAGCATATGGTCTTAGGACCTAATTAGACAGCTTTGAGCGTTTGTTCACTTTTCCGTAGCACTTCACATTGCTGTAATTAATGTGTGTATAACTTACAGGCTAGCAGTGAATGGCACACTATAGGTAGTTAGTATGTTTTTTTGATACATGGATGTTCTGAGCTCTTGCGAGTGTGGAATTGGGTTCAGGGTACATTCTGTACCTGTGAAATGCCAGCCTGTGAACTTATAGAATGTAGTGCCTATGTTTCAAATATTTTGTTCTCCACAGTGCCTAGCACAGCGCCCAGCACATTGCCTTTTATTATTAGCTATTCAACTAGTTGAATGAATTAACCTGCATTAACGATTATCTGGTGAGATGAGTATTTGGCCAAATTTAGTCCTGAATTTAAGTTTTGTACATTTTCTTAAGTTTTCCTTTGGTATAGTTTCATGACATAAAATATCATTATGGAAAAATGTTTGAAAAATCTTAATATATGTTAAATTTTGTGATTAAATGTGGCAGGATTCTTGGTTAGAGAGAATGCCTCCGAGTAAATCTCTATTACTATGCAACGTGACAAATAGATTTTACTGATATATAGTTATGGATAGAAGATATACATAGGTATACAAGATAGTTATAGCTGTGTAAAGTAATTATTGTCTCTCTGGAATGTGGTGATGGTCTTGCTGTCTCCTGGACTACTCATTAACTGACCTAAATGGATATTTTTGCTTCTTTTAGGGAGAGTAATATTTCTTCCCAACTTTATTGAGATACTGGGTTGGCCAAAAAATTCGTTTCGGGTTTTTCCTTAACATCTTATGGAAAAACCCGAACGAATTTTTTGGCCAACCCAATAATTGGCACATAAATAGGAAGAGTAATATTAAGAATTAACTAGGTAGAATATTGAGAATACCTCTGTGATGGTTAATGATTACTGTTATTGGAGAACTTTGACATGTAAGTAACTTTTAATGGAAGAGCAAGGCATTTCATCTGTTTTTTTAAAAAATTTATTTTATTTATTTTATTTTTGGCTGCGTTGGGTCTTCGTTGCTGCGCACGGGCTTTCTCTGGTTGCAGCGAGCGGGGGCTACTCTTGGTTGTGGTGTGCGGGCTTCTCCTCGTTGCGGTGTGCGGGCTTCTCCTCGCCGTGGCTTCTCTTGTTGAGGAACAGGGGCTCTAGGTGCATGGGCTTCAGTAGCTGTGGCTCGTGGGCTCTAGAGCGCAGGCTCAGTAGTTGTGGCGCACGGGCTTAGTTGCTCTGCGGCATGTGGATCTTCCCGGACCAGCGCTTGAACCCGTGTCCCCTGCATTGGCAGGTGGATTCTTAACCACTGTGCCACCAGGGAAGCCCCTCTGTTTTTGTTTTTAAATGCATTCTATCCTCCAGATACAGATTTTGCTTTTTTATATACATTGGTCCTACTCATCTCAATTTGAATATTGCATATTCTCTGTGAATTCTTAATACCACTCCATTCAGTGATGATGATATGCAAAGAAAAGGGAGTAGTGTAAGTGGCTTCATAATTTACAAATCTTAACAAACTTTCTTAAAACTTTTTTGTAAAAGTTATATATGCTTATTGAAAAAAATTCACATACTACAGAGAAGTACAAAGGAGGAAGCAAAAATGTCCCATTTCCTCACCACCTAGAGATAAAATCTCTTTTAGCACTTAGAATCCTTTTACACACCTGTGCACATGCACGTACACACATTCTCCCTCTCCCTCCCTCCCTGCCCAACCTGTTCTCTTAGGCATATGCACACCATTTTACAAAAAGCAATTTAGTATAATTGCTGTATTGTAGCCTAATTTTACTTTATTTTTTCTCAATAGTGGTATTGGCCTCTTTTCATGGTAAATATATCAATTCACATGATTTTTTAATAGCTACACACTATTGTATATACCATAATCCACATAACCGGATCCCTGTTGATAGATATTTTAGTTATCCCTCCCCCCACCACTTTAAAAAATCATTTTAAAAAACAGTGCTAAATGGAATCTTTTCTACTTGTGTGATTTTCTTCTTAGCCTGAATTCCTAGATGTAGGAATACTAGGTCAAAGGATATGCTTGTTTTTCATTTTGATACATAGTATCAAACTGTTCTCAAGAATAGTGTTACCCATTTCTGACAAACTTTATGAAAGATGAACTAATGAGCATCTTTGGAAATTAATGTGCCTACAGTTTCACACTCTTATATAGAGAGAATGACTTTAAGCTGAGTTCATAGAAATTTTTTTGTTTAACTCTACCATAACATAAAGCTTATTACTAATTGATTTTCATCTGGCAGGTTCTGACATACACATGCTACTTTGCCCTTAAGATAGTCAGATTATTAGTAGGAGAACTTATATGTAAAAGAACAATGGTGTGAATCTCTTGTAAGCAGTAGTAGTCAACTTTCCTTCACTGTCCCCACCAATTTGAATCTGATTTATTTAGAGAACCATATTTCCTCTATTGGGTTGTTTTATCAGAAGGCCAGTTCACTTCAGAAAATTTGTAAATTATGATATTAGACTAATTTCACAATAGTAGTAGTGTTGTTTGTTGTTGTTCTTTTGGTTTTTTTTTTAGTAGTAGTGTTATATGTTAACTTTTATAAGATGAAACTTGACTGGTCTTAAAATACTAAGTTTCTGAATAGCCCAGAAGTTGAGTATATTGTGATAAATTTTAAATTGACTGTATTTGGATATGCTTGAAATCTGGAGAAATAACAACCCATTAAGGCAAAAAAAAAACCAAAAAAAACAAAAAACCATGTAGAAATATGAACTTGGAGGTTCTGGTTAGCCCTTTGACTTCTGCTTTCTGTCTCACCCTGTTCCTCTTTATTCTGTGTTGTTTATGAACACTGAAGACTAGTAAAAATCGCTCTGAATAGTGCTGCTCTGTATGTCTGTATGTCTCATCTTTTTATGCCTTTTTAGATAATTTTATCAAGGCAAAATTCTTGCCTATTCCTGCCTTTCTCCTTCATTATCAGTATCCTCTCTTCTACCTTTCCAAATAATTCACTGCTCTCTGCCCTTGCCAAGACACAGACATACATACATCCCTCTACCTTGAGCATGAATCTTTTGAATTAGTCCAAAACTAGGCCGCTTTGTCACTCTAAAGAGAGAAGAATAGTAGTGAAGATGGGAGATTGGAGCCATACGTTCTGGAAAAAAGTAGATATGGCTAAGATTAGTATCAACATTTTCTCTCTCTCTCTTTTTTAATGATTTAATTCAGTCAAGGACAGTGGAGACTTGACCTGATCAGTCTTTGGATTTCAGCAATTAAGTCATTAAATAAAACTTTCCTTCTCTTTCTTTCTTCCCATTTTCCCCTCCTTTTTCTCCTCCTTTTCTTTTTCTGCTTCTCTCTCTTTCTTTTATCCTGGCTGAAAGTAGAAGATGGATTTGAGTTGTGCAAGACTGGAGTCAAGTTGGTCTGTTGGGATGATGGTAGCCTAGACTAGGGCACTGACAATGACATGAGTAGAAGTAGTTGAATTTGAGAAATATTTAGGATGTAGAATAGACTCCATGACTTGATGCTGACTTGATGCTTCAAAGATAACTGCATTATCAGAAAGATAGTTGTGACATAATTTATCTGTTTAGGAAAGAGATTGTATAGAAAGCACAACAAAACTTGAAAAACCAGCTTTATAGGGAAGTAATTGATTTGCTCATAAATAGTTTGAATTAATAGTTGCAAAACACCTCTTTACTAGTGGGTGTCTGATCTAGCCAAAACAAGGAGTTGGCTAAATTTTATATATTTATAACTTAAGCTCAAATTAGGAATACCTTATGTTTGGAAAACATCACCACAAAATTTGTCTTCTGGCCAAGATGGAAGAACAGGGATTAGACTTTCCCTCTCTCCAGAAACAGCTAAAAAACTGACCAAAATATATGAAACAAGTTTTCAAGACATTAGATATCAGGCAGTGAAGGACAGTGATCCCTGATAGATGGGAAACAAATGAGGTGAGCTCCCCATGATTACCTTAGCTCACTGTCAGGGGGGAGTTTCTGAGCCTGGTGCCTGGAGCGGGAACTCGGGTGGAGCCTAGTGATCTATCTAATTAGGGAGACCAAATTGGAAGTTTACAGAGGCCAAGCTGGATATAGTTCACAAAAAAAGTACTGGAGAGGAGAGAGCTCATACATAGAACTTCGGACACTTACAGAGGTTCTCCTTGCATCTTCAGCTGAGTACTGATCAGAGGCTATGAGTGAGGATGTTACTTGAACTGGAAAAAGAGATTCCTGAAAACGTTACAGGAAATAATTCTCAGAGCTCACACAAGGCCAAGAATAGTTCCTATTCCCACAAGCCAACATGGAAAGCGTCATAATTCATGAAACATTAAGTAGGGTAATGGGAAGTCTTTTGCCTCAGTAGTGGGACCAAATTAGCCTTAGAATAAATGCTGCCCTAGTCTTAACTAATAAAGCTTAAAAGCAAGACCTGAAAGAATCAGACTAATTTTTAATCAGTTTAATGACAATGGAGAACAAAGCTCAGGAATATTTATAGCAATAAAAATATATCTAGGACTTCCCTGGTGGCACAGTGGTTAACAATCCGCCTACCAAGGCAGGGGATACGGGTTCAAGCCCTGGTCCAGGAAGATCCCACATGCTGTGGAGCAACGAAGCCCGTGCACCACAACTACTGAGCCTGCGCTCTAGAGCCTGTGCGCCACAACTACTGAAGCCTGCACACCTAGAGCCCGTGCTCCACAAGAGAAGTCACCGCAATGAGAAGCCTGAGCACTGCAACAAAGAATAGCCCCGCTCGCCGCAGCTAGAGAAAGCCTGCGTGCAGCAGTGAAGACCCAACGCAGCCAAAAATAAATAAATAAAAAGTAAATAAATTTATTAAAAATAAAGAAAAAAAACACAAGGCATCCCTATATATATATATATATATATATATCTAGCACCCAAAAAGATAAAAGTGACAATATTTGGCATTTGATCAAAAATTACCAGCCATGCAAAGAAGTGGGAAAATATGACCCATAAGGAGAAGAAAATGTAATCAATTATAATACATAAATAGTATATAAGAATATCAAAAGAGTTATTATAACAATATTCCATGTGTTCAGGAAACTAGGGGAAAGATTAAACATGTTAGTACAGACAAGGAAGACCTATTAAAAAATCCAAATCAAACTTCTAAAATTTAAAACTACTTTGTCTGAAATGAAAAGTATTGGATGGGATTAATGACAGATTAGACATTGCATCAGAAATGATTAGTGAACTTGAAGACATAGTGATAGAAACTATCCAAAAAATAGAGAAAAAGTGAGCTGGTGGAAAATTGACGGTTGAAAGAGAAAAATGGGATAACTTGAAGCAGCCTAACACACTTGTATTTTTAGTCGCTGAAGCAGGGTGGGGGAAGGGTGCACAGAAAAAATATTTTAAGAAACAGTGGGCAAATATTTTCCAAATTGGAGGAAAACTGTAAGCCCACAGATCCAGGAGCTCAATGAACACAAGCACAAAAGAAACATGGGGGGGAAAATACTGCACCAAGGCACACCAGATAAACAGCCAGAGGGAAAAATATTCATTTTTGAGGAACGAAGATGTAAGTGATAGCATATTTCTTGTTGGAAACAGTACAAGCCAGAAGACAGTGTAACAATAACTTTAAAATATAGGAAGAGAAAAAAAATGTCAACTTAGAATTCCGTTCTTGGGAAAAATGCAAGAATGTAATCCATTGAGTGCATTTAAAGACTTGTGAAATTTTGAATAAAATGTGCAGTTTAGTTAAACTTATTGCACCAATGTTAATTTTATGGTTTTGAAAATATACTCTAGTTATGTAAGATGATATCTTTGGGGAAAGATGGTGAAGGATACTACTACTTGTGAATTTTCAATTACTTCAAAATTATATTTTTTTAAAAAAGCAAAATAAACACCTTTTTAAACATACAAGAGTTGAAAGGATTCACGTGCAGTGTATGTGTACTTAATAGATATTAAAGAAAGTACTTCAGGCAGAAGGAAGAAAATACCTTATGGATCTATACAAAGAAATGAAGAACCCTGGAAACAGTAACTACATGAGTAAATATAAGAAACTTTCCCCCTTATTCTGTAAGTCTCTTTGAAAGATAATTGACAGTTGAAAGCAAAAACGGTAGTAGTGTGTTGTTGGGTTTATAGCATACGTAGAAATAAAATATATGATGATAATAGCACAAAGTCAGGGAGGGGAGAAATGAAAGTATAATATTGATATCTGAAGTAGTTTAAAATTCAGTGATAGTTGGTGTTATGGACTGAATTGTGTCTTCCCCAAATTCATTAAAAAAAAAAAAAAGACTGTATATGGAAGTGAGCTTTTAAAGATTTAATTAAGGCTAAATGTGGTTGTAAAGATGGACCCTAATCCAATATGATTGGAGTCCTTAGAAGAAGATGAAGAAATACCAGGGTTGCACACAAACACAGAGAAAAGGCCTATTGCTGTGACGACACAGTGAGAGGATGGCTTTCTGCAAGCCAAGGAGAGAGGCCTCAGGAGAAACCAACCCTCTTGGCTCCTTGATCTTGGGCTCTCACCTTCTAGAACTGTGAGAAAATATGTTTCCATTGTTTAAGCCAGGGGTCCCCAACCCCTGGGCTGCGGAACGGTATTGGTCTGCGGCCTGTTAGGTACCGGGCCTCACAGCAGGAGGTGAGCAGCGGGCAAGCGAGCGAAGCTTCATCTGCCGCTCCCCATTGGTCACATTACTGCCTGAATCATCCCCCTGCCTCCCCCTGTCTGTGGAAAAATTGTTTTCCACGTTACCGGTCCCTGGTGCCAAAAAGGTTGGGGACTGCTGGTTTAAGCCACTCAGTGTGTGGTATTTTATTATGGCTCTAGCAGACTAAGATAGTCAGTGATAAGTTAAATATACGTACTGTAAAACCTAAGATAATCACTACAGTAACAGAACAGAGAGAGTTATAGCTAACAAGCCAAGAGAGGAGGTAAAATGAAAATTTTAAAAATCATTTAATCCCAGAGAAGGCAGAAAACAGAAAAGGAGACCAAAGAACAGGTGGAAGAAATGGAAAACAAGTAACAACATGGTAGATAGATTTAAATCTGAACTTATCAGTAATCACATTAAATATAAGTACTCTAGACATCCTAATAAAAAGGCAGAGATTTTCAAATTGGATTAAAGTAAAAGAGCAAACTCTAACTATATGAAGCCGACAAGAAACCTGCTTTAAACATAAACACGAAAATAGATTTAAAAGTTATACCATGCACTAGTCAAAAGAAAGCTGGCATAGCTATATTCATGTCAGAAAAAGTAGATTTCAGAGCAGAGAATATTACCAGGAATACAGAAGGTCATTTGATAAAGGTAAAGGGAACAGTTCGTTAGGAGCATAGATACGCCATTTTAAAATGTTTATGCACCTAAAAACAGAGTTAAAATATATGAGACAAAAGCTAGTAGAATTGCAAGGAGAAATAGACGGTGATACGGATTTCAGTACTCCTCTCTCAATAATAGAAGAGGAAGAAAATCAGTAAGGAGATGGGAGGCCTGAGCAGTTCTGGTAGTTTACTCGTAGAGCCCTGTGCCCCACAGCAACCACATGAATACTCTTTTCAAGTTCACATAGAAATTGGTCACCAGGACAGACCAATTCCGGGTCTTGAAAGAAGTCTCAATAAATTTAAAAGGGTACAAGTCATACAAATGTGTTCTCCAACCACAAGAGAATTAAATTAGAAACCAGTAACAGATCTTTGGAGAATCCTCAAGTATTCAGAGACTGAATAACACACTTCTGACTTACTCATGTGTCAAAGAGGGATTAGAAAGGGAGACTTGAAAGTATTTTGAACTGAATGAAAATGAAACATGCCAACAGTTGTGGGATGCCACTCAATCAGTAATCAGACGGAAATTTATAGCACTAAATGCCTGTATTAGAAAAGGAGAAAAGTTCCCAAATCAGTGATCTCAGCTTCTATCTTAAGAAACTAGAAAAAGAAGAACAAATTAAACCCAAAGAAAGCATAAGAAGGATGAATCTTAATGATGCAAAGTGAAAGAAGCTAGTAAAAAACTCAGCACCTACATATGTATGTAAGATTCATTTATATTAAATTCTAGAAAATACAGACTAGTCTATAGTGACAAAAAGCTTACCGGTTGTTGCCTGGAGTCCAAAGCAGTGGAGCAGAGAGGAACAGGAGGGAGGGATTTCATTCAGGCTTGTGGAAACTTTTGGGCATGATGAATGTAGTCATTTTCTTGATATGGGTAGTGGTTTCATGGTGGTCTACCTATGTCAAGAGTTATCAAAGCTTACATTTAAATATGTACAATTTATTATATGTCAATTATATCTAGATAAAGCTGTTCAGAAAAATTTACCAGGTCATTCATGTTTCATTCAGAGAGTAGAAAGATTACTGATAGCAGCTTATGAAGCTATTAAGAGGTAAAGCAAGTAGAGCTCATTACAAGGAGCTTTACTGAGGAGGGTATTTTATGGTTTTATGAGGTTACGGTGTGATTTTAAAAAGCCTGACCAATATTCAGGAATAGCAGTGATTCCTCAGTCATTCGTCACATCACCTTAAGACAACTTTCTTTTTCTTACAGACCTTTTGGCATATTTGCAATGAAATATTACATAATATTTTGTGTTGCGTTTTTATTCAGTATAAACCTCTTCCTGTCATTCTACCTAATTAAAAATTAATGGCTGAACTTTTAATTTTGTTTCACTGTTTATTAAATTAGTCCCTTAATTTATGGGACTAATTTATTGTGTTCTTAATAAGTACTCTTGATAGTAGTGGAGTCCTGCAGAGTATTAAATTCTGAATTAGACTTTAAAAGTAACAGTTTCCATGAAATAATACGATAGTAGAAAAGCATAAAGTTGTATTAATCTTGAGCTAGAAACCTCATCAGAAAATTATTTCATTTGTTAAAAAAAAAACCTTTATCAGTCATTGGTAAAATAGGAAATACTCTTATCATTTTGGTTGGTTGGGATGTCTGAATTGAAACATTAATTATTATTTCATTTAAAATATAATGATAATAATTACAACAGTGCTTTTTAAGCTAAAGGCCAGGACTCTTGACTTAGTATATTTCTGTCTGGAGAGTACAGGTAGGAATCATATCCAAATGTTGGGGGATGATGTCGGTTTGAAGAACTCACTAAATAAAATGCACTTGGTTCTTTTGGTTGTGAAAGTTGCAGTATAAATTTAAGTGTGTGAGAACCTAAAACTCTGTTTTTATTGATAACTTCTCACAGAGTGAATGTCTGCTATTTGACATAAACATTGATTTTTTCCCCAAATGTACATTTAGAGCTGTTTAAGATATGAATGAGAATTAGGACTTAAAGTATGAATAGAGGGCTTCCCTGGTGGCACAGTGGTTAAGAATCCGCCTGCCAATGCAGGGGACACGGGTTCGAGCCCTGGTCCGGGAAGATCCCACATGCTGCGGAGCAGCTAAGCCCGTGCGCCACAACTACTGAGCCTGCGCTCTAGAGCTTGTGAGCCACAACTACTGAAGCCTGCACGCCTAGAGACCGTGCTCCGCAACAAGAGAAGCCACCACAATGAGAAGCCCGCGCACCGCAAGGAAGAGTAGCCCCTGCTCGCCGCAACTAAAGAAAGCCTGCACACAGCAACAAAGATCCAATGCAGCCAAAAATAAACAAATAAAAATAAATTAAATAAAGTATGAATAGAAATTAGAAATTATGAATAGAAATATAATTATATGTATGTTAGAAAACCCACAAATTTAATATTATAGGAACATATTTAGAGAGTTATGATGGGATTATCTAAGTCATAAGGTGGGAGTAATAAAACTTTGATGTTCTTTTTCATTATTCCTTTTCTCATTTATTGCATTCTCTTTAGTGTTGTTGAAGTTAGACAAATTTATATAACCCAAGTCCTTGACTCTTCTTTCTAGATACAACCTTCACCTCCTAAAGCTAAAATAATTTGTTTATTTTCTTTTTCTTTTTTAAAAAACTTAATTAATTTATTTTTGGCTGTGTTGGGTCTTCTTTGCTGCGCGCGGGCTTTCCCTAGTTGCGGCGAGCAGGGGCTACTCTTGCGGTGCGCGGGCTTCTCGTTGCGGTGGCTTCTCTTGTAGCGGAGCACGGGCTCTAGGCGTGCAGGCTTCAGTAGTTGTGGCTCGTGGGCTCTAGAGCGCAGGCTCAGTAGTTGTGGCTCTCGGGCTCTAGAGAGCAGACTCAGTAGTTGTGGCGCACGGGCTTAGTTGCTCTGTGGCATGTGGGATCTTCCCGGACCAGGGCTCGAACCTGTGTCCCCTGCATTGGCAGGCAGATTCTTAACCACTGTGACAGCAGGGAAGTCCCAATCGTTTATTTTCTGATGAACAGAGATTTCATTTTAATGTGATACTGGTTTTGGTTACCAGTTTTGCCTTATCTATCTCTAAAAAAGTATTCTTTTTAACATGTTAAAGGTGTGTGCCTATTGCTATTTTGTTGCTTTATAAAACCCTTATATATGTTACAAACCAGTTATATTAAAGTGGTTTTAAGAATGCATCTTTTTATTATAGTTCTTATTTTAACTAATTTTATCATGAGAAAGTATTCTCATTATTTAAGTATTTTTGATAGTTCTCTAATCTGGTTAGAGGAATTTATATTAACTGTTAATAGTAGCTCTACTCTCTTATTCCTAGATTTTGTTGTTTGTGTTATACCTACTATATAATTCTTTTTTCTGCCATTTAAATCCTTTAACCTTTTCTCTCATCTCAAATAAACTCATCTGAAATAAAACAGACTCTCTAACCACCCAGTCAAGGGAAATGCCTTGCCATCTTAAATCAGAAAAAAAATGGAGGAAGGGGTTTAGGCCCTTCTTTTCACTTCTTAATTAAAATTCATTGCTGGTAGGTTTTTTGCATCTGTGGTTGTTGAATCCCTAAAAGTTGCAGTTTAGTGTATACATTTTCATAGTTAATTTTAATAACTTCTATCATAATAAATTTGAAGGACCTTTATAATTTGTTATAATGGCATTTTATATATAATTTATTTGGGGGAGGTAGAATAGATTTTCCCCTCCTTTTTCTCCTTTATAGGATCCCTTAAAAATAGTCTTTCAGACTAATTTAAAATAGATTTGATTTAGAGAAACTCAGCTTTGAAATCAAAAGTCTCTTATTCATGGTAAATGTAAGGTATAAATGAAATGGAAACTGGGTGATAGTTGTTTCTTGGGATTAGATTAGATTAATTTCTTTGTCTAAATTTGCTGTCTCTTAGTAATCTTGTAATCCTGAAATCTCCATTTCTCCTAGGCGTTTTGAACTCTTTTACCAAGTTATCTGATTGATTTTATCTTGACTTTCATCTTCTAAAACAGATTCAGCATTAACTAGTACACACTGATTTAGCTCTGAAGTGATCCTCTTGGTAACCATTTGTTCTTTTATAACTAGGGATTACTACGTCAATAAAATGCGTTGGCTTATTTTCTACTCCAGAAATTAAGGAATTGGCCGTACTTTTAAAGAAGATACCAGTGTTTTAAATTTGGAAGGTTTTAAAATAGACACATAAGTGACAGAGAGGACTTTTTTTTTTCTCTTTGGAAAATATGTTTTGGTTCAGGCCTGATTCTTTTTTTTCTTCAGAATTTTATGTCTTAGATATGTCAGTAAAAGAGGTTCTCTGTACATCTAGTATATTGTAGTTAAGCGCAGGTTAACATTTTTTCTATATTTTATTACTTTGCATTTAATTTTAGCTGGAACGTAACTAGTAAAATATCATTTGTTTTAGAGTTTAAAATGAGGTTAGCCTCTTGACTTGCTATTTTCCAAATCTAATATTTTGAACTCTAACCTAGCAGTTTAAAATGTCATTCATATCAAATAGGGAAGTTGTTCTTGGATTGTACAGTAATTAGTCCATCTTTTTTTTTTTTTTTTTTAGTCCATCTTTTTATTTTATGCCTTCTATGGAAATATTTTTCCATTTTAATGATCAGTTCTAAAATACTTCAGGTGATTAAATTTTTTGCATCATGATTCAGTGTATTTTAAACTTAGCTTATATGTATACAGAAAATGTGGGCTGAAGTATGAACATTCTAAATTATCTCTTTGGTCGACCCTTTTGGAAGTTGAATTCAGATATCAATATGTTGAATCTTCATTATACTTAAGCATGTAGGTCACAATTTCAGAAAAGTATTTAGGATATTCATTTTTTCCACATGGACAAAATATAGACCATTTGTGAAATTGAATTGCAGTCTTATAACGTGCTAGCCATTCTTAAAGGCAAAGGTACCATGCCACTTGACTAGATAAAAGGTGGCATTGTACAACTGGGAGGAAATTTTTTTCATGTAATCTCACAGTAAAATGTTTTTTAATATAACAAGTTACATGAATACTTAGCAGACATTGGAGCCTCTATTATGTTTTTCTTATATCTTGAGTCCTCTTGTGTGTTTGCCTTGTTTTTAAGTGCTTTTCTCGTCTTTACTGTTATTTAAATACATGGTACCATATTATTGGGGAAATGTCTTAAGTGCTTATAAAGAAGGAAGTGATTAATTTTGGAATAAAGGCAGTTTTGACCTTTATCCTGGTAGAAGTGGTTTAAAGACATTAAATTTGAAACTTGTTGACTCAGTTTTGAGGCAGTTTCAACCTCCCAGTTCTCCAAAATGTGTTAGGATAGTTTGGTAATGATGTATATTTGACAATAAAGGCAAATTTTCATGTTCTGAAGTTAAATTCTGCAAATGAAATCATTAAAACCCTCAAATTTGAT